>NC_045560.1:110400744-110740719 GCF_009819795.1 Aythya fuligula | reverse complement strand
ACTCCTCATGCGTGGCCAAGCTAACGGAGCTGGCCTGGTACCTAACAGACAGCAGAGGTCTTTGGACATTTCAGCCTTCAGGTACCTGACAGCACAGCTGCAATATAGGCGGTGTTTTCTGCTCGATGCAGTGGAAAGAAAACAACATAACAGCAGAATGAGAACTTAATTATTTTTCTTTATCAGTTCAAACACTCCTTTTCCTTGCCTGTTCCTGGTGGCACACGGGGGACTTGCAGGATGCCCTGCGCGTGATGGCATCTGGCTGCTGCAGCTGAGGGCTGTGGGGGAGACCAGGTCCTGATGGAAGGGCTGATCAGAAAGCAAGCACTGCTTCAGAGAGAAATTATTTCCCTGCTGATGAATGTCTGATAAAGGGTACGGAATATTTTTAAAACGTGGGAGAAATTCATAAAGCTAAACCGAGACAACTGCCCCTGTAGGCTACGCACACGCAGAACAACCACATATCCATAGAAACTACCAAATTCACCGTCTTAATACACTGACCGATTATGGATTATATTTTGGGCAACTTATCCTGAGATCATCCTGGCGTTTCGTTTAATTTTGTTGAGACAGGGTGGCTGTGAGGAATGAGCTAGTGCAGCGGCTCAATCAATTATTCTGTTTAAATTGAAGAACTGTGCATATCCAGACTGCTTAATCTCTCCCATACATCTGCATTTGCACATCTTTCTTCTCTGAAGAGCTCTCAGAAGCTGAAGTTTTAATCACAGGACTATTTTTGCCCCTCATTTTCCAAGCTGCAGTAAAGCTGCTGCGTGACCTAATCTGATGGCAAACGCACCATCATTATGCAGTGGCTTCGAGGCAGTTGTACCCTAACTAGTCGTAATGTTTCTTATTACATTTCTTATTTCTAATCACTGACAGACCAGGTGCCTTGTGCCCAATTAGAGCTATCAGTCTGCACACATCCCTTTACCTGAGGTCAGCAAATGACTTGTTGAAGTAAGTGCTGCACGGCGTGAACAAAAACACGTTGCAAAGCCCTGTCTGAACATTAACCCCCTCGGCTATACCCCACCGCACAAATGCTGTGAGCAAAGCCAAACCTGCTTTAACTTACACCAAGCTCGGGTTTTGCTAGCAGAAAGGAGCAGGCCAAAGGGACGGGCTTGGGTTCATAACAGTAAAAAATAATAAGAAAAGGCACAACATAGCTGGAAGGATTCATATAGAGAATCTATAGCTAGATTCTCTAGCTATAATTAATGACAGATTTCATTAATTTTCACTGATCTCATTTTTTGCTTTTAGGCTTGTGTCCCACTAACACAAGTACGGCAGCGAAGAAATCTCTCCTATTAAAGAGCTCTGCTAGGCGTTTGAGATGACATACAGAGCATGGCCATACAGTTCTCCATCCTCCACTACCCCCGAATTTTATGGTCCAGAACCTCTTTCAGCAGCCAGCTGCAGACTGCAACCACGGGAGGAGCAGGTTTTCTGTGCTAACAGAGAACAGAAAAGGTAAATCTCAATAAAGAAGGTCAAGGTATTTTGCAAAATGATCCAAGTTCTTCAAGTTGGCGGTCTCCCTCCTTCTGCCCGTGATGTGGCACTGAATGCAAAACCCCTTCGTGTGTAAGGGTGGCACTGTGTCCACAGAAAGTGCCCAGTCCCTTAGTGAAGGGGTGAGACTGGGGGAAAGAGGGATGCAGGCACTGTGCCACACAAGGCTGCCTTCCCAAGGGATGCTCGGCATGGCCCCGTGATGTGCCAGAGGCTTCCCATGGAGGCTTCCCATGGAGGCTTCCCAGCATCAGCACCAGCGCCCTGTACCCATAAAATCTCACCCTGATGCCAATTTGTGTGCATCTGATGACCCCTGAGCACTGTCGAGTTATTTGCAGGAGATTGTGCTGGAGAGAAAAAAATACAGCAGCCAGGAGAAGAATGAATGCGAAACTGTACTAAGGCATCACTAAAATGATGTATTTATTGAGCACATTACAGCGTATTTCCTGAGCTCTCTGACCTCTCTTTGAAGGAGCTGCTTTGGATCCAGATCTCCCCGTTATATTTGACAATCATTTAAGAAAAGACTGGGGAGACCAACCCGTTCAGTTTAATTTGCAGGCAAACAAGCCACACATCACTTCACACACAGCAAAACTGCCTGTTTTCCTGCTAAAGGGTTGCGATTTTCCCAGCCACTCAGCACAGTGATTCTCTGAAACAGAGAAGCTGGTCCTGTTCTCCAGCGTGCACAGTCAGGAGACGCTGGTTTATGGTCATCAAGTTAAGAGCTCCCTCAGGCAACACAAAGGCCAACACCCCAAAAGACTGGCTTTTCAGGGCAGTCCTCAGAAAAGCTGCTTCAAGCTGCATACTTCATACAAACGTGAGAAAAATTACGAGGGCAAACCGTATCCCCCAGCCAGACTCCTGGCTCGCGTTTCTCTACCCAAAGACAATTAAACGAGGAAGCCTTGAGCACAGATCTGTCTCTGCAGTGCTTTGAGCTCCTCCTGGCAACAGGGTAGACGGGGAAGTCGAGAGGAAAATGGGAGGAAGAAGGAAACTGCTGTGTTTCCTTTCCAACCTTTTATTTGCTCCAGAAGGCTTGTTCTCCCCTCTACATGTACAGTGAAACCAGGACCCACTTTCTTTTCCTCTTTCCTGGGAAAAGACTGCCAAAAAAGCCCTGCCCTTCTTCACTATAATAAATAGCACACCCTGTCCCCGCTCTGTCTGCTGGGGAAGCAGCTTCCACCTGGACTGCAGAGTCCTCAGCAGAGGCGTCTTTCACTCCCTGTGCTCCTGCTGCTGCCAGGATTTCTGTTACCAAAAAAATCATCAAATCGGCCAAGCCCAGGTATCCCAGTCAGAAACCTCACGACTGCCTCCGTGCCCCACGGTGCGGATTAGGGGCAGCCACCCCCCGGCCAAGCCAGGCTGCTGCTGGCTCCAGTCATCGCTGCTGATTCTCCAAAAGTGGAAGGCACGAGGGACCCATGACTCTGTTATTATCCATTTAAACAACAAATACAAAGCTAAAACAGATAAAAAATGCATGAATTTCTGTGAATCTTTAAAGAGTCTTAACTTTGCCTTCTGGTATGTAGGTCTATCAGGCTTTTTAAAGCTTTGATTCCGAAAACTAGGGACTTTGTCAAGAAGACAGAAGACAAGGAGATGAGACTGAGCACTTCCCCTTCATCCCAGTAGTCCGGGAACTTTAAAAGTCTCAATCATACATTGCAAGACTTTGAAGCTGACGATACTGGAGTAAGATCCTCTGCAACATCGGTGGAAAGGGGACAGAGGATCCTTTGTTGGAGCATGTGATTTTAGAAATGTTGCTTCCAATTCTCATGAAAAAACATACTATAAATGTTTAAAGAGTGCTATGTCACTGCTTAATTTGTCACTTGCTCCACAGTTGTCCTAAACAAGGAGTGGGATGTGCATGCATCTGACACATTGCAGCAGAGATTACTGAACCTGCATTTAGGGCTTAACCACTGCTGCACTTCTGCAGAAACCTCAACTGATGGGGCTCTTGCTCAAACCACTCTGCAAAACTGCTCGCTTACTTTGACTCTCTGTTAGGTGATCACTTTCGAAGCGAAAAGCAACTAGCTGCCTGTGAGAGCAAGACTGAAAGGACCTGCACGTGTTTGCAGGATCAGGTGCTGTTTTTATAAAGCCATTTTTCAATGACAAAGCTCATTTAGGAATACTTGTTTCAAATTAATCATCTCTTTCAAAAGATGTAACTGAATATACTGCAAGAGAGGATTTACTTTAGAACAGCCTTGGGGGTGAAAGCAGACAGAAAAAAAAAAAATCCATCTTTTCAAAAAAGTAATTAAGACATTTAGATGCTGCAGACATTAAATGCAGACTTAACAACTCCGATATAGATTTTCGGTGATTTTCATGTGAAATGGCTAACCTTGTAACACATCTTAGATCATCTGACTTCTGTGTCTGTCTGCATATTCAGCATCACAGCCCCAAGCTGAATAAACACAGGCAGAGAAGAAAGAGATTCTTGTTTCCTGGTAAAGCTTATTGCAATAAAGAACTGAAAGCAGGGCAAAAGGCCCATTCAAAAATGTGTCACAAAACACTTCACCGCAGACCTAGGGGCTTTGTTGAAAGGAGGAAAAGAAGGGGTTTGAACAACAATATTGCCTAATGGGATTACGCACGCACAACATAATTTCCCACTTACAATACGGTACCAGCGAGGGGTTAAACACGAGCTGAAGTCCTACCTGCACCGGTACCAGTTTTATCATCTCATGCCAGACATTAAGCAAACAAGTAGAGGCTACAGACCACAAAGCTGTTACTGAAAACACTTAATCTTCCGAGGTGGATATCGGACAGGCAGTTAAACAATCAATATTCCTTTGAAAAACATTACATTTTATTATCTGTAAATACGCATCTCTTTCTTTTGTCTCTAAAAAGGAAAACAGGAAGCATGCGCTTTTGTAGCATACATTTATGGTTACTTAAATCTGTCAAATTTATATATAAAGTCGTACCTGGGTAAGTATTACACAGAACATAGCATCATGATGGCAGAAAATAGTATCCTGATGGCAGTACTACAACATATAAAGACAAACTATGCTTAGGATCCTCCTGAACTTGTTTGCATACAGAAACTTGTCTTGGTACCCTTTCTGGCTAATATAAATACAGACAGAGCCCCTAAACCCAGGTATTTCCCCTTTCCAGTTCATACCCTTGTTTTTTTTTCTTACCAGGCACTCTGTTTGAAATATATCTGTAGCTAGCCACAACAAGCATGCTATGCTTTGAGGGTTTTCAAGAAAAATAAGTTCGAAAACTAAATCTGGGAGTAAAAACACTGCAGCTCTAGACAGGAAAAACCCTTCAGCAAGTGGAAAAGCTTATCGCATGTACCTAATAGAGAATATTAAGGGTATTAATGTGGGACAAAAATCCTTGCTTTTAATACAACGTGAACATACAGCCATCATTTGGAGGAGAATATATTTAAAGCTGTCATAGCACAGCTCCAGTCCTCCTCCAGCAGCCCTGGTCTGGCTACTTAATCCCAACACAGGGAAATGATCCAGGCAAAGTTGTGGAGCAGAACAGGGGATGTGAGGGATGGACATCGGTCAGTTACCTTTGGTAGAGCTACAGGGAGGACTCGGAAGATTTCCTCTCCTGGGCATGACCCGTTAGCTGCTGATAGGAAAACAGGAGATGTGTATGCCTTTATTTTTCCTCTAGAAACATCTTTAAAAGAGCCCGTCCAGCAAAGAAACCAAAAATACACTTCTGCTGCTGCCTCTATGAGTGCCCAACCAGCCGTAACATTTTCCCTCCTCGCTGCAAGGCTCTGCGAAGGAGGAAGTTCAAGTGCAGCGACCTGAAGGGGGGCAGCCCCGGACAGCAGCGAAAACCAAAGCACACCCATCTTTTCTTCTTTTGCTTCTGCCCTTCCTTCGCCTCCTCGGGCCTGAACATTCATGAAGGTAGCTAAAATGGAGGGGAGAGAGGCAGTGCTGCCCACAGACCCCCAGCATGACCCACCACGATGCCTCCTGTAGCATCTGCTCACGTAAAACTCACTCACACAATTTTACCTCCTTACTTCCACTGAAACAGAAATTAGCCACACTTTTATAAAAGTTTTTTTTGCCTTTTTTTTTTTTTTTGAATGAGAAAGAACCCCTCCTCCCTCCAGACCTCAAGAGCAGAAACCACTACTTCCTCACATGAGCTACATGCGCGCTGCTAAATACAGCTCAGGACAAGAGAAAACGTGTGTTGGGTATGACAGCAGAGCTCTGCGTCGATCAGACGTATGGACTGTCAACACACAAGGCCAAATTTTGAAATTTCGGCTTTCCTGTTTCACCTTTTCCAATAAACGGACAGGAAAGATGCCCGTTGGTGTGAGGCGCAGCAACACAAAAAAAAGTCATTCTTGCTGAATTTACTGCATTGCAAAATGAAGGCTCAAAAAGCCCACAACTGACCAGCGAAAAGAAAACAAGTGGCCAAGTGCTCTTTTTCAACAAGTACGAAGACAAGTTTTCCCTACATTTTTTTATTTAGTTATTATTTTAAAAAATAATCTTGCCAGATGAGAACTTGGAAGGGAGGTGAGGGACCCGTCCCCAGGTCCAGGCAGGAGCTGGCCTGAAGGCGCACAGGGCGGACATCTTGTCCTCAGCACCACGCTCCTGGCCCTGCCCTGCTCCCGCTGGACCGTGCTGTTCATCAGCACGGGCACGGCCTTTTTGGATTGAGGAAACCCACTCCTCTCACAAAGGCCCCACATTCAAGTAATTTGTAGCTCTGACGGTTCTTGTCGAGCTTTGTTTCAAGGCGTTGGGTGTCTGAACGCCTCACACAAACAAGATGGAGCATGGCCTGGCAGGACAGATTGTCACCTCACAGCAGGACGTGGGCACATCTACTGAAGACCTGACCAAACCTTTGAGATATCCTTACTCCAATTTTGTTTTCATTCTAAACTTGAAGGAAACTTGAAAAGCAGCAATGAAGATTTGAAGAGCAATCACAGAATCGTGGTCATGCTTTGTTAGAAAAGCATGATCTACACCTCAGTTTTCTGTTTGTTAGGGCCCACACACCTCTATGGTTTAAAATGTAAAAGACTGGTAGTTTTATGGCCTCAAAAGCCATATTTTGAGTTTTATGAGGAGAATTTTGCGCATTTCAGCTGATACATCAGCACAAAGCAAGCTCTCTGACCCACTGATTTAACCAGAAGTGTGCTGTTAGCTTCAATAAAAACAGAATCGCAACTATCTCCTACAACACTAACCACTCCCCTCAGAATTGACAGTGAGGACAAGTATACCCATTGGAGCAGGGCTGGACAAAGCGGGAAACAAATTTTGTGAAAAAACATAAAGGGAAAGCACATGCTGTCTTTTTAAAGTGAGATTTTTCAAAGGAGCCCCGAAAGTTCCTCAAATTCATGGTTCAGAGACTCCTTCACAAAATCTCAGCTTGAATTGCTCTGCTCTCTTTAGCCTGAATAATACAAGACAGACATCTAATCCAGAAAAAAACACTGAAGAAGTGAAGCCAATTGTTCATTACCATAACCCCCTATCTTGGGAAAGTGGATGCGAGGGTCAAGAGCCTCTCGAAAGCCATGCTTCTTCTCGCACATTTAGATGACAAAAAAAAAAAAAAAAAAAAAAAAAAAAAGTTTATGCTGAAAGGTTCCCAGTTTGTACAAAGCAGCACTGCAACAAATGCAAGCCAACTGCTGGTTAGACAGAAGACGGTGCCACCATCAACCATGGATAGCGTGCTCATTTACCCAGTAATATATTCAAGACAGGCAATTGCTTGACAGGTTGGAAACCTCACCCCTGCTCCTAAAATAGAAAGGACGGGCCTGATCCTGTTCTCACCTGTACCTGAGCAATTCAGAGACCATTCATTTCCAGGTGCCTCAACCTTTGCAAACACACAATGGTTCATGAGGGCTTTTCCAGCCTCTTCTTTTCCATCCCCTCCTCCCTTCCCAGAGTTAATAAATTCCAATTACAAGCCCCTTCTTTGTCAGGTGCCCGACTGCACAAAACTGAGTGGGCTGGGGGTTAGTTCATAAGTGATATGGCACAGCAGCAATGGGATTTTGTACAGCCCTGAGCACAGCATCAGTACCACACTATAAAAATCCACTGCTCCTGTCACAAGGTTACATCCTTGCAGGAGATGAAAGCAGTGAGCTCACAGACTGGCTGGGAGCAAATACATGTTGCCATTCACATCAAGCATTCAACCTTAACACAAAGCATGAGGCTAGCACCAAAAACTACCACTGCATTAGCCTTGAAAGTGCCTATTTAAGGGTGCTGACAAATTAATAAAAAATTGTCTTTTTCACTTTTAAATGCATTTACTCAAACTACACTCCCTGTTACACCCTAGCACTTATCTTTGACTTGTATAGCCTTAAATCAATAAGGATTATATCGAGCAAACAAGAAACCAGTATTTATAATAATCCCTTTAAAACAAACAGAAGCACAAAACCTTTGACATTGAAGTACGTTCCTTAAAATAACTGCGCAGACACTTTTGTTACTTGCAAGGCTGAGTTCTGCAGTAGCTGGAGCTGCTTCTAAAATAGAAAAAACACTTTATCTGGAGGATTTTGCAGATAAATTGCAGAAAAAAAAAAAGTCACTAAAGAGGTACTTAACAATGACACTTTGTGTTCTTCTGTAAATAATTCTGTTTTTAAGTAACCAACTCTTATCTGTGACTTTTTCTGTATTAGGTTATGCTAAAAGATGGCATTCTACAAAACAGTAAACACCACCATTTAAAAATCAAACCCAGATTTGGTTTAAGTAAGAAATTAAACATGTTCCTGAGAGGTATAAAGGGTTGAAAACAGGAGGCTATGTGAACTCTGTTTTAGAAAGCATAATTACACCTTTGTATTTGAAAGACTGTTCTCCCAAGCCTATTAATAGCAGGCTGCCATCTTTCCACACCTTTTTACATAACGTGCTGCAGTACCTGCTCGACTCACCTTCCCAAGCAATTACACTGTGCTGTGCACCGTAGCATCAGCAAGCTGTTTTTCCTCTCTTCGTAGTCTCCGAAAAACACACTAGTGTTTTATGATGCTTAATTATGGAAATGACATCATTCTCTTGGAGAAATGCTGAGTACTATGAGACAGGCTGAGTACAGGGGGGTGGAAAGTATAGGTCCCAAGTACACATGAGGGTGAACAAGAAGAAGCAAGGTATAGACCATATTTGTGTTCCTGACCTGAAGATCTGAGATCTGCTCTCTCCATACGTATGCACATATGTGGTCCAATCAGGCCCAGAGGCAAAGGGACTTAGGAGAGAGTCATCTCTTGGTTCCCCTTTTTCCATCCCTACGTGTTTCAGACAAAACCAGACGTCCCTTCAGGTGACAATGGTCCTTCCTGAGCACTGTGACCATACCCTAGGTCCTTGGGGTGGTGAAGCTCTGCTCTCCACTTTCTTTACTGGGACTTGCTGGTCCTGCACCTACAGCAGCTCTTTCTCCATCCCAAAAGAGGAAAAGAAAGGATGCAGCACTGAGGGAAGAGGACAGAGGGAGGACCAACCTCCCTGGGCTGCAGAAGGCACAACCTCAGCTTTGAGGACAGCAAGAGCGCCTATGGGTTGATATTTGCCACCATCCTGCAGTATCACTTCTTTTGCTACGCAAAAAACTACGTGCAGATGTGTTATGTACCCAAAAACAGGCAACAAAGCGAGAGGCAATACAAACTTTTTAGTGCTCGCCGTCCTGACCAAAGCCCAGAGAAAAAGAAAAGCAAGCAGAAAGGTTTTCCCCTGTTTGTTCCACGGGTCTCGTTCCGGTTGAATGATATGGAGAAGTCAGCATAGTGTCACCTTACAGATTTTTCCTGTTACACAAAATAAGAGGATTTTTCTTTCCTTTTGGAGGAAAATTTATGCTTCTTTTGAACGCCTTTACCTATAAACTGATGCGCCTATGGCTGATTTGTCTTGGCAACACAGATTTGAAACCGTAATCGTATTTGCCTTGGTAATACGATTACTTGTTGGAGCACCAAAATGCAATCCATTGTTGTCTGAAAAATTAGTAAAAATAAAGTTACCTAGATTTCAATTTTTTTTTTTTTAATTTCTTATCCCACCAATATTATACAGATAAATCCCTGTTTTTGCGAAGATTCATTTACAAGTGTAACTTCATACCCTGGCCAAGTAATTTCATACATATGTAAATGCATACTTTGGGCTTTGCAGGATCCTGGGTCAGAAAGCACATACCTTCTTTTGCCATCCAAGATGAGTAGAGAAAAACACATTTCAATGGTGGGGAGCGAATCTTTTTGTCCCCTCAGACTTGAACTTCATAAAATTACTAGCCTAATTTCTAATAATATGAAAGAAAATACAACTGCTTGCTAAGAATGTGTTGTTTACATTCATATATAGGCTGAAAGGGCTTTTATGAAAAACAAAACAACAACAACAAACCACTTTGTACAGAAAGGAAACTAGCCTTTGCTTAACTTTCCATTCACTTCTGAATTTTCCACAACAGAAAACCTTCCTGAGGCAAAAAACTTTGAAATGTGGCAGTGCTAAGAGCAATGTTGACTCTGAAACACATCATTAGAACAGAAAATACATTTAACATTCATGACAGGAAGGCAGTTGCTATGCACATAACACAGTAGCCACTGTAAAGGAACCTCACAGTCCCTTAAATATATCCTCTCCTACATCTGCATATTGCAGCCTGAAAAGCAAACCTGAAGACATGTGCCGGAGAGATTCCTCAAAGCCTCCCACTGGCACATCATGTTTTCTCCAAACAGCAGTGAATTTCTCCTCTCCGAACCGATTTGCTGAGTTCTTCACCCTTCCTCCTGCGGCAAATAAAACTTCTGCTAAGCCCCTCTCACAAAATCAAACGCCATTCCTTAAATTTTTCAGCATGCTATTCACAAACTGTCAAATAATGTAATTTCTAGCAATCGTGCTTCTTACAGCAAACTGGCACGGGGGGTTTTCAGCCGGGTTATTAAAGCAGCCAGCACCTGCTGCGTCTCCCAGCCGGCTATCTCGAGGCAGCCCCGCACTCCCATTTCCCATACTTATCATGGGATCAGTTTGTGTCTACCGAGGTTTCAATGTCCAAAAGTTCCAAAAAGTCAAACCAAACTTCCGTATTTTCAGGCTAAATTAGGCAGACGAGCCTTTGTGTTTAGTCGAGAACTTGCCTGAGAGACTACAGACAGCTGAAGTAAGGAAAAATAAATAAATCAAGGTTTGCTTCTGAATCACCATTCCTGCTTCTCATCTTTACGCCACATCAAACTCTCCACACAGCCTCCAGCCAGCCCACCTGGCATTTACTGCTTTGAGACTGAGGAGCCATGGAATCAGTATTACACTAGATTTCTCTTTTTCCTTTCATACAGAATATTTGGCATCTTATATTTGTATTTTCGCCATTTTCAACTGCTCCAAACTAAGCTATGTCCTTCCCCAGAATAATCCTCAAAGCCATAATAACTACAGATTAAAGCATACTTCCTATCCGAAAGCTGTCAACAAGCTAGGATCTGCCACTATCCTGTCTATCTACCATCAAACCATGTTCTTGTGATGGTCTGGAGGGCTGCTGAGTCACATGGATGCTCCTGATTTTCACCACAGAGGGATGCCTGCAGAAATACTGCGTGGCAGAGCGCCGTGTAGCTCGCCCATGACCAGAAGGGCCAGCCTGCCTGCCTGCACAGGAGCTTTGCAGGCGATTGATCTGGCTCTAACGCCGTCTCACTTCCAAACTTGTCAAGTTCTGAGACTTGTGCACAGGCAGCTCTGTCTTAGCATGCGTCTGTCTACAAAGATGTCTAATTAATTCCCTCGCAGTCGTGTACACCACGTTCTGTCCCAGCTCCTCTTCAGAACTGACAGCAAAGGGTTTTTTTTTTCCTTGTCTGATGAATATTATCTTTCTTACTGGCGAAAGATGCTTGCTTAGTGTTATAATAAAACCCGAAATACGCCAGAGCAAATAGAGCCTGCAGGCTGTGTGCATGGACAGCAAGTCCTCTCCTGGGAGTCTGCCCTCCGGGAGCTGCATCAAACACTTTGGGGAGGACAAAAGCAGCAGGATACCGATGCCACCACCAAAAGAGCCCTTATTATAAAGTCTTAATCCTGTTCTTGAACACTCTTTCTTTCGGGTGGCACGGGATGGCCATTTAGGTTTCTAAAATGACGACAGGAGTCCCCAAAGCATCCCCTGCTTTAGAGGCGGCAATGATTAGCGGTACACAAGGTCACACACTTAAGAAAAGCCTTAGTTCAGCGTGTGCACTTTCCATTCACTTCTCAGACCATTAAATTGCTGTTTTCATGCTGTTCTTGTATACCTAATTCCCAAACTCCGGCTGCCTGAAGGGCTTTGGGCTCAGTGAATAACCAAGTCTCGGTCGCACACAAAAGGTCCGACGCGTTTCCAGCAGCTCCCAAGCAAGCTCCCGACGCTGGCACGACCCTGAAGGGTGGACAGTGCCCTCAGCTTGTTGTTCTGCTCCTCTTTCAGGGCTCTGCCCATCACACACTCATTTCTGAAAGGCTCTTCTTTTGCCCCCGAGGATGTGCGGGGATTCTGGGGGCTTCCTGCAGCTCCAACATCTTCTGCTCGCACCTTGTGAGCCCCACAAAGGCTGGGCAAGTCTACAAACCCAGCATCCCCCCTCCCTGCGTCTCTCTGGATGAGAAGCAATCAGGCCAAAACCCGGCTATTTAAAAGAGGCAAACGCTTTCATATTTTCAATAACAGCCTGAGTGCTTCCACAACAAAACGCCGGGGCAGCGAATGGAGACCTGGAGGAGGAAATTGCCTCCCCTCTGCTTTGTCAAAGCTGAATGAGATGGAAGGTGAAAGGCGCGGAGACTTTCTAATGGGTAGAAACAAATTGAATCTTTACGAGCTTTAATAATCACAGATTAATTCCAGAATTAGTCAGGAAGTGAGGTTTGTTCTGTGGGTCAATAAATTCTGACGATAAATCCATCTGAGCCACGGTAGCTTGAACATCCTTTCGACTAGATCCCCCCCTCCCAGCAATTACTCAGCAGATACTCACTGATTTGTGTCCTCAGCAAAAGCACGCTTGCTTCTTACAACCTGAGCCACTGGAAAAAGTCGTGTATGGGAAAGGAAACTTCACGTATGGAAGTAATGGTGTTTCTTGTAAAGAAAACTATGGCAAGAATCGCAGGTATATATAAAAAACAAGCACGTGGATGGGATCGTTACCTAACCTGCAGGCTCTGGAATGACTTTAAACGGGTGTTGCTGAAACCTTGTCCCACAGAGGTCCTGCCTAGCTCAGACGAAGCCATTAAAACGAATTATGAATTTGGCACGAAGGAAAGCCATGGTACAGCCTGGCCCTAGTCTCCAGCAGCGTCCTCAGCCGCCCATTCACCACGCAACCGAGACAAACTTCTTCAGCACCAGACCAGAGCCTTTGGCATCAACACGTCAACTCCTGACCAAGCGTTTTTTCCCCACGATTACGTGTAATCACACCCGAGCCTTTTCTTGAATCCCGTGAACACACCGGGCGCACAAACCCCGACCACGTTAACGATAACCCCTGTTAAACATAAACCAGCGCGCAACTACACACACATAAAATAAATAAAAATAAATAAATAAAAAGCCAGGAAACTCTGATTGTACGCTCACGATGGCTTCTGCAAACGCACACAGGAGCCTGTCCCGGCTGCCTCCCACCCCAAACTAGCCGTGATGCGGGTGGGACCCCCCCTCCCCGTCCAGCCCCGTGCTGTCCCTTACCGGGAGCGCTGCAGCTCGAAGGCGGCGGCGGGGCCGGGCTGCCCCAGCTCGCAGCCCCCTCCTCCTCCTCCTCCTCCTCCTCCTCCTCCTCCCTGGGGGCTGTGTCTGCCGAAGGGCACGGGCAGCACCCCGGCCGTGAAGGAGTTGAGGCGGCCGCGGCTCCCCGCCGCCGCCGCGGCGCCCAGGAAGGCGGCAGCCGGCACCTGCACGGCGGCGAAGGCGTCCTCCTCCTCCTCCTCCTCCTCTTCATCCTCCTTCTCCTCCTCGTCCTCCCCGCCGCCGCCTTCCTCCCCCTCCTCCTCCTCCTCCTCCGCCCCGCCGCGGGGCCGGGGGTGCTCAGCCGGCGCTGCCGGGGGGCTGCCCAGCCGCGGGGGGGGCTGCGGCGGAGCCTGGCGGAGCCTGGCGGCGGGGCCGTCAGCCGGGGGGGGCGGCGGGGGCCGCCCGTCCAGGGAGATGCTGGTGAGGAAGGACAGCGCGGCCTGCCTGCGACGGGGGTCGCTGCGCGGCGGCACCGCCGCCAGCCCCGCTCCCGTTCCCGGCGCTGCCCCCGCTGCCGGTGCCGTCCCCGCTGGCAGCGGCCCCTTCCTGGGGCAGGGCTCCGGCGGCGGGGCTGGCAGGGCTCCGGCCGGGCTGCCGGGGCTGGCGGCGGCCGCCGCCATGGTGTGGGGCTGTGCCGGCCGCCCGCCTCCCTGCCCTGCCCTGCCCTGCCCTGCCCCGCCGCACGGAGCTCGGCTCGGTGCCGGTGGCGGTGCCGGTGGCGGTGCCGGGCTCGCCGCTAGGGCAGCGGGCGGGCGGCGGGGCGAGGCTGCCGGCGGGCCGGCGGCGGGGCCGCCCCCGAGGGCCGCATGGGGCTGCCGCGGCTCTCACGTGCGGAGCGGGGAGCCCAGCACAACAAAAGCCCGGCCAGCAGCCCGCAGGAGGAGGAGGAGGAGGAGGAGGCAGGAGGAGGAGGAGGAGGGAGGAGGGTGGGTCTCGGCGAGCTCCCTCCTTTCAACCTCTCTCTCCGCTGCTTGCTATTTTTTTTATTTTTTTTTCCCCCTTCCCTCCTCCTCCTCCTCCTCTTCTTCCCTTCCTGGATGCGTGGGGGCGGGCGGGAGCAGGGGAAGGTGGAGTCTGTGCCCGCATGGCCCGCCGCCTGCCGCCGCCCTGTCCCCGCCGGGAAGCACCTCACAAGCCTCTCGAGCCATTAAAGGACCATTAAAACACCTCACTAGCCCCCCCAAACCTTTAAAACACCATCAAAACACCTCACGAGACCCAAAAACCTTTAAAGCACCATCAAAATACCTCACAAGCCCCTCAAGCCATTAAAGGACCATCAAAACACCTCACAAGCCCCCCAAATCTTTAAAACACCTCAGAAGTCCCTCAAGCCATTAAAGCACCATCAAAACACCTCACTATCCCCCCAAGCCATTAAAGTGCCACCAAAACACCTCACAAGCCCCCCAAACCTTTAAAACACCTCAGAAGCCCCTCAAGCCATTAAAGCACCATCAAAACACCTCACAAGCCCCCCAAACTTTCAAAGCACAATTAAAACACCTCACAAGCCCCCCAAACCTTCAAGGCACCATTAAAACACCTCACGGGACCCAAAAACCTTTAAAGCACTATCAAAACACCTCACAAGCCCCCCAAACCATTAAAGCACCCTTAAAACACCTCACTATCCCCCCAAGCCATTAAAGCAGCATTAAAACCCCTCACAAGCCCCCCAAGCCCCCTTCCCTCACCGCCTTCTCCCCAAGCCTTTGCGCTGCCCTGCCCGGGGCAGTGTGGTTACTCAGGGTGCCCTCTCGCCCCCAGCCCCGCTGGCCTGAGGCCAGTCCCACGGCAGCACGAGGTGCCTTTGGTTTCTTCATCGCTTCTCAGCCTTGCTACAGGTGTTTTCGTCCCTACGTGAGGGCTGGGTAATGCAAACACCAGCACACATGGTGCTTGTGAGGTATCAGCGTGCACCTCCTCCAGTGACATGTATTATTATATCCCCGTTACAGTGTGCTGATACAGCCCTCCCAGACTGTCACAGAGCAAGCAGTGCCCCCTGTGATTTCATCACAAGTTTGCTGATTTGATCAACAAAGCTGGGTGTTTGGTCACAGAGGGAAACACTGTTAGTGTTGAAGAAGCTACGGACCCAGGTTTGCCTTCCTCGCAGAACTGACCTTGTGAGCACTCAATGACTTTACAGTCGAGCTCCGTGACTTGGATTGATTCGTGAAAGCTTGGCCTTTACTCACCCTGAGTGCCACAAAGCCCTGCCTCTGAGGCCCCGATGTCCCTGGGGTGGGCTCTGCAGGCTCCTGATGCGATAAGGATCCTGTGCAGGCAGCATGGATGGGAAATGCTGGGGGAAAGGGAGCGCTTCCCAACCCCCAGCTCCTCCTAGATTCAAGGGCTATTTTGAGGTGGGCATCCCCACTTCAGGCTGCTCTCTTGAGGCTTAAGCTGGTGCTGTCTTCCCTAACAGATGGCACCGGTGTGCTCGTCCCTGTGGCGCATCGGGGCCGGATGGTTTGGTTGGGAAGCAGGTGGGCCTGAGCGCCGGCCTCACCTCCCGTGGAGAAGCTCAGGGGCCTTTCGAGACAGCTCCACTTTTAAAAGAGTTCAGGACTCTTTCGGGGAGGACTCCTGGGCCACACACAGGGAAGTGCCACAGCTCGGTAGCCTGACAGTCAGCACGTTCCCTGGGTGCTGACCTCTGGTCCGAGGACTACTTCTGTGTTGTAGGCCCTGAAACTCACGCCTTCCACATTACAGCTGTGTGAGGCATACACTCGTTTTATACCTCTTGCATTTCTGGCAGGAAGCAGCCACAGTGTGTTTTTTTTTTTTTTTTTTTTTTTTTTTTTTCCCCGGAGCTCAAAATCTTGCTATGGCAACTGAGTTCTGGAGCATATTTTCCAAATCCAGCCTCTACCAGGAGATAAGCATGGTAAAAGAGAACCACCACCACAATGACCGGTGCAGGTCCCAGAGGTTGGTCTAACCTGGGGCAATCTTGATGTGTGCAGAAGTGTTAGCTCCTTTCACAAAATCCCCCTTGTGGCGGGATAAATGTGAGCATTATTTTGCTTTGGAGGCATGACCTCTGCTCCAGAACACCTTTCAAGCTGTTCAAAATACATTTGGACGCCTGATACACTGTGTACAATTGGGAACCCTCATGTGGATGGTTGAGTTTATCGAACCTCCTTACCTCAAAGTTAGAGGGACTGGGATAAATTGTAGTTGTTTTTTTTTTTTTTTTAAATTGTAGGTCTTTGCTAAGGTGGGGCATTCAGCTGTGGTCACCAGGTTCTTGTCACCTCATGCAGCCTTTGCAGAGCACGTATCTGTCTGCCCATCAGCCTGACTTCCTCAGGGGACCTCAACAAATGCCCCTGTGGGCACCGTGTGGGTATGGACTGTCTTTTCCAACAGTGCTGCTAACGATGGTTTAAAACATCCCTTCCACTGTGCACGAGAATAAATCCATTTGAGAAAGCAACATACAACAAGGAAAACACGACTTTTTCAGTCTAAAGCGAAGCTATTTTTGTTAATGAGTGGGGCACCACAGTACAGAGATAATTGGCATGTTAGAAATACCAGGTTCTCTAGACCTATTTATATGTTTAGTAGAGAATTTAAATGAATACATACAACCTAAGGTGAATGTTTTTTTTTTCCCAGTTACTTACATCCTTTTGATCTGTGCTTAGCAGAGCTGTAGATGATTGCACGGGCTATAGGAGTCTTGTTTGCCGGAGGTTATGTGGAAATGTTAAACAAATTGACTTTTCTGGTTCAAACTTTTTTTCTTTGATGGGGAACCGGTGGTTGACTAGAGGAAATAGCAAACTTGAAAGGAAAACCAAAAAGACATATTCTGGAAACTTGCTCCTGTGACTGGTTTTTAAATCATTTTCCTCTCCAGTTTCTCTTCCAACCAACCAGCTCTCCCCAAGTGCAAGCAAATGTTTTTATTTCAGAGGTCACAGGCTTATGCAAGTGGTTGGATGACAAGTGGTAATAGGAGTGGAAGAGCGTGATAACATTTTTTGCCCCATGCACAAAATGCTGGAAGAGGGAGAGACTCATCAGCTGTGGGTGTTCAGAGACAACGAGGAACCGGGGGAGCCAGTTGACACAGGTGAGTGGAGAGGCCAGGTTTAAAGATTTTGAGGAGGGTAAAGGCAGTTTGGACAAAAAAAAGAAAAAAAAGAAAAAAAAAAAAAAAAAGTGAAAGCTCAGCAATTTACCACTCTGGGAAACGAGACTTTAGAAGTGGTGCCTCTGCCTTTGCAGGAAAGTGAATCCAAGTGTGGGAGCCTTATGTTTTCTTGGTGTCAAGTCTGAAGGGCCACGAAGCTTGAGCCGAAGCTGTGCGCCTGCATGGCTTGCCACCTCAAGTTAAAAAAACATATTTGCAGGTGCATTGAAAGCTTTGCCTGGAACTCGAGTTAGAGACAAGATTTGTACTACCCTGAGAGTTAACTCTGCAGGAATAACCGGTCCTGAGTCACCAACGTGAGTCACCAGGCCAGCGCTCGAGTGTCCTCAGCGCAGTGTTTGTGTGCTTGGGCGATAAAAACAAGTTTCTTATTGTCCCTGACACTTGTTAGAGCTGCAGGAGGAAGGCAGCTAGTGGAAGGAAAAGCAAACGCGATTCTCCCTTGCAGTTTTGACAGCATTGTTTTCTGACTGTCAGGATCAGTCTGGTAATGTTGTTACACGCAAAGCTCAGCAGAGAAGTCATCCGAAGGTGGAACTGCATCAATTCTCTAGTTGAGAACAGAAGTGATAGTTACCTATGGCCATGGATCCCACTGCGGGATCTCAGCAGCTGGGCAGATTCCTGTAGCCTGTGAGCACACTCGCTGTGCAAGACTTCGGAGAAACAATAAATCAGCGATCTTATAAACGATTTGGCTTTTTTTAGTTCCTCCCCAAAGTCCCTTTTTGGAATACAATTGCACTTCAATGGAAGAAAGAAGTTGTAACATTGAAGAAGGACTTGGAATATGAATTTAATAATCCTTCTGCTTAGAAGGAGCGTCTGGCAGAAGTAAAATAGAGGGAATTTAAACACACTTCACTGAAAGCCATAGTTAAGAATGGAAATTGGATAAAGACAGTACAAATTCTTTACAAAAGACTAATACTCCATCTGGATAGTGAGTCCTGTTTCGGTGCCAGGCCCTAACCTTAAGTCTGTTGTAAATTTAGCCTGATTCTCAGAAAAGCTAAGTACTTGCTTCCCACTGGTAATTTTTCAGGAGCCTGAGTGTTTTATTTTTTGCAGGCTGCCCTTGCTAATTGGATATAAAAGCCTGACACTAACATGCTTGTTGCCTTGTTTAAAAAACAGAGTTCCCTGGATATGCAGAGACCCACGCTTGTCTCTTTACCAGGAACCTAACTTTGTTTTCTTGCATTGTTCGAGGGTGTGTGCCAACGTTAGCCAGTTAATGTAAACCAAATTCTTATATGGCAGTGGTAAAGAGGGAGAGATTTGGGGTCGCCTAGCATTAGGGTTGGAGCAGTGTGGGCAAGATCCTGTGTGTAACCGGCAGGAAGCACAGTAGCAGATGCCCTTGGCAAAGATGAACCGGTGCCTCCACAGCTCATCTGACATGCGGATATAAAGGTCACCAAATTAACCTGCTAATTATTTAAGATGTCAGAGGTGTGGCATGCGTGGTGTTTGTGTGCATGTTGTACCGCCTTGAAAGGCTCCTGAGGTCTTCGGTAGGCTAGTGGTACACGTGTGGGCGGTAGGGCCAATTTGGTAGATGTTTGTCTCTCAGAGAAATTAGGGCACTCTAGTTAAGTGGTCAAAACTGGAATATATAGCATTATTCCAAATTAAAGTCCCCTTAGGTGGGGCTGGTGGAAACAGCTTTTTAATAAGACTACTTAACATTTTCTATTGTAACACCTTGGCATTTTCCGTGCTAGATCCTCTTCAGGCCAAACATTTTTTATTTTTTATTTTTTTCAGGAAATTTCGGTCAAAATGGTCATGCCAGCTCCAACAGCAGGAACAAGAAAAACACATTGCTTCGCCCACATTAGAAATTCGTTTGACCTTTCCTTTGAAATACCCGAGCATTCCTGCACTGAAACAAGAATTTAGGAGGTGGGCTTCTGTGTCTGAGGTGGGGCTGGAGAAGAAGGAGGGAGTGCCCTTCCTGTCAAAATCCACCCACCTGGGTCCAATTTTAAGCCTTTGAATCATAGCGTGCATGTGCTGGAGACTTATTACTGCCTAGCAGCTAAAACTGCCAGTGATGTCTTCCCTGAGCAAGCCTTCTGCATTTCCCAAACCAGCCGAGTGCACCCAGACCTACAGGAGTGCAGGAAGGGATGTTCCCAGCTGTTCTGGGTCACGGTGGAGGCAGCTGCTGAAATGCGGGTTCAGGGCAGGGAAGTGGTGCAGAGGAGGGAGCCGTAAGGTTGGGTGCACTCGAATTTTTAACGTTACTTGTTCAACTTTGGCTCGGTTTGAGGATTTCTGTTGCTGGAGGTGTTTGTTTGCTGTAAATACTTGTGGATCCCTTAAGGACCCGCACTAAAACAGGAGCTCTGTTTTACTAGTCGCTGCTAAAATGCTGACCCACGCTGCAATGAGCTTGCAGGGTAAGTAGACAAAACAAGGAAGGTGGCCATGTCTGAGCTGCAACTGGAATGCAGCAGTTTCTGGCTCCTATTTGTGTGATTAAATGGGAACAGGGCCACACAGCTCCTCCCTCCCTTGGAAAACAAAAACTGTGGACACTTGTACAGAAAACAATCCTGGTCTCTGTCCTTGTCTCACTGCAGTTTCTTCAGATTTTTTTTTTTTTTTAATTATTATTATTATTTTTTATTATTTGTTTCTTTCATAGTAAGTTAACATAGGTGTGAGGTTCAGGAATGCAGTGGTCTTTATTCAGGTGAGGAACAGGCAAATGTCCTGCCTTCCTGGCAGTCTCCTTAAGCAGACAGATAAATAAAACGCAGCTAGTAATGGCAGTAGAACAAAACAAGACTTATCACTAAAAAGAGCTTTTTTATGTTTTTTTGTAAAGTGACAGCTGTGATTTATCCCATTCTTTACCACTCTGAGATAATTTGGAATTGAATATAGAATCACTGGCTATTAAGATTTCAGTGGGAAGCCTGGGAGAACATCTGTCATCGCCATGGTGTTTGTTAATTTTTAATCACCTCGGGATAATTTTAAAACATAGCTGCAGGTTTCTGAAACATTCATGTGAGCAAGTCTCTAGGTATGTTGGCTGCCTAGGGTAGGAAAATCCTCCAGTTCACAGGACAGTCTGACCGAATTGCTGTGTGAGAGGGAAAATCCTGTTGACACCTTCTGAGACACGGTCTTCAGTGAGGGTAAAAACATTAAATAAATAGCATCTGAAGTTCCCAAAGGGGCATGTTGGTGGAGTGTTTTACTTCAGAGACTGTTGTGTGAGTTCATCCCGTCTATAAAAGTTTAATATCCAAGTTGGAAAAAAAAAAAAAAAGTTCAAGGGATTTGTTTTTTCTCCTCTTGAAAATATTTAATTCAGTGTGAACGAAGGAGGCACATGGAAAACTTTTGGCAGAGCGAGCTGAGGTTTTGCATCTTCTCAATGGCATTTTTCTGCCTGTGTGCAATGCGATCCCCCGTGAGCACCACGCTCGGTACGCTCCAGGATTTCAGGGCAAATTGTCAAGCCCTGTGAACTTCAGGAGATCCTCAGCAGGTGGAGATCGTCCCCAGCGGGTAGAAATCCTGAAACCCTCGAAAAGAAGCACAGCAGGCTCCCCTCACGCCACCTCGGCCTGCCTGCACAGGTTGGCCTGGGCCCATTCTTGCCCTCATGGTGGGCACAGGCCCTGCCTGGCTCTTCTCTGAGCAATGCCCCTGTGCAAGTGTTTGCCACGGGCAAATTTCCAGCATAATAATGCCCAGCAAGGTCAGCTCTGCCTCTTTCCCATGGCGGCCAGATAAACTGGCACGACACACTGAAGGAGACGAAATGGCGGTGACCTTGGTGGGGCTGGGGCCTGTCTTGGCCGCAGGCCGGGCAGGAGGCGATAGGGCAGCTCCACTCCCCCAAAAAACCCTGAATGGGCACTGCTGATGCTGGTGGGTAGATATTTGGGGAGTCCCTGTGGCCAGGAGAACTTTCTGAGGGGGCTGAGGCCCTGCTAGGGTGTGGGGACACTCAGAAATGGCATAGGTGGCCTGACCCTGGCATGGACGCCCAAGAGGTATGTCCGGAGAATGGGTTTTCTCCTTCATCACACCAAGAAGTATGTGAAGGGAGACCCCTAAGGAAGACCCCTAAATCCTGCTGCGTGCCTTTGTGTTGGATGGGGAGGGAGTCTACTCTTCATGAAGTACAGAAAATTCATCCTCAGAGGAATGACCAGAGACAGCTGGCTGCTATTCGGGGGGCAAAACAGCAGCTCAATCCTACCCTGAATAACCGTAACTTGTTATATGCACATCTTGCATAGTCTGATAGAGACTAAAACTGCTAAAAATTGTCTGAATGGGATGCCTTTTTTCCCTCAGAAAAGTTTTGGCAGGAAACTGCCAAAAGAAAATGAATAATATGAAAAAACAAGCAGCAAAAGAAAATGGAACAAATGGAAAAGTGGTCCCCTAGCAAGAGAGATCCAAAGTCTTTTGCTGTCTTCACTCCAACTGAGTAGCACCTTCATGTAATAATCTCTATGCTGAGATCAATGAGGCTGTTTAAATAAAAGAAGCGTTTAAGCGTAAAAGAAAGTCAGAGAAGAGCAACTGCATTCAAATCAAAAGACTAAAATTCAAGCCTCCGTGAGCCCCAAGGAAGGGATAAATCCTTTAAGCTGTGAAGAAGTAAATGCTGGAGAAAGTCCGTGAAATCCATTCCAAAGTTTATCACAAAATAAAACTCAGTTAAGGGCCAGAAAGGACACTGAACACTTCAAAGAAGTGGCAATGTAGCAGAAGAGAACAGCTCTGCTAGCGTAACATTTCATCTGTATTTGGTGCATCTGCAGGTCTTTCTGTCTGGAAGCTTGACACACCAGTAATTCCTTCTTCCAATGTGAAAATAAATAGTTTATTTCTAATTTACTGCAATGTCTCTGGAGGTGGCTGTTTTTTTTTTTGTTTGTTTGTTTGTTTGTTTTGTGCTAGCCCCTCAGGAAAGAAAGAAAATGTTCAGATACACAACAAAAGGAATTAACTAGATTTTGGCTGTATATATATATAGCCAAATACACACACATATATATATGTGTGTGTGTATGCAAGTATATATATAGAGACAGATATTTCATTTTCCCCTGCGGGGATGTAATCCAACCAGATATAACAGGACCTAATGCATACACTCAAACTAGAGCAATAGCAAGGATATGTAGCAGAACTATTCTGCTGGCTGTTTTTGGAAATGGTTTAGCTGTTTCCATCACGCCAGCATGACTGTGTTCCTATGGGAACAAGCTTCCTCATAGCAAGAGGCTTCTATAGCAAGAGGAGGTGACTCCTGGCTAAAAACTTGTTGTTTAGCACAAAACTTAATTCTCTGTAAATATTATTTATTATTTTTTTTTTCTGTGATATTTGGATTATGTTCATTCATTTTCAGAACTAATTAAAATAATATTTTTTCTACTCTGTCAATGAGGCAAGATGCTATCAGCTACATTAAAAGTGTCATTAGGACTAGAGCTCTCTCAAGGATGCCTTCGGAAGAAGGGATTCCAGGGGTAAAATAATAATAATAATAATAAAAAAAAATCAATCTGACCCATCAAAGAATGAATTACTGTAGCTAGCTGAATACTTCTTTGAATCAGTATTGTGAGTGTTCATATCCTGAACTGAAGCTGATCAAACGTATCTGCTTAATTTTTAATTCCTAATTGTTAAAACTGCCAGCAAAGTAGCTGTTACGCACAGAAGTGATATGAAGGCGACAGAACTTTATCTGTTGTTTTTTACCAGCAGATAATGAACGGACATACTGGAAACTGCAAGGAGGCTGGGACTCAAGTTTCAAGGCAAGCTTGTAAACTGGGGGGGAAGTGCCCAGTAAATGGAGTCGGATGTGCTGTACATCAAGGGTACAGATATAAATGAAACCTCAAGGGTGGTCCCATCGTGTCCCATCTGGGACTATGAGTCCAGAAAATACCATTTTTCTGGTGGAAACAAATGAAACAAGGATGTCAGTATCCTCTGATCTTGTTTATATTCCTCCTGTAAGCACTGCTGAAACTTTTCTAGTTCTGTTCTCAGTGCTGGCTTATCCCTGTCATGTCTCTGCTGGCATAGCCCTGGCTTTCCTCGCTGGTGCTCCAGTCTTGGTGCAACTCTTCCTGTATCTCACTCGAGGTGCAGAGGGTGCCCATGAGGCATCCACCTGCTGAAGGCAAGGGGACCTTGTGTATGCCATTTCCCTTCCTATCCTTAAGGCAGGTGATGGTGAGCTGGCCCTGAAGAAATCCTGAAGGTGCACAAGACTCAGTGAACTTCACAGCTGTTCAGAATGGGTTGGATTGGAAGGGACCTTTCCAACTCGAATCAAAGCTTTGATTAGTGCTGACATTCTGCCTAATATTAAGAAACCCTGGTTTAACTTTCCACCTGCTCTTAACAGCAAGGGCATGTCGTCACCCCTCAGCATTTTCGTGCTTAGGAAGGTACAGGAATTGTACAGCCTAACCGGCATTTCAGCGGAGCCACAGTGCTGATAATATATCGTGGAGCATATACTGTACCCTTGGAAACTGCCGTTTGCAGTTTCTCTCTTTAGAACGATCTTTATAGCTCAGGGGAGAACTACACAGCAAAAACATGGGTGTGTTAATCCTTTGTAAGCTTGATAAGACGTGAACTTGTTTGAATAGCCATCTGCTGGTCTTGAGACTTCAGTGTTTGCTTGCCAGATAGAACAAGGCAGGCTGGGGGTTATTTTGCTTTTATTGCTGTATGTGAAGTACACCTGGATGCAGAGAAAAATAGGATGATGGTGGGCCGTGAAGGCTGAGACAGCGACAAATGAAAGTAAGGCTGCTTTTCTGGGAACTTCAAATGCTTAAACTCAGCGTGCAAGCGTTTCTGGAGTAGGTATTTCTGAAGGGCATCAAGCCAAGTAGTTTTACGGCCAAATGTGTGGCTATTTAAGGAAATACAGCACAGAGCATGAAGAGTGACTCCCGTGTAACATCATTTGAATTGTGCCCGATTTTTTGCAGTTTTGCCCCAGCTTAGAGCCAGCAATCAGAGCACTGTAACACTCGGTGCCGAACACGGTCACAGAGGATCTTTCCCTTCCCTCCCCGCTCCAAGTGTTCCCGTGCAAGTGTTATGAAATGTAAATGCAACAGCACTGTGTGGGTGAAGCCTCGAAAGCACAGCTCCCCTAGAAGCAGGCTGGTAGTGCACGTGAAGCGTGCCAGCCTTGCTTATTCTCAGGGTAAATGCCGTCTCAGGGAGTATGCCAGGGTGCCCGGCTTTGTACAGGGACTTTCCTCTCCCCAGAGGACAGTGGCATGGGGCAGCTTCACCCTGAAGGCAAATGCTTGCACTGGAAGGAGGTGCACAGGTGGAGGAGCAGTGGTTTGAAGGAGAAAGAGGGCTGCTCTTCGCTGTGACCGCACCAGGATGGTGCTACGCCACCTCCCCCAGGTGTGGAGTCCCTCGAGCTGGGAAGTGCCCTGCGCTCATCCTTCTGCCCTCTGAAAACAGCCCCGCGTGCACAGCGGCTGATTTCAGCAAGGCTGAAGTCCATCAAAGTGATCTTTAACACGGCGTGACTGACTGAAGGGCTTTTTTCCTTTTTCCTTAGCTGCATGAGGAGCACAGCACATCTGATGCGGGACACGGCCGTGCTTTGTCTTGTGCTGGAGCAGACCGACGGAGGAACATCATCTCAGCACTGACTCTTCCTGATAGGGCTGATGGAGCTGTTTTTTCCAGAGAATTTCCAGCTAAGCTGTTAAAATAAACTTCTCCATGCAAGCTTGTGACTGGAAGCAGTCATCCTGCCTATTTGCCTTCTTTCTGTAACTGGGCTCTCCTCGGCAGAGCTTTCCCCTGAGTGGCTGAAATTACCTTGTACACAGTCTTAGAGAGTACCCATACCTCATGTTAGCCACAAAACAACGCTATTTTAAGGACTTCAAGGTGTCCTGCCCCTGTGATAGTTACCCGAATGCCACCCACCGGCTGTATCGCAGCCTCGCGTGAACTGGGTGATTTGTCATGCTTTGTGCATGTGTTGTAATTAAGTCACTAGCCAAGAGGGTTGTTGTCTCTCTGTTTTTATTTTGTTTGGTGTGTGTTTTAATTATTTTTGTTTTTGGAGCCAAGTTCTAAAGTCCATGTTTAGGGCCGCACACACTTAAAGTCTCCTTTAACTCTTGATAGGGGGGGAAAAAAACTGAGCCGCGACCTTACAGCCCAAATGCGAGCAAGCGAGCACACGGGGGGAAAAAAAACAATGATTCAAGGCAACAAGATCCTCAACTTGAGATCATCATTTTCACAAAGGCAGGGGGTAACAGCTGCCTGGTGATCATGGGATTAGATCCTCCCGCTGGTCCTGGGGTGACCTCAAATAAAAGCCCCGATGCCGGCATGGCCAAGGCAGGCAGGGGCAGGTGTAACAGAAAGGCATTGCGAACACAGTGCTAACTTCCAAGATGTGCCTGTTGGTCTTGTTTGTTTTTGGTTGAAAAAGCCTTGGATTTGTGCAGCTTGTTTTGTGCTAGATGTAAAAACACGCGCTCTTCCAAGCATGCAGCATGAATGAAAGTGAGCGCTGAATTATGCTGACCTTTCAATACGAAATTTTCCACCGGGTACGAGTCCAGGACAAATATTGATTGAACGATGTGTGTCTGTGTGTGTGTGTGTGTGAAGTGCGTGGCCTGACACCCGGTGCGACCTTCCTCCTCCCTGCCTGATCCCCGGCCGTGGCTTTGAGCTTCCTTTTGTACCCAAACCCCGTTTCATAACCGAGTCCCCCCCGCTCTTTGGAACCCGGGTTTCTGCGTTTGTTTGCTCACTGAGCTGAAGTCTGTCGGGACATTTCTCTGTTTGGTTTCCTTGTTAGCTTTGTTGCCGTCCCAAATGGCCCGGAGCTGGTTTGTTCAAGGCTGTATTTTTCTGGGAGAGCTAGCAGAGGGTTTCGTGCTCCACAACTTTGCCGGGGTCACCGCGGGTGATTTTTGCCCCATTATGCTCTGCTCGCCCGCTCAGGCTGGTGGCACGGTGTGTTTGCACGTGTGATGGCCTCTGCTGCTCACAGCATCCACTGGGGCTGGGAAAATGTCTTCCTGATGGGAGATTTTTTTTCCCTGAAATTTTCATATTTGCAATTCCTATAGAAAATCACATATTTTTTTTTTCCTGAGGTCACAAGAGAGCAATTTTCAAAACTGCATGGGTAAGTTGGGCCTCCGATGTTTTATATATATATATATACATATTTTAGATGCAGCTGAGTTTTTGGATTTGGGGTTTATTTGTCTTTCATTCATGCCCTCACCAAAACTCCCGACGTCCAGGCCTCCAGATCCTGCCAAGGATGTGCACATCTGTGGAGCACACGTTGCTGCCTTCTGACCCTTACAAGAACCAGTGTTATTTTCGTCTCACGTTAATGAGAAATATTCGTACTGGTTTATTCTGAGATTATGATTCTTACTTCTATATATAATACACATTTAAAATATAAACACGTGCACACTATATATATGCATATATGTATATATATCCCTTCCCCCTCCATCCCTTTTCCTTCTCTTCTCACAGCCCAAACAGTCCCAGTGAGAGGACAGCAACTTTCCATCACAAATGCTTTTCCTGTGACTGTTTTTTTTGTTTTCCGAGCCTGCCACATGAAAGTAGACATAACATTTTCATTTCGGTTGTCTATAAATAAACAGAAATCTGACTTCCAGAAAGACGCGTTTCGAGGCAGAAGGGCCCTCATGTTCTCCACTGCTGAGCCCTGAGGTTGTGCTGGGACCTGGGGGTGTTCACGAGGAAACACGGACACCCCCACCCTAAAACACAGCACCAAGGCCTGGTTGTGGAAGAGACGGGTCCTAAAACAAGGCCTAGGGAGCTGCTTTCACCATGGCTTTTTCTGCATTCCTTCTTTCAGTCACAGCTGTGGTTTCGTGGACCTCCAAGCAGATGTGTTGGTCATCCCATGGCCACCATAAAACACTTCTTTACTGTGAGGGTGACAGAGCACTGGGACAGGCTGCCCAGAGAGGCTGTGGAGTCTCCTTCTCTGGAGATACTCAGAATCTGTGTGGGATCCTGTGTTTGGGTTGCTGTATTGACCTCTCACTGCCACAGGCCTGTGTCCGTGTTTGCTGCCCTGTGGTACAGGCCTCGGAAACCCCTGCGCACCTACACCTCTGGTTTCACCCGGCTGTTTCTCTTTAGAGTTTCTTTACCTCACAACACGCAGCTGCTGAGAAGTGGGATTGATCTCCTCCCCCCTAGAGAGCCGAATAGAGAGCCAGGCAGCCTCGGCGATGTTTCTGCTTGAAACCACGTCTCAGGAATTTTATATGGGAATTTTAAAGGATGACAGAAATTTTAAGGGGTTTGAAAGCTTTCCATCTCTCTGCTTTCGCAAGAAGTTTTTTTTTTTTTTTTTTTTTTCCTGTGCTTGTTTATGGGTTTGATGCTCAGAGCGAACAGATGCTGGTTTAGAAACAGGTCAGAATTCCCAGACTTGCAGGAAACACCGCCTGCCTTATTTTTCCACTGTTTAGTACCCAAAGCTGGGCATGTAAACTGTCCATGTGAATAACCTGGGTGGTTCCCCCGTTCAGGGCATAGCCCACTCATGCTGAGGGTCCTCCGGCAGCACAAGCAGTGGGAAACCATCTGTGCACGAGCTGTGGGGACTCGTGCTGATACTGCTGCTTTGGTGCCACCAGAAGGTGCAGAGATAAATGATTGATGAGTGTGCTCAGCACTGAAGCTGAAAGGATGCTTCTCGGGTTGGCTTTTCATCACTGACATGTCCTTATGGGGTCTCTCTTACTGGGAAGTTTTACTGGTAACTGGGTGTGGGAGGGAGATGCAGCCCCAGCTCCTGCACGTGATGATCTTGTGCTCAGAGCTGCAGAATGAGGGAACAAATCCTGCGGGCATGGTCATCCTGCTGGATCCAGGATGGATTCCCAAGGGGCACAAGCACGTGCTGGCACAGGGCCACGCAGCACAGCAGCTTTGGTCACAGCCTTGTGTCACCTCGCTTCGCAATATTAGGCCTGATGAGCAGAAAGCTGCTTGTCCTCCCAGCTTGTTGGCGTCATTTTGTGTACTTTGCTTAAATAAATGCAGAAAATGCTGCAATTGTTCAGTCGCAGGGGCTGGAGCCTTTGTAAGGCAATAGCTGTGGACCTGGTGATAAGACCATGACCGACCATTGACAGCGTTGTGGTAGTAAAAATGGGGAAGTGCAAGGGTCTGAAAACAGAAGTGCAATACCTAAATGCACACACACAATAGCAGAAGGGAGGCGGTGCAAAAGAACTGTTAATAGGCCAGGAAAACCCTGAAATTTCGTGTGTTCACACTTTATCAAACCCCCTTGATATGAAGTTACAGGCAGGCCACTTGGGAGCAGTGAATGAGCCTCTGCTATCCCAGAGCCTTAACAAATTAAATGGGTGAGTGAGAGGGCTGCTCAGCTGGGGCAGTTCACAAAACCTCTGCTTTGGTATCAGTCGTGGTGAAGGAGCTGTAGGTCTTTTATCATATAGGTTGTGGGTTTTTTACTTTTCAAAAGGATGCTGGATCTGAGGAGCATCAAATATTCTCTGTGTAGTCTGTGAGGTCAGTGACCACGGAAAGAACTGCATTGCTTTATTTTCTTACTCTGTTCCTGACATTTTTCCACTTGTATGGTTTATTCTTGCTTAGTATATAGCATAAATACACGTATAAGATATAGCTACCAAAACCCAAGTGTTAAAAAAATGCAGAAAAAGAGGCAAGAAGGATTTAAAATGGGGTAACCCAATTTGAAACACTTGATTCACCAGTCTGAGGGCTCAAGGAAAGCCACTAGAGTAGGAGGGGGATAATCCGGACTGTGAGCCTTGAAAGTGGCTGTGGAACAGGCCAGGGTCTTATGAAAGGGTCTCGGCCATCCCCGTATTAGCATGATTCCCAAAGCTTGGGGAATCAGAGAATATTTTCACACCAAACTCCCTCTGCCAGTGACCCAATGTCCTGCCAAGCTTTTTATGATGGGGTGTGGATTACGTTGCTGTCTGGTGGCTTAACTTCAGCATGCTCCGGAGCGTGCTGAGTCTCCCACCCTTTGCAGCAAAATCCCCCTCTGAAAGCACTTGCAGCTAGCTACCAAAGGTCTGGATCCAGCATTGTGAGCGATATGGGAAATGGCTGAGGGAAATACATTACCAAGATGAAAGCAGACAAATTGCTTGGCAGGCAAACATCAGTTTTGTTCCTCAAAAGGTACGTAAGCCCAGGATTTAGGAGAGCCGAGCAGATCTGGAAGAAAAGCACAAGCTTCAAGGGGTATGACAGATATTAAATAAACTACAATGGCTTGCTTAAAAATAACAGCATGCTTCGGAGATGATGAGTATGCCACAGATGTATTTGAGAGTCTGGGGACCAATTCTTGTAGCTTCATCTGACAAAATCCGCAGTGGCAGGCAGCTCGGCAGCCAGCAAGGCGGTGTGTGCGCAGGGCTGGGCGTTTTCTTCCTTCACCTGTGACAAGTTTTGGATCCCCGAAGTTCCCAGGTGTGCCCAGGAGCAGCTTGGGCCAGTGTGGTTGAGCATTCAGGGCTTTGGCTCGGCTCCCTCCTGGTTTCAGTTCTGGGCTCCCTCTGGGAGTGAGCAGTGAAGAAGGCCCTGAGCTAGCACACTGCGAGGAAAGCAGGGTGGCACCTCTTGGTGGCAAACTGGAACTGTAGGAAAACGAAGCGTTGGCTTTCAGGAGACTCCTGCAGGTATCATAACTGCACGTTGAAGGCAGCTGCCTCCCCCAGAACGACTGGGTGCTTGCTGCAGCTCACGGGGGCCTTGCCTGGTGTAAAAAGTGCAACCAGGAGGTTATGGGGACATGGGTGATAGCCCCCGGAGTAGGTCACGTCCAGTTTACGTACTCATTTGGAATTATCATTTCTAATCTCTTGGTAATAAGTGCCTTAGGTCTTAGTGTTCGTTTTCTCATGTCCTTCCCAGTCCAATCCTAGGATAAACAGATTCTGCAGAAGTTTCCTTCTGAGAAAGCCTACAAGATCCATTTCTATATGTGCTGAACTGGAGTCAGTTTTCGTCACAAAGGGAAACTATTTTATTTTTTTTTTCAATTGTTTCAGTGCTGGTTCACATTTGTTGTAAGGAATAGAAATCCTTATATCAATGAACCCCTTTCTTTGCAGAAATCATAAACGCAATAATTTTAAACAGCCAGCACGGCCTGGAGACCCCCAGTACTGTGTACAAGCGCATACTTGTCTTCCAGAAGTACCGATCATTTAATAAATTGACAAACCTAGACAAAGCTTACACAAAAGCCTCCCTTGCTCATCCTGATGTGGAGAAGCCCCTTCAGGAAGCCTTGAAACATGCAGTGCGGGGTGACACCAGCAGGCACCCCAAGGCTCCCCCGCCCGATGCTCTCCATACCCGAGGCAGGAAGGACATGCAGTGAGGAGCCACAGAGGCAACTCCTTTCTCAGGAACACACGATGCCTTTCAAAACTCACTAAGAAAATACCCCGTGTCAATACTCAGACAAGAGGAATAGTTTCTGACACCCATCACTCTTACACTCTTAACTCTTCCAACACAAGCTTGAGAGGAATGGAGTTGTATTTCCAATGGTTTGGTGTGCTTACAGATCAAGGGAGAAGGAAAGGGAAGAACAGCTAAAGCATATTCTTTGTATCTTTTCATATTTCTTTTTTTTTTTTTTTTTTTTTTTTTTTTCTTGATTAAGTGTCAAATTATTGGGACTAAATTTCAGAAATTCTGTTGCTTTGCCTGAATGATTTACAAGGCATTTGACAATTCATTAGCAATTAATAGAGCACATTTGGCAGGCTAGCAAACCAAAGAGTGTTATTCATTCACTTGATACCCGGCAAGCAACACGCTTTAGAAGTGCATATAAAAAGCAGAGTGATTTCAGAGCGGGTTGTCACCATGTGTTTGAATTTCTTGCCTTCTTCTCATCTGACAGTAATGATATAAACCGAATTGCATTAGGGCAGAGTGAAATACTTCAGCGAGTTTAATATTTCAAACCCAATTCTTTTAGATGTAACTTTGTGGAAAATCCTGGCTTTTTTGTGCCAAAGAAGAACGCTAATACGATTTGAGATACTGGATGTTTCCCTGGAATAGAAATAGCAAATTGACTTTTCCGATTTGCAAGGATCGGTGTCTTGGCTCCACTCGTACTCATCCTTAGGCATGTGTGATAGGGTACCTGCACTTTTGTAAGCTGACTGAAGTAAAAGAAAAGTTGAATTCAAATAATTGCCTCTTCCGGGCCATCTGCTCAACATTAAAAGAACATCACTTCATTATCCGATACACGTTATCAGAGATAATGTTAGCATTTCTTATTTTTTATTTTATGCTTCTTTTCAAATGCAGCTCAAATTCCCAAGCTCTCTGAAATGGTGAGTCATTAGGAATGTCATTTCAAAGACTGTTTTTAATCTCTTTATCTTTTCCCACAACTGATTTACCCAAGGGCACAAGTAAAGCACATGTAACAGATTCCCCAAGGTCCAAAAAATCATCATTTCTTTCCTATCTAGCCTTATTTTATTCGCACTTTATTTAAAACCGCCCTAAAAAGACTCGTCGAGTTGGTAATTTTAACTATGAGGTAATGGGTGGCTTTTATCACCACATAGATGTAAGACGATAACTGGCTCTGAATTTTGTCTCCTCCGCTTCTCGTTTCCAACATCTGACCCGCAGCCTGGTTTCCTGGCTATTTCTGCTGGCTTTGGAGTACAGGCACATAAAGCTCTTTTCTTTTTGGTCATTATATTATTTTTTAAAGCCTTCTCCCTGTGAAACCATTGGCTAAGTATAGACAATATGAGGTAAGGTGTTAATTCACTGAATTTGTTCAAAATAGATATTCAAGTCGGTGCTGAATTTCAAGCATAAAAATTATATACATGAATCAAAGACTTCACTGATTTCTATTCTTCATTTTAAAGTCATTTGTAAGAACGTCAAGGATGCTCTACGTAAACTACTCAGAAATAACAAGAAAAGGGCAAACTTCTGTATTTCCAAGACGTGGTTAGAACGATGCTTACTCTTGCACTGTAGTCGAAATACATTGTTTCACCACCACATGAAAACTTTGATTAGCCTCTTTCATGGTTTTTTTTTTTGGCTTTGGAATGCCAACAAAAACCTTCCAAGGGCAACCAGTCTCCAGCTGTCCTTCTCACGGCTCCTGCCGGGCAGGGTTATTTCCCGTAACTGTTGATGGCTCCCACCTGGGAGCCTGGGGGCTCTGCCACCACCATTCTTGCACCTAAATGGCCACGTGCCTGGCCACCAGCACATCCTGAAGATATTATTAAGAGGAGAGGCAAGCCTTACGAACTAAGAAGTCGGAGAAAGAAGGCAATTGTAACCCAGGAAGAATCTCGTATTAATGGGACTCTCAGGGGAACATTTGTCCATATTTATAGCACCCATTGTTTCAACCCTGATGGTCCGAACGCATTGCGTATTTTTATGCCACATCCTCGTTTTCAGTCACAGCACCCACCAAACCGTGAAGCTCAACCCAAGCAGTGCTGACACATCATTTTGTGACCAGTACCATAATTCACAGGACAACACTGTTCATGTTGTCTGCAGCACATCATTTTCCATGGGCTGGACGCGTACAGGAACACAACCTGACCTCCAAGGCTGCACGCAAAGCACTGGCTAGAGAAAGAGGAGGAATTCCGGGGAAAATGCTTTACATTTTTGGCTTTATCCAATTAAATTGTTCCACCTGGGCATGAAGCAGTCCTGGTCCATCTTGCACTGAGTGGATCTTTGGGCTTACTTCTGCATTGTCTCACTCCTTCCCTCGGCTGTTCATACTCATGCACAGAAAACACCCCTGTAAATGTTATGCTCATACTGCGGTAGGACAAGGCAGTGAATCACTTCAGACCGAGCAGTCTTCCTGCACTTACACATGGAAGGGAAAGTTATTGTTAGTTCTTTCTCCCAAATTTTCCCCAGTTGAGCCGCTTAAACTCAGCAAAGCCCTTCTTTCTTTGAACATCGGGGCTGATGAGATCAAATTGACTTCAGTGGTCTTCCTAAAAAGAAGAGCCCACTGATACCCCAGGATGCATCAACAGCAAGAACCGCACCAACCTCTTCTCCCTCTGCTCTTCCTCCATCTGTGTTTTGCTCTCTTATGCACTTTATTTTATTTTATTTTATTTTATTTTTTCTTGACAGGATTCCTCATTAATCTGCAGACAGACACTGTCTTCCTCCTGCTTCATTAGGGCTAAGCCATTCATCCTTTCCATCTGAGAGCAGCAAAGTTCAAAAGCACAACTAATTAAAAGCAACTAATGACCGGGATGGCCTTGCAGGCAATGAAAGGAACCATTTGCCTGGGGACATTTTAACAATGCCTGACTTCTGTGCTCCAAGCAGCCCAAAAAACAGTTTATGATCAAAAGCTAATTTTTTTGGGGCTATCTCTTTGTGGATCAGGCAGATAGCATTTCTGATGCACTGAAGTCAGCCGTTTGCTATCTTCACGGTTTTGGGAACAGCCTTAGGCACTGGCTTGAAAACTGGACCACTATCGGGCCCGTGGAAGTGTCTTAAATAGATGCTAGCAACTACTAATAACACAGGGGTGATGCTCTGTGCTCCAGTACTACAGAAGAAACTGCTGGAAATACCAAGTGCTACCTTGGATCTAAGTTGAGAGAAGCTGACTTTCAGAAACCACTTCAACCTATTCCAGCGGGGTTGGTTTTGACATCAAATGGATGGGTTTTTAGATGGGTTTTTATCTCCCTGAGGATTGTTACTATGCCAGACTCGTATCAACAGGCGGGTGGTACAGGTACGACCCAAGAGGCACTGCTATTCCAAGGTTCCCAGCTGGGTACCGATACCTGGATACACCTGAAGACAATCCCAACCCCCTTTTTCTTCCATTTCCTCTGGGCAAAAAATATGCATTATTACAAGAGTATGATAAAAAACATAGGTAAGCTATAATTAGAAAATAATACTAGAATTTACTGCAAATAGAAAACTGTAACTGAATTTCTAACATTTGTCAAATTTAGTTATCATTTTTGGTACACAGAACTTGCTCAGACTTCTGTTATTTCTTTAGGAAATTCTCTCTTTGAAGGGGAAACCATGGTGTATCTCGGCTGTTGTTTCTATTTTTACTTCTAGGTGATTTTTTAATTATCTGATCTCATCAAGATGAAACTTGGTCTCAATAGTAAACATTTTTTTTTCCCTGGCATTATTGCAGATGGATGAGAGATTAAATTTTTAAGGCAACTGAGCTCTTAAAACATTGGTTAACTAGAGTGTAAAGGGCAGTTCTTATTCTTTTACATGTAAAAGCAGTTCCTTACTGTCCTCTAGTGGAGTAGCACTATCCTCATGAACAACAATGGACTTTCAAAAAAAGAAAAGTATTGATAAAATATTCATTTCACTGTATGTTGTTCACTCTTCTGTACCCAAAACCTCCGCAAGCTGCCTTTTGTATTTCAGTTGAAATACTAGCGACCTTCGAAGTAAGTACAAGGTACTATCAAATGGCAGAGCCTAAATAATGGATCATTTCTGCAAGCTTTACATCTGTGGATCTGTGGATCCAGGGGATGTGATGCGTATTTAGCCATGTAACTCTGAAGCATAGCTCAGGAGGCAGACACAGACCAAAAGATGGGGTACAAGGGGAAATGGCATCTCTAGTAAATACTCTGTGGAATTTTGGCAGTATCCTAAGTGTAACGTGAACCTAAGTGCAGCTATACTGAGGGGCACATACGGAGACAGATACTTCCCCTAGGATACTCTCCCCGTTTCCTGTAACCCAGACTTCAGGAATGCCTGAGGCAGCAGAAGTATCTTTAACACATTCCGTCCTTGATGACTTTTTTCCACTTTATATTCTCTTTTTTTAACCTGCCCAGACTTTCTGTATCCATAATATCCTGCAGTGGTTCCATAGCCTAATCCAAAATTCAGCTGGATATGTAGAGAAATGCTCCCTTCTGCTTGCAATTGAGCCTGCTACCTGATGCCCCTGATGAGCAACGCTTCCTGTTTACAGAGTCCACGCTTCAGGACTTCATTGGCATCTGTCATAGCCCTTGTTATGTATTTCCTGTTCAGATTCTTACCTTCTGCTTTGCAAAGCGTGCCCTCGCCCTTGTTTTTCTATATGCCAGTTCTACTGCTGTCCTCTTTCACAGCAAATAATTTAGTCGACTTTCTACTTTGCCTTTCTTTCCTTCTCAAAACACTTGGGCTGAATGCAAGAGGTCCTAGAAGAACTCTTATAACCTCCTCCTTCTAAAGGTGCATCAAACCTTCACAAACAGGTATAATCTAAGAGGTAACTTCTTTTATACCTGCTGTGAGCAGAACTCTGTTTTGACACCTTCAAAGAGACAAAGACAGGTCAACTCTTTGCACATTTATCCATAGCTCTGCAAATCCTGCTCATCATATTTTTTCAATTAGCTCACTGTTTCCAATGAACCATAAAACTACTCATGCTGCATCTCCACTGATCTCCTCAGAGTCTTTAAAAATCTGGTGGCAGAACAGTCACTCTGTACTCCTCGAAGAGCAAAGCTGTTTTTACGCTACAAATTCCATGCTATAGCTAAGGGGTCAGCAGTTTCCTCGCTTTTGAGTCCACAGGAGTACTCCCCAGTGCCGCCAACTTGCTGACACTCACTTCATTGATGTTTTCTGCCACTTCACTTTACAACAGCTCCTCTTACCTTTTCTGCAAAGAAAGTTCCTTAAGCACTTCTGTAATGAACATCGGTCAAAATAAAAAGAACATCACTGCAAAGAAAAAGAATCCAGCTTTGTCATCTTATCCTTTAAACGTTCATATTACAGTGTAACCATTTAATGACTCACTGTAAACTTCACTCTGTCTGACAATTACTTATAAATATTGTTTTAAAGAAGAAACTTTTCATACAGCCAATTTTACAATGAATTTTAGGATTTGCTGTGTTATTATAAGTCTCCACTTTTGTTGCAGACATAACTTCTTTTGCATGGATTCTTTGACCAACTGCTCCAAGAAATGAATACTGCTTACAATTTTGTAAACATCTGCTGCCAGCACGTGTTAGTAAACATAGAAATGACTAATGATTTTCATTGTTATTTGGCTTTCTGCCTTTGCTACACAATAGGACATTCCTGTGTGATGCTAAGGCAACAAATCAATCAATCAGGCAGGTAGGATGGTGACAGTGCCTGCGGATACACTAGTCTATTTTTCTGCAAGGCCTACGTCATCAACCTAAGAGGGTTCTGTGCTTCTTCTTCGTGCAGCCTAGATTTTTTTTTTATTTTTGTCTTTTTAGGGATATGCCATAACCTCTCCACCAGTAGAACCTACGGCCACTCCTGTAGTAACTGCATGAGGAATTACATGGTCCCATCCATCAAATATTTAAATACATTTTTTTATAAACACACAAACATCTAAATAAACTAAATATATGAATAAGAAGATATATTTATATATACACACACTATATATGGTATATATGTATACAAATAAATGTATCTTCACTTCATACGACTATATAAAATCTATCTATACTTTCTATTCTTGTATTTCGGTTTAAGGAATATAAATATTTGCTTATTTTATGATCTCATTTTAAAAAAGTATTCTCTTTGGTTGAGCCTATCCTTGGTTGCATACTGCTTGCACATTTTATTCTTCTCTGTCCTAGAACACTACTTTATTCCTAAGTATCATATAGTGATCTTTGGCCTGTGTAAAAGCATTACACCTTGCCTCTGTGATACCGTATGTTCTTACCCTCCCATAAAACACCTCTACAGAATCCTTCATAATCTAGTGAACAGCAATCATCATTGCCTAGGAGAACTCTATGCATGGCTGTCATCCAAATTTAAAAGTAACAATCCTTATCTTCTTATCAGTAAAGCATAGAACTGAGTACAAGCAGATGCAAATTAAAAAGAGAAAAATTGGATACTCCAATTTAAACAATGTAGAAACATGGTGCTATACATCTTGCCCCAACATTTTAAGAAAAACGCTTAGACTGTATGGATTTCTATACTTCCAAACTATTAACAGTAGATACCTTTCATATTTAATCCAGTTTTATTACAAGTAGATAAAACTATTATTGCAATAAGAAAAAGGTTATATAAAAAAATCCAGTGCAAAATGAAAGCACCCTACGAAATCTGCATTTCTGTTCCCATTGAGAGGCGTTTAAGACCTTGCAAGAACAACTGTGATCTCGGTGACTTCAAAGAAGTTACTTAATAACACAAAGATCAGACAGGATTTGCTGAAGTTGTAACCGTTGACTTCAAAGAAAAAAAAAAAAAAAAAAAAGGAGACTTGTTGTTTGACAGGTGCAAAAATTAATACAAAATGTATTAACACAATATGAAACAAACTTACATTAAATAGTTTTGTTTCCCAGTACATACTTCAGATTTTCAAATGAATTTTATAAAATTTACATATTTAATGAAATGATTTATCGTTGTGGAAAACACAGTTCTCTATTTCAAGTTTATATTAACTATAAATATCTAAGGACAGGAAAGATGCTCTTCCAGTTGCCCTACTTCCCCATCATTTATGTCTTCTGCTCTTTGGCTTTCGGAGAGAACATGACCGCATAAGGTTGCCGCCTTTTCGGACGTTGACAGGGAGCAAGATCCTCTTTAATATATCCTTAGAAGAATAAGAACAAAAATGAGGCAATCAATACAATATAACAACATGCATAGCTTCAGTTTCATTGTTTGTTTACCCTGAAAAAAAGCTGATTATGCCTCCCCCTACCCTCTCTCGTAACTGGTTCTCACTTGAGAGAAAGTCGGAGATCCCAGGGTGCAGTATCATTAATGAAAACACTCAACTGCTTCCTGGTAGATGGCTGCACGGTAATGCAATACCAACAGGTAAGACTGAAGAGAAGAATGGAGGCTACAAACTGTTCATCTAAGTGCAAAACCACATTTTTAATTTTCTTCTGAAAAAGATTTTATATAACGTAAGAGTAACAAGTATATTGGTACTGCAAATTCAGTTGGCAAAAACAAACAAAAAACACTTAAAAATGTATTCCCTAGTCACAAAGACGAAACTTTAGGCACATGCATTTCGTGTGTCTGTTTTGAGAGCATTCTTTTTTATTAGACTTGTCAATCTGGAAGAAGCCAAGCAGTAACCTACAGATCAAACACCCTTTGAACAGCTCTCTGATAAGGGAAGCGTATAGGAAATTTCTGTAACATGCTCGACTTCACTAACACTGACAGTAAGCAGACACTTTATGCAGATCAGTTACAGCATCTGGCTTTTGTCAAGCCCTTACTGTTTATCAGCAATAGCATCCGTTGAAGCGAGAGGAGTAGATTCTGACTTCATAGTTGGAAAATACTTTCTTTACGACCCTCAGTTATTTTAAAAAATCCAATTGGTTCAAGATACCACTAAGACACAGAAAAAACACCCTACATCCCCCCCTACTTCTGAGTGACAACTGCAATTGTTCGGTAGCCTCTCTAGTGTCCTCGCTGCACTCTTGTACAACATGTTTTTTTACGAAGAAAGGGCAGATGTAAAGTCTGCCTTTAATATGCTGTCGAGGACCATTAACAACTAAACAGCTCTTATCCTAGCAGAACAAGAAGAAGATTGCTCAGAAGCTCATTTTAACAAGCATGCAAGCAGATTCCAAATGGGTAGTAAAAGACAATTTCCCTAACACGGTACCTCGATTGCCTGATGTTATAAATGGACACGGCTTCGCATTTAGACCAGCTTCCTCACTGGCTGCAACAGGTACAAGGCAACCAAGATCGGAAGGACTACGATTTGTTCATCTTAAAAAACAGTGATCGAGAACCAAAGAAGGCTCTACAATGAAAATTCTTTCTCGTTACCTAAGGCAAAAGAGGAACGGACAAGCCACAGCCAAGCCCTACCTAGCTGGACACAGAGGGAGGAGAGAGACAAGGCACAAAGGAAGCGGTGATTCAGCAGTGTTCCTGCTGGACTGATGGATTCACTCTCCCATATGTGATACCAGAAAAAGATTTATGGGCGAGGGGAAACTTTCCTGAAGCCTAACCACGCCCAAGGAAACTTAATGGCCTGCCAATTTGGTAACTCTCTTAACCCTTCACATTGGCTACATTTTCCTTCACCTGACCTGAAACTGTTAAGAGAATGGGTGAAGATAAGGGAAGATTAATGTTTCGCAACCAGTATGAATAACATAGCTCACAGACAGTTCCTACAGGACTCCGTATCTCAGGTTTCCACCACTTCTGAAGAAACGTACATATAGTACAGTACAAATTCACCATGTTTTAAAGCCATTAGTGAAAACTAATTTTTATACCAAACTCCAGGATTTAAAAAAAAATATTTAGGAAAGAACAATTTCCCTTGAGAAGTTAAAAAAAAGTTAACAAAAAATAGCTTTTGATTTTCACTAATAACCAGGATATATGCATCTAATCACATCTGACCCTCAACTTTTCAGTTTTCATTTTGTGCTAAGGAGCTCTCAAGATACAGAGGAAGGAGACCAGTGGTGCTGCCTGTCTCTCCTCACTAAGTTCAGCCTTTGCCTCTGAAAATGTTGACCTTGTTCTTGCTTTGCTTCAAAGACAAGTAGAGCTTTAGTTCAAGTTCCATAACAATTCCAATTATTTCTGCCTTCTCTATCTAGGTTCTGAGAAAGTTTCTCTATGTTCCCTTCTTCCTAGTAGTAAAGGTGCTGCTAAACAGGGACAATATTCTTTCAAAATTATGGTTGCTGGTAAGGAAACAGAGCTCAGAAAGACTGGGTGAGAAAGGCTGCTGTATGAGCTAGAGACAAATCCAGAAAACCATTAAAAAAAAAAAAAAAAATCAGCATTAAGAGTGCTTTATAAGCCATTTTTCACACTAACCTCTTTCCACACAAGTTTGGGTGGAAGGAAATCCAACCTCCCAGAAATTTTCAGGTGTGTTTGGAGGAATGTAGCGAAATCTGTGTCTTGAACAGGCAGCTAGTTTCTTCTCTCTCTCTTCTTCTGGAATGTCTGCATAATACTGTGGGTTAGAAAAAGAAAAATCCAAGTTAACACATTTATACATACACAGCAACTGCTTTACATAATGACACGGTCAATCATTGTTCATCAACACAGTTACCTAAAAATAAGGGTGAGGATAGCCAAGAGTAAAGATTTGTTATCCCCATGACAAACATCTGGCCATTATCCTAAAAGTTTACAGAATTTTCAGGTTAAGCATAACCTTACATTGGCATGTTTGTTAACTTCATTTAACATACCACAGGTACAAGGTTTTGCAGTGTGTATAGTTGCTTATGTCAACAGTTTGACTGATTTTGTGGAGCTGTGACACAGGTGTTGAATTAGATAGGAATTCTCTAATAAAGTTTCAGTTTACAGTTTCAAATAAAACAGAACAATGAAATACAATGCTAAAAATTCACGCTGCAAGATTATTTGCAGTATCTAAACTTACCGAGCTTATAACAAATCAAAATGCTTCCTGCTTTATTATCCTCAAGTTAGGTGTGCATCAAAAGCCAGTTTAATGTACGGTGATGGACCTCTGGGACTCCAGAAGCTACCTGGACATTCTCTAGAGCATGCAGTAAATTGACTAGCTACTTCTCCGCCAAACACACCATTTCTTTTTTAAAAAAAAATCTTTGTCAGCAGAAAAGAGAAAAAGTATATATACCACCCTCCAAGCTTCTTTGCTATGTGTTCCCTTCAGTAGCATCTTGAAAAAACAGATTTTTTTGGTGCAGTTCTTTAGCTTAGGATTTTAGTTTAGTATCTCCTAAAACAGCAACATGACACTTAGATACCACAGGGTACCACCATGGTATTTTCAAAGCCGAAAGCATTGTTTGGTTCAAGTGGCAAGCCAACACTCAGAGTCTGGATTGCACAAGAAACCTGGCCCTCATAGAAGTGGTGAAACGATTCCACCAAAGTGATAACGTTATGATTCAAAAAATGCAGAATTAAAACCTCATTCAGTCAGCTGGAAAGCGATCTAGAGTGGGAAACAGGAAAGGAACAGAATTTCTGTCAACAGAGATTACTTCCTGTCTCCACCTACTGGTAGTATTTCAGAAAAACCTATTTGGAATAGGAAAAACAACAGGAATTTATTAGTGTACTTTACTAATAGATAGCAGGTAAAGTAAAAAATATTATTTTGTGGAGGAGAGCTTTTTATTCCTGAGATGTAAATATTGAAGATCATGTAGATAAGAGAGCAACCACAGGTCTGAAAATGCCAGTGACTACTGTACAAACCAGGAAAAGTAGCCTTGGTTCATCTTAGGATTCTATAGTCTGTGGGAATTGCAGCTTTTCCCCCAGTATCAGTTCAGATTTCTCGCCCTTCTACAAGAAGAGTGACACCAGAACATATTCTGCTCTAATAGCCCTCATTAGTACAGGAAGCTGATCAGGAAACCCACGTGTTACTAGAAGACAGCTTACTAAAAATCTGCAGTGTACTGCATTGGGAAGGGGAGGAGTTAAAAGTTTATGATTACAAGGGAATATTTGTGGATCGAACACTGAAAAATACAGCAGAGTTTTTGAGGAAAAGAAAATGAGAAAAACACAATCAAGCTAAGCGTGCATTCAAAATAAATTTGAAAGCAATTTTTTTTTTTACTTTAGTTTGTATTGGGGTTGGCAAAGAATGAAAGTTACATATATGTCTGCTCTACAGAAAAGTCTGCTGTTTTCTAGATTGAGATCACTATTCACAGCATCTGCAGTCATCACAGAACATTTAAGCTAGGTTTTTCTACATGTGCGAAGTCTCATCCTGCAGTACCTTCACCATGGAAGAGTTCTTTACAGAGCTCCACCTTTATTTGCAGTCTCAAAAAGAGAGCAAATCCTTCAAACGCTAGTCACTGGTTTAGTAGGTATTTACTCATTTGTGTAATCTACATTTATATAAAAACATCTGACTCATTCTCCTGCTTAAAAGTGTAGCTAGACTTAATCACACTTACCAATGTCACTTTTACAAGCAGCGACTCCTCCATACAATTTTTCTCTGATACCATCACAAAGTTATCATAACAAGGCAAGACATCGTATCACATGTTTTATGCTGCGAAGTGAATGAGATGCTTCCACCACGTTTTGTGATGAGGATTTAAAGGACTTAAGTAACTCTTTGCCAAGGCACAAAGAGAAGTGAAATCTCTCATATCAGCTCAGAAGGACAGGTAATCCCTCCCACTCTCACACTGCTTGTAGCACACGGCCAAAACAATTTACTGATTTTTACCCACTCCCTAAACATTTCCTTAGACTTCACACACTTCTCTAAACCTTATCACTAATAAGCCTAGACTTTTAAAGCATCATTTACGCTTCGTCTAACACTCCTTTTTTTCACAGGCATTTAATTCCAAGGTAGTTTTGTTATGGAGCAGTGATATAGCCAAGCATTACGCATGTTCTAAGACTTGCATCTTGACTGGCCTAGACTAAAAAAATATTTTCTGAAGTTTAAAGTAGAAACCTAATATTGTAAAAATCAAAGCTCTTACTGTTTGCAAAGTCACCATTCTAATTAAGAGGCCAGGAAGTAACAAGACCTGGATAGACTGATCTATAGCTTACAGAAACAGGAAATTGAAACAGTTAACAGGTGTCTCTAAGCCCCCAAAATAGGCTAAAGTTGTTATTGTTGTTTTGTGGGTTTTTATTTTTTCCCCATTCCTCCAGCACCCTGTTTTCTTTCAAACTTTCTAAATTAAACACCTTTTTTTTTTTTTTCCTGAAAATGGTATTTATAAGTTGACTGTAAAACTTTATTTTTATTCAATGAGTTTTACCAAAGATATTTTTCAGGAACATATTTTTGTCCAAAATGCACTCCAATAAATTTCTTCAGCTAAGTAAATACAACTATAAAGTGAACAGCAGGAGAATCTATGAAAAATGTTGGTTCCATACAGGTGTGGAAATTATATGAAAAGACTCTGGGTATAAGTCACACTTGCAGCATGTTTACTTATTACGTCATTGCCTAATTAACTCCAGCCTGAAAGTCTACTGTAACCAAATACATTACCAAATAACCTTACTATACATGGAACTGTGTCAATATTTTATCTTTATACAAAGTATCTGAAAGCAGTTCAGTAATTTTAAAGGAAGGGAAAACTTACAAATGGAAAACCCTAAAATCTCACACTTTTTCCCTGCAGAGGCAAATATTTTTTTTTAAACATTTGTATGTATATTTACATTGGCACCTATGCTGGTTTAACTATCTGAAAACACAGACCCCTCAGAAAACAAGGAACAAAACAGAAATCAAGACACGTGTGTAACAGGAAACAGAACATACTTATTCCAGTACCTGTGAATTTCAGTAGATTTTGTTGAACTACAGAAACTTAAAATCATTCTTTGACTAGCTAATGTATCTTTTAGTAACAAAACCTGGTTCAACAGTATGGAACTATACTGTGAGAAGTTTCTAGCTTCATACAGGCATTTAAAAAGTTATATGCAGTTGCTACAGTTAAAAAAAAAACAACAGAACAACTTGATAAACAGCTTTGGTGGACAATTTTTTGCTCACCTATGCACTAAAAATGACAACCAGACTCATAATTTCAATAGCACTTCCTAACTTAGATAGCAGAAGAGCTGGAAGACCAAAATTCAGAGCAGTACTTACTATTTCACATTCCTTACAAGTATGGCCAGGCAGTTTTCTTCTTTCTTCTTTCTTACGAATAACCTCAATATGAGGAAAATCTAACATAGTATTCTTTCTGAAAAGCAAAAATATTTTCATAAGATTGTACATTCATTTCCTCTGTACGTCTGAGGAATTCCCCACCCCCCTTTTTTTTTTTTTTTACAGTACAATAATGGATCGTTTCAAGAATGTATAGTTTCAAGAAAAGAAAAAAATCACAAAATATCTACAAAACCCAAACTTACTGTACTTCATACATGAATAACATTATTTCCATAAGGAAAACAGACCAAAGGTTTTTAAAATATACTATGATCCTTAACATACCCCCAGATGTGTCTCAGATTTTTATGGCTTTTCATAATATGAAAGTAAGTAACTTGATCTAAATTACTCAAAAAATACATCTGAAGAAGAATACGTATTTTGTCTGGGACAAAGAAGTTCTTACTCTGATTTCTGAAGGAGGAATATATTGTCTGGTTCAAGCACTGAACAGATTTACTTTTTTTTTTTTTTTTTTTTTTTTTGCCAGTGTGCTCTTTTTCAAAACCAGAACACACTAAACAAATCTTCCTCTGCAAAGAAAACATGCTGAGGTGTTAAAAAAAAAAAGAAAAAGCAAAGCCAATAACTACTTAACTGAAGGCCATAATATCATTATGAAATGAGGATTCAGACTACCAATGATGATTAGGCAGAAAGGCAACAGAGGAAGCACTACGAGGTACAGTTGCTTACAATTCCTCATTTATTGCCTAGAGGAAGGGGAAGAAAATGCCAGAGATAAGGAAGTTTTTATTTGTACAAGCAACCCCTAGCCTCTTTGATGATAAAGTCGTGCATGGCTACTTGCCTGTAAGAAACTGCATGGAGTACAAAATGCTTCATTCAACAGGATTATAAAAAGCAGAAATACTATTCATTTCATTTCAGCAATTAGGATAGAAATGCCTCTCAATGTGTTCAGTCGTATCCCCCCCTTCATCTTTTATCTAATTTACTGTGTTTTACCTGTGCATCTTCAGCTGCTAGTAAGCTACATACAAACAGCTTTGTTTTATGGAAGAACAAGTTCTCTATAGGGAGGAAATGAAGAGCCTTAAAACGCCTGCATTAAACAACCTACTTTTATTTCTATTTTTATTAGGAAAATTACCTTTCATCACTTTTGAAATATGGCTCCACAAAAGCTTTCTGTTTGGCTTTATCTTGTTTATCCTCATGTTCTGTAAATATATATGAAGAAAAAAAAAATACACATCACATAAGGTTAACAGACTGCCTAGAGAAATGCCTGCAAAATGATAAGCTGGAAATTATTAAGAACTGTAAAAATGCCATGAGCACGCTGCTCTGAGGCAGCAGATTCAAAGAAAAAGTAGAAATAATAGAATTGAACCAGTGATCAAAAAGCATTAGTGGAAGAGAAGGAAAAGAGCAATGGACAAGCAAAGAAGATGAGCAGAATAGCAAAGGAAAGGTTGCTTAAAATACAGAATATTGAGAAATCTCAGTGTAGGCAGGGGAACAAAGGAAGCAAGCAATTACAATCATAATTTACAGCCAAAAACTGGTGATTCCTTTAAAAGTCACCTCACCATACAGCTTCTATGTCAACTTCCATTACATCTCCCATATTTGTGTGCATGCAACGCAAACCAACCAACAAAATAATTTTCAGGTTGGTTTGTTATGCCATTACAATTCATGAACTTACAAAAAATGAACTGAGAGTTTAAGTGGCATATTTGTTCCCACAGAACAAAGCCTGACTTCAAATCAACTCTCGCAGTTTGATCAGTCTAACAAAGACAAAAAAAATTATATCCCACTCTTTAGTTTCTTGCTTGCTACTGTTATTCCTTTATCCTGCTCTTCTTCATGAAGAGTTTCTTTTTCATCACACGCAGAAGGGCCATCTTCTGGTAAGCATGATTCATATTCTTCATCATTCGTCCGATCAAACATTTCTGTTATGGTATCATTCATTTTTTTTTCTCCTCCTATTATAAAAAAAAAAACACAACAACATAATGAACATCCACATCAGTCTCTCAACAATTTAAGAACGCATATTTTGACTGAATGGATATCAAGAATCAGCATCCACTTCCAACTCCAGGAGTGATTAACTTAACAATACCGATACATTTATTCTTTCTGCAACCTTTCCATGAATCTTTTAAATGTGTACAAAACTCAAATTTTTCATGAAGGTATCTTGATTCCATTTCTAAATTTTGATTAATTGCTGAATCTCTTTCATATACCTTTAACCTTAGAAGTACACAGATGAGATTGTTGTAATTCCGGCTTAAGCCAAGCAGAAGGAAATACTTTCTTTAGGTAGGAAATAAACTACATAAATGTGATCAAGCTGCAATGGCTTAAAATAGAAACGAACAAAGAAAAAAAAAAGAAAACCCACCCCAAAAAACAACAATCCAAAACACTGTGGCCCCGCCATGAAAAAATCCACAACCACTGTTGAAAGTCACTGCCCTGCAGCCATGATTCACCACTTACCATACACTAAATGGACAAGCAAATACAAATAAATACACCTGGACTTATTTTAAATGCACTAGTTCCACTTGTATACTATTAAAAATGAAACTTCCAAGCTCTTAGCTGTAAGCATGTTCATTACAGGTCAGAACATGGAAAGTATTTAATGTCTTAAACAATATAAAAGCATGGTACTAGCTTTGTCTCAGAACAAACCTTATTTACACAAGGTAAGTTAAAACAAACAGACACCATTGATTCTATTAGGAAACAGACTTATCTTTGTGAACTGAAAAATAAATACGTGTCTTTTACTGTAAACCACTTCCTATAATCTAACCACACATGGGGAAAAATATCCTTTATTCTTTACTGCTTCACAAGAAGTGAACCAAAGAAGAAAAAAAAGTCTTACTTGGACTGCTTTCCTGGTTTTGCTCTTGATTTTTCATTTTTATTAGTACACTATCACTAACATACGTATAATCCATATCAACTTCTCCTCCAATTCTTGACTGAGAACCATCCTGAATAAAAAAATAACGAAACAAGATAATTGGACTCAGAAGCAACTGGTATAGTCATTATCGTTGCTATGTATATAAAATCCTTTCGTAACTGTTACTGAAAACTTTTGGACACTGTGGTATTTTTTTTCCTGCAGTAATGTATTTAAGATAAAGATGTAAAATAATAATAAGAGAATAACTTGTTTTGAAGTTGAAATGGGAAGTATACATTGGGTGAATAACATTATTTGATAGACAATGAATTCCTTAAAGTTTTTATGTTAAAATTCTACAAGGAAAAAAATAAGTAGCAACGAAACACTGACAAATTTCAAAATAGTCGATTCGAAACTCTTTGATAGCTCTCAAGCTAGACAAAGCAAACAAAGTTCAGGAAAATTCTTAGTGAACCCATTAATTCTAATAACCAACGTGCCCCCAAATCAAAGAAGGATAGTAGTCGTGATCTGTACATCTTCCATTAGCTTGAAGACATGTCACCAGGAATGCTTTCAATGGAAAAAATATGAGATTTAGAATATTTTTTGTCTTAACATAAACACCTAAATACTCTTCAGACAATCAATTTTGTACTGAATACCACATGGCAAAGTTTATCAAGTACAAGACGGCTGAAATGTTTTAGGATAACTATACTGTACTATGCATAAACAAACGTTTTAGGAGTGCAAACAAATCTCAAAGGAGCAAAGGATTTTTGTTATCAAGTGGTTTTGGACTGCCCAGAATAAAGCTCATGATATTACAGAATCCCAGAATGGCTGAGGTTGGAAGGGACCCATCTGCAGAGCTGCTTTCCAGCAGGTCAGCCCCAAGCCTGTACAGGACATGGGGTAATTCCTCCCTAGGTGCAGGGCCCTGCACTTGCCTTTGTTGAACTTCATGGGGTTCCTCAACTGCCCAACTCTCCAGGGCCCTCTGAATGGCCCCACAGAACTGTGGTGCATCAGCTACTCTTCCTGGTTTTGTGTCATCATTACTTCTAGAGGCTTTTTTTCCCAATATTATGGAACATGCTGACTTGGTGCAAGAGATAGTTTACCTTTGTATCAATCACAGTAATGTCCATTTTGTACTGCGAAAGGTCAGCTCCCGGGTCTATGCTCCACTGAAGGTTTTCTAAGGAAGTTTTATCTTTCAGGTCTGGACACAGAATATGACAAAAAAGACAAATGATTAGAATTAAACTCTGGATACACCATCTGATAGTATCTAAAACACAAGTTGGCTTTCTCTTCATCAATTCATCTTTGGTTTTAGGGACTGATTTTTCTCAAATAATAAACATACTCATTTGGTATAAATAATTTTATCTGAAGATTCGGAAATACATCTTAAGTTTTTTGTCATATTGAGAGAGGACACCATACCTTTGTGTTTATATGTTGTATATAATATTTAACAAATACTCTTGCAGGTAAAATCTCTGTACTGTGCAAATCAATTGATATTAAAATTGGATAGAGCATTAGATCAGTAGGACCACAGAAATTAAGTCTTAGACCACAAGTGTAGAGAAGTGTCTGGAACAATGGTTCCAGAGCTGGCTCCTCCTGATTTGTGAACCAGAGATCTAGATTACAAGATACATGACAATACCAACTGCTTAAAGATTTTTAAGCTTATAATGCAAGTATTTCTACATAAAATATGCAGCATAACATTTTAGCTAAGGAGTACTGAGACAATCCCAGTTATAAAAATACAAATTTTAGGACTGGGATCACTTAAGGGAAAGAACATAACTTCTAAAGCAAGTATCTGTCAGAAATCTGTTCATCACTAAAGGCACTAATAGGTCATTGGGAATCTTGAAATGTTTTCAAGCATTTTAAACTCAAACTTCCTGAGATTTAATTTCAGTATGTTATTGACATTTCAGTACGTTATTGACATGCTTCAGTAAGATACTGTGTGCAGCAATAACAATACTAAATAACTGAGGAAAAAAAGGTTTCCTAACTTGTTGAGTTTACAGCTGAATCCCAATGATAAATTCATCATACAGGGGAGGAAGAAGAAAAACTTTATGAAGTATAGTAAATTATGATACAGGTTGAAAAGCTGAAGGTGATCTTGAGAAGTGCTGAATAGAATGAGACTGAACTGAGAAAGTTATTAACGTGGGAGGAAAGAAGATAGAAAGAACTGTATTCGGCCACAGCATAGGTTGGCGAGGTTAGGGAATAAAAGGAACATTTTCGTTAAGTTACCTTGTTCGTTTTGCAGTGCTTTGTTTTTTGATAGTCTACAAGGGTTTGGTTGAAGCACAGATGCTGGTTCAGACTCTCCATGTCCTGTTCTTGCTTTCTTTCTGTTTGGTACATGGCCACTGGGAACCTAACAACATATTGCAATTTCACTGTTTCCCAAAACTTAAAAACACCATTTCAAAGGAGAAGGAAAAAAAAGTCAGAAAAATATACCTTTACATCATCAAAAAGTTGCTCTGTGTCTACAGTACTCGGCAGCGGTGCAATTTTGAAGGGAGGGATTTCTTCTTTCATTTGGATCTGTTTTTTCTTATCTGGAAATGTTTTTCCCAGCATTGCCTCTTGTACGTAGGGTTCCTCTCGTAAGTCTCTGCCAAACGAAGAGCTCTCATTGTTGGCATTCTGAACAGAGGGTGGACCCTCAGGAAGGGGCTTCCTTAGCTGTGAAAAAACATCATGCAGAGTCACCTGTTTCAGTCTGTTTTTACAGGTCTCCTCACTCCCTTGTTTTTTCTCTTGACAACGAACTGCAGAGAAGCGATCAGACAGATCCAAGGGCTTATCAACCGTGTGTTCCCCATTAACATGCTGAATATCTGATTGAAAGGGTACAGAGTTCTCTTTGTTGAAAGATGTTTTTTCACAGCTAAATGCATGCTCGTCTTCAACTTTCTTTCTCTTAGCACACCTGCCTTCTTGCTGCTTCTGGTGTATGAGAAGGAAATCACTCTTGATCACCTCATTTTTAGCTGCACAAGTGTTTCCAACACAAGTTACAGCCTCATTAGTATTCTTTTTCACAACCATTTGCCTGTTGATAGAGGCCTGGCTGATAACTGAGCTGATTTCAGTTCCAAGATTCAGTGGCGCAACAAAAGCAACATCTTCAGATTTTGATCTGCTTTTATGAGATCTAGAACTGGAAGGATTGTTGAAGAGGTTGGTTTTGACATTAGGCTTCAATCCTGAATCTAAAATACAAGGGGTATGACATGTACTTGAGTTGTTCTTCATGTTGCTAGAAGCTCCAAAAACAGGAGAAGCTACCTGAGAATCCCAGTCAACATGTGGTGGAGTATTCTGAGATGCATCTAAAAAACTGAATACAGTGAGACATTAAATAATTTTCTGGTGTACGCAGGGGGTTGGGGGAAGAAAGAGGGACATATAAAAACTATACATTTCCTATCGATGTTCTGCACTAAAGCTGTTAGAGTATTAACTGAAATTATTAACTAGCATTAACTGAAAACAGAAGGAAAAAAGGAAATTTTTGGTCTAGGAAGTAAATATTGTTGCACTTAATGATGTAAAAGGCAAGTAAAAACAGACCTCGTCCTTCATTTTAGCACAGTGAGAAATTCTATTCCACATTCAGCTGAGAACCAAGGACAGAATTAAGTCTACCCAGGAATCTCTCCTGTCAAAAGGCTGCCTACCTTTCAATGCAGTGAAATGGAGGAAAGTGGGAATGGCTGTGAAAGCAGTCTATCTAGGCTCTTGTACAGATCTTATAACCATGACAACAGATTCTCAAAGCTTCTGCAAGTGAAGGAAAAATCTGCAAGGTATTTTTTTTAAATACTCTTTTTTACTTGTGAACAATAAAACAAAAGAAATCATTCAGGGAGCGACTGCGTACATAGGAAGCCTGTATCAGAAGTTTGAGAGCAAAGTCCACAGTTTTGTATTTTATCAGTTCCAAATTACAACTTATTTACTTGAAAGAAACCCATATAATATGAAAATACTTAGTTCTGTGTCTGTAGCTTTAAAGCAAACTGCTGTTTAGAACAATATTATTAATGAGTGGAAACACACCCTAAACTGTTGTCATCATTTCTTGATTCAGAAGCTGGATGTTGTCTTGAGTCTTCAGACTGCATGCTCTCTGGAGCTTGGTTCACAACAGTACTAGTGCGGGGAGAATTCAGTACAGACTGGGACTCCTTGAGAGTGGTGAAGAAAAACAAAGAACAGAAGCACAAGAAGTTATTTGAGTTAAAATTTACAGGTATGCTAGATTTGTATATAAATATTCCTAAGTCCCATTCAAACAGAACTATTCGAAACTTTGAAAAATTAACAAATGAAAAGATAAAATTTCTTTAAAAGCCACTGGTGAAAATTTTCTGGAAATTCAAAAGTTCACTTATGCAAATGTGCACACAAAGACATTTTGTCTAAGAAAAAAATTGTCTGTATACCATCATCTTCACTGTACTTACCAAGCAAAAATTATTAAATAATCTCACCCAAGTCACCAGTCTTATCACCAAGTAAACTTTTTTAGTGTGTTAGACGTCACTGCTGCACAGAGGCTGGCAGACCCAAGGATTTACTCCACCGTCCTTGTCAAATTTAAAAGATGTGTACATGGCAGGAACCACGAGCCTCCCATTTCCCTAGCTGCCAGACAGGTGAGCTCAGTTACATCTGCTCTTGCTACAGAAATTCTTAAGTAAGCCAAAGCAAACTAGAGTGAACTTACTGGAAACTCTGAATACTTTTTGCAGAATTTTAATGCAAAAGAGAAAACAAAGTGTTTTCAAACAACTGGCAATAGAAGTTGATTACATGAGAAATTTGGGAATATTACTTACAGATTCATCCTGAACAGCAAGTCCAATTGTTTCTGCAACAACTGCAGCCAAGTTAAAAGATGGCTTTGGAACAGGATAGCCTCCCATCCTTGATTTACCTTTATAAGTAGAGAGAAGCTCACGTAATGAGTTAAATACAAGTTATACGATCTTATTCCACTTACACAGGCGGTATAAACTCAGAACTAAAAAGATCACAAATTAAAATCTGATCATTATGGAAATAGTTTGACCTGTATTAGATAAAATCGTACCTGGATGCGGTGAGTGGAGCAGAGGGGTAAAAAATAGAATTTATGCCGAGGGCAAACTGCTGCATTTTTAAGGAGAAATATACTTCCTGTGTGGTTGTGGTACCCCAAAATTAAAATACAAAAGACAATTTTATGTAGAGGTTACATTTCAAATTCACAGTCCATGGCAGGAGCAGTATGAGAGCAGCATGTAGAATACTAAAACTGAATATTTATAGTAAAATGACTGTGCAGTATATTTCCAAGGTGACGCTTGTTATTATTCTTGTGTTTTTATAAGGAAAATAAAAGAGATGAGTTTCCCTTCTTTCAGGGATTTAACATTATTAAGTTTACTGAACTGGGGTGAAGTAATAATATGATATGAAATTACAGCAATTAGAGTATGACAACCCTGACCTACATGAGCAATTCCAAAACATTGACTCTCTCTGTCATCTATAGTTAAATACTTCACAGGAAAAAAATAAAATAAGATCAGGGATATAGAAAGACTTTATTAAAGACTATATTAAACACTTATACCAATTTACAATTATAGAAAAGGGAGAAATTAACAGAATCACTTCCAAATTTTATATACTTGCTTCAGACTAAGTGCAATTCTCAGAGTATTTTAATCTTATTGTTGAAAAATCCGATATAAGACAATTGGATGAGTTGACCAAAACAAAAGAAATCAGCAGGAAGAGCCACACTGAGCTTCTTTTTATTTCTTGACTCTAAGCCCTAGCGCGATGCCACCAGATCACATATCTAGTGGCATAGAGACAGGATAGGCATCTCAGAAGCAGTTGTGATTAAACATAACTTCCTTTTAATCTCAGCTGTTGACAACCCCTCAGTTTTACAATATTTCCTCCTCATTTTGAATAGAATTAGTACAAGATCTGTTAATATACTTACTTGGTATAGGGGACAGTTGTGGATCACAGGTGTCTGCCACTAGTATCTCTTCTCCATGGTGACTGTTCACTTGTGTGGAATAGAGAGGAATTTTTCCAAACTCTAGGAAAAGTTGTATAAACATTATCACACGGTGAAATTCGATATTCTGTTCTGACAGTTGTGCGTACACACAGACCATGATCCTGATCTTAACAGCACTTAAAAATGAATTTTGGTATGTAAGTAGGTCCATTCATCTAAGCACATCTGCTTATTTTCATTTTAAGGTGACCCATTTGTCATAGCGACACAAATATTTCATATTAAAACTGCCTCACAGATGTGTCCCCAGTCAGTCAGCTATAACAATGCTGACATAATTACATCACTGTCTACACAAGCTGCATAAGCACTAGGTATTTGATCTATAGTTCACCTGTTAACACAGCATCAAACTACTGAAGAGTAAATTGTCCAAGACAATAAATATTTTCATCAGCTGAGATAATGAAAAAGTGAAAAACATGAGATTTGAATCATGAACAATCTTGTTTTTGCCATGTCGTCCTCTCCATCCGGACACCGATCGTTCTCCTTAGCTATTCATTAACTGAGAAAGGTACTTACACCTTTTCACACACGTTTTAATTTAGTAGCTCAAGTGTTGTTAGTGTTTTTTTGTGTGTCTGTGTGTGTGTTTTGTTTTTTACTCAAAAAGTACAGAAGTAGGTATGTTTAGAAAGGGTAAACTTCACAGCACCAAACTTAGATCCCTAAAATAAAAGGCACTAATAACTAACCCACCCTTTCTACCCCATAGTTGTACTACTTCTATTCTTGTGAAGCTTTTAGTCAAGGCTTATATTTAGATCTAATCACATATTTTAAAAAATACTTTATTATTATTATTATTATTTCAGAAGATAAATTACTGCATTAAAAGCACATGGATTGTTTATTGTATTTCCTGTGTATCATTACAATACAAGCCATTCATTAAAATACTTCTTATGGTTAAAACACATTAAAGCTACTTCTATGACATTAGAGAAGCAAGTCCAGAAATTAAATGTGCACAATACTTCTGGACTTAGACACAAAACAAATGCAAACAGTGTATCAGTACTAGAAAAAGAAAGATCACGTAGCTACTAGAATTAAATATCTGTCAGTTTCAGTAATATTTAATTGCAGGACAATTGCTGAATGTGCCAAAACATTTATTTCACTCTCCACTAGGTGGTGATGTAGCTTTGTACACACAAATCAAACCCTAAGAGATTTTTGGGTCAGTTTGGAGTTAAATAAGCATTATGGGCTTAAAAAACTCTGTTGTATTTACATGAGGATGTAGAATAATAAGAGGTTAAGACAAGCTCTGAGCATACTGGTGATAAAACAGATGCTGCTAAAGCTGTTCCTCCATTGTCTCATATTACTGCATAAATGGAAAAAAAACAAAAACAAACCAAAAGACATGCAAAAGAATTACTGAGACTTTTTTTAAAAAAATGGTTTTACCCTTTGCAATCAAGTGTCGGTGTCTTTTTTCCTTAAAAGTAAATTTTTAAGCAATAAAATGTATTAAAAACCCAGTAATACTCTCTTACCACTGTTGCTCTCCTTAAGTTCCAAATCTGGATGCGTATGTTCTGTGTATCGGATATGCCTGTTCTCTTTTTTCCTTCTCATACGATTAACCATAGAAAATGAAGAAGTCAGAACTGGAGAATCTGGAATGACTCCTTCTTCTAATTCCAACGCTTGCTGTTTTTGCTCCCTGGAGTCCAAAGCAGGAGGTTAAACAAAACTCAAGTCAGAAAAATTAAGAGCTTTAGCAAGCAGGACAAGCATTTCATTTAAGAAAGCACAATTTAGAAGATACAGCCATCCCAATAACATCTGTGCATAAGAAGTAATACTAAAAGAGAACTTTTAACAACAAATCCAAAATTGCTCCATCAAAACCAAGAACGGCCTGCAACCCTAGCTCTTCATAGTTGATACTATGTTGCAGAGTCAGTACAGAAAAATTAGCTTAACTGTGTATTCTTTTTCCAAAAACTCTATCTAGACAGCAAGAAAAAATAATTTCAGTTTTTATATAAACTTTATAAAGAGAGTTTGTTCAGTATTTAATGAGGGCATCACTCCCAGCCATATGGTGGTGGTAGTGGAGAATGGAAGAGGCAGCAAAAGAAGCATGAGGAAATCCAACTCTGCCTGCTTGGTCATCTTTGGCAGCACTTTTCCCAATGATTCTCAAGAGAAAACATGGGCCAAAGATTATAGTTAGGAAATTAAGAGAAGGATGGAAGGTTTTCATCTACGGGAAGAGGAGGCAATATGGATATTTCTGTTTGCATTAAAATGAACCATGGTATCTTACATAAAATAAGTTAATCATGTCATGGTTAACTGTCAAAAGGTATCTGGCTTGAGACAAGCAGAATTCTTACAAAGTTCAGCCTTTTACTGAGACTAACTGTGAACGTTAGTCAAACAAACATTGATGCATTTATTTGCTTCTCTGACACTTTGATGTATTCCCTTGTGCAATTTTGTAATTCCTCTTTTCTAGCGCATTTACACAGAAAATACCATAACTGGAAGCTGTGCCATCTATTGAAAATATCTTCAGGAACAGACCAAAACATGCAGAAAAACAGTGAATTAATCCAGTTACATCACAAATTTAAGTTAGCTGACAGAGTTCTCTTTAAATTTAACTCGCACAGCCTGGTATGAGATATTAGCCTGCCTAAAATTTTTCCATGTAAGACGAGATAGTTCTTAAATGCCACCAGAAAAAAAAATAATAATAAAAAAAAAAAGAACTTGCCATATATACATCATAAATATGCATTAAATCATTTCTGAATTATGGAAGCATTTATTTGAGATTACAGAAAACGTTTTTGTAGAAGTCTTCTTGCTCTTTCCATATATAGATAATGAAATTCTGATCTGATAAAGGAGCAGATAATGCAATTCTTCTGAAAGTTCACTTTTTATACAGGTTTCTTAGATTTTATTTTGAAATATTAAGCCTTGGGAAAGGAACACACAGCATTGCAAAATCCTGATTTTGTGTCACACACTAGAAAAAACCTTCTACCTCGCACCTATTTGATGGTGTTATCTTGCTTTATTTAGACTGAACAACTTAGATCAACAGGCCACAACCAAATGCGGTGGCTCTATTACAAACAGCAGAACCATCCTTGTTAAATTAATTAATCCACACAACTCTGTACCCATTTAGATATCCACTGAACATGCTGACCAAATAATCGGGTGTTACGTTGATCATTCTCAGCTTTCCTACAGTGGCCAGAGATTTTTACTGGAAACTAAATTGCAAGACTAGGGATCAAACTAATAAACTTGGATGGATCTGTTTGGCATCAATTAATATTTTTAATGCCGGTTCCTAACTGCTTTTAAGCTACTTAGCAGACCCATTATTGAAAAGGAATTATAAAGTGAAAGCATATAGGAATTTGGTACTACTTGGTCTCAAAGAGGAATATTTCCAGTGTTATCAAGTATGTTCTGGAAAGATGAAACGCATACAGAAAAAGAATAGGATGATTAAGGTGCAAGAGATGGGAGACAGAGAAATACAAAAGGAATAGAACCACAGGCCTTTCAAACTGTACTCTAAGTTGTTTTACTCAGACAACAAGGTTACTTTCTAATGAACATAAGAAGAAATTATATGCCGAAAAAACCTTACATATCATGCCCATACATCCCATCCCACTGCCTCAGCCTACATGTAACTTCTTCACAGATAGCCAAAATTGAGATAAATTTCACGTCAGACCACAGAGAGACAAGAAAAGAATACAACCTCTGCCTTACAGAGTGTACAGTACTTGCTTACTAACTACAGCATTATACAGTACATTCTTGGTAGCATACCAGAGTACAATCTGACAGTCAATTATTTGTAGCTTGCTATTTTTATGACTTTCTTGCAAAAGTTTTTTTTTTCTTTTTAAAATTTTAAGATTATCAGAAGTTATTTTCAAAAATTTATTGAAAGATCCTGGGACTCTGATTACTAGAGAAACTACTTTTCTAAAGCTGCACCCTAAGAGGAAACTGTTAAAGGGTCTACAGTAAAATAAAAGAATGAGAGGTAAGGTTTTCCTATGCACTGCGAACAAACAGAATCATTTTGAGCAATCAAGTCAAACAGAATTTGTACAACAGATTTATCCACCTCTTTCCATTTACAGAAAACACCTCTTTGCATTTACGCAGTTAAAAAGCAAACAATTCTGCAACACAAAGATGCTGGTTTTACATTGTTAATATCAAGTGGCATTAAGCTATCTTTTCCCAGTCAATTAGAAAAGAGCAAAATGAAGTTTTTAAAGACTTAAAAGCTACTATTTATATCCCCAGACATTACGAGCAAGATTAAAAACAAAATAAAACAATTCTCAATACTTACTCCAATTCCTTCTGCAACTGCTGGAACTGTTCAGCTATCTTCTTATTTTCATCCTGCAAGTTGTTCTTTTCATTCACTGCAATTAATGCATAACAAAATCAATTCACACATGGTAACATCATATCAGATCTCATTTTCTCAGGTCTTCTAAGGAAATAGAATCAGTTCTAAAACCCTAATAGCACATATCTTCTGCGGCTTACCAAACTGAGTTTTCAAGTTCATCACTAAAAATGTTATAAAATGATTGATAACAGTGGCAAAGGCGTCACAGCTACTAGATCCCAACATTAGTTCCACACAATCATTAATTAATTTTGCCCACGTGCATGCAAGTGTTGTAAAGATGAATGAATTGTTCATTCAGCTCTGTAGACAAAAATTGCCACAGGACACAAGCTTGACGCAGGTAACTTTTGTTTGAATTTGCTATTTTGTCATCACCAGTTACTTCTAAAGTCAGGGTTTCCTTAGAAAAACCTAGCTGTCAGTCATTTTGTGTCTTGACTCTAGGAATAAACAGAAGCAGCCACATTTTAGCTCCAGTAACTACCTTACAGTGTAAGATTTTCCACGTCAATACGTATTAGCACTTCAATCTAAGATGGTTCAAATAACTAGTAATTGATCTGTGTTAAATTATTTTCAAACTGTAGAATTAAGTACCCCCTGACTGAACTTCTTGGTCTTAGAAAAACATACCATGTATAAATTCTATCAAGTTACAGGAATTCATGAAGGATGCGTTCACAAAACATACTGTTTTGTTTTCAGCCTTGTGGACAGAACTTACTAAGCTCAGTGATGAGTTTAAGATTCTGCTGCCGGATATTTTCGAACTCTTGCTGTTTCTTTCTCATATGTTCTTCAGTTACAGCACAACGATCACATAATCCTGCTCTTAACCTACGATAAAATTAAGAGGGAAAAAAAGCTTTATGAAAATACTGCCATGTGCAAAACAGATATCCACGCTTAACTGGCCTTTTGAACAGTGAAAACTAGAAAGTTTCTGACAACTCCGCAGAACACCACTTCGTTGTAAGTACTGCAGATTTATGTGGGGACACAGCTGTATCTACATGCACTCTCATTTGCATAAATGGCTGTAGGTACCAGTTACTTCTAAAACAACACATTTGTGGTACTTTCATGGAGTGGAGCATCCTGCACCTTGCTGCTGAAAGACTGTCAGGTAGGCTAATACAAATTCGGTCAGATATAAATTAACATTCATTATAGGAAAAGTTATTTCAAGCAAATACAAATAAGCAATTGCTTTAGTAACCCTGATTACTCTTTTGCCTAAGAATTATGCACAAGAAGAATATATCAATGCCGTTAAGCAAAGAAATTAAATAAAAAGGACAAATTCGCAGTTCAGTCTGTAACAAATACCAAGTAAATGTGACCTTTATCTAGACACTAACACTTTGAACTGGATCCAAAAGGCTTCATTGAGACATTGCCTCCACTGTCTCTGCTAGTCTAGATCAGTTGTTTAAGGCTCATCTGTGGTCAGAAAAGGACTCGTAATAATCAGTACATCTTACCTGACACATTCATTCATGCTGTGAAACCTGTGTTCAGTTTAAAGATGTTAATTAAACGGTATTTATTTGTGGTACACAGCAAGAAGTAGTAGTATTGTCTAAGTGAAAGCCAGATTATTTGCCTTCTAAGGCAAGACAACAGTTGGTTAAGAGTTCTGCTTTGCTGCTGTTAGCACATGAAACAAGAAATAGCTAAATTTCCAATTATGCAGTTTCATATTGGAAATAAAAGCCATCTTGGTTTATGAGTATTTTAATATTGTGGAATTTGGGAAAAGGTAAAATACTGAGAAGCCTCTTCATGTTAGCTTTTCTGATTGCATAATAAACACACTATCATCATCTCCCTGAAATAAACAATTTTAAATACAATTTTTTTGTTTTCCAGTATGTATTTCCTCTGCTAAGGGATTAGAAAGTTCCATCCACTGCGCAAATGTCTCTACCTGTTCACTGTGAAAGCTTATTACCTGCCTGGCTACAAGTTTATGCCTACTGCCTTTTACAGACAATCAGAGCTAAAAGCAAGTTTTGAGTATCACAGCTCTGATGTTTGTGGTAATGCAGGAACGTGAGAAAATAATTTCATTTGTAATGGTCTCCAGTTCCCAGAAAGCTTCTAAGAGCCTAACAAAGGCAAATTTAACAAACATTCGAAAACAACTATCATTTTTTTAAAAGATGAAAAAATGCACTGTGATTTCATGTCAATTGGTTTTGGTTTGCTATACCAGATTAAACAGAAGCAGATAAGGGAAAGGGAGAACAGGTCAAAAGGTGATCAGAATGGCTGAGCCAGTGGCAAGAGACAGAACCAATGATTAAATTTAATATAAAACAGACAAATGGAATAAGACCCCAAAACTGAAAGTTTTCTTAATGAATTATTTCATTTGTTTCAAAATACGTTGTGTAGTTCACCTTTGGGTTTTGTATTGTTTCTTGACTGATACCAAATTTATGTCTAAAAAAATGAACAAGAAAGAATGTGTCTGTCTGCCTTCCAGGTTGATCTGCTTAACTTCCATTTGTCTTTACTGCACTAAATGCTAAGCACTTAGAAAATAGCAAAATAATAATTCAGTCAGAAGAATTCAAATTCTACACTTTTCTTTAAAACACACTATTTGGAGTGTATGCGAAATGGACTGGTTTACAAAAACCAAACATTCAAACCTGCAAAGCATACGGAGCTATTCTGAAAGAACAAAACACAACAAATCCCAGAGCTAAAAAACACTGGCTCACCTGTCTTCTAGAACCTTGATAGTGTCATGAAGCGCCTTTTGCTGTTCTCTGAGCTGTTGGTTCTTGGTGTAAAACTCTTCAAGCCTCTCTGCATCCCTAAAATCAAACAGAGAAAAAGCATTACCTCTAACTTTAGGTTATAGCTTCTATTTTTTCCAATAAAGAATTCTTTCTTTCATGCTCTTGGGTAATTCAATTGACCATCAGCAGAAAATAGTAAGTTGAAGAAAAATGAAGCAAATGTTTCTTATGAATAGTAATTTAGAGAAGTCTGAGCTAGAAAAGTAGCAGCTAGTTTCTAATTCTACAGCTAGAGTTGACCTTCTATAAATCTGATCTTTGCTCAGGACAAAAAAAAATCAGTTGATGATAGTCAAGGCATAAAAGCTAATAGTATTCAAGTAACAACTTCAGGGAATGTAAGCTCAAGTGCTTCTTAAGGCACTGTCCTGCTGAGCTGCTGGGGAGCTAACTGTGGGATTTTGCAGCCAGGTCATTTTGCTCTTTTTTCAAGCAGTGAGTGCAACCTGTACCACGGCAAACCAGAACAGGTTTGTAAAGCTATAATAAATCTCAAGAGCCATTAAAGGTTTAATTCCTCAGGCAGCAATTGCCAGGCTACAGAACATGAATTCCCAGAACACGAATGGGAAGCAAACTCTCTTCCCAAACATCTCAGAAATAGAAGAACTTTGGTATAATTTCTTCTCTACAAGACAGGAATGTTTAATTAATGAAAAACACCTCCTCCTCAGAATAGTTATTATATATATGGAGTGGTAATTCATGTTGAGAAGACAGTTGATATTAATAAAGAAGGAGGAGATGTGGGAGTATGGCCATGGGGGTCGGCAAGCCCCATCGTTGATAATGACATTAGACTCTTAACGATGATGCCATCAGGAATGTAAAAGAGTTTAGAGGGAGCAAAGAAGGGTGATTCAGGAGACTCCATGCAGTCTCAGGTTTCTTGTTCTCCAGCCGTTAAGGCATGGAAGTTTCTGGGTGTTTGCCATTGCTGTTATATGCAAAGTTATTTTGAAAAGAACTGCTGTGGGGAGAAGGGTATAAGAGGGGAGCCTGTCCTCAAGATAATAAAAAAAGGCAACACGATATAACGAAGTTACGTCATCAATAAAGAAGCAGGAAAAAGGAATGAATAGGGACCGGTTAGCAGAATGGAGACCAAGACAGGAACAGGCACGTTGATCACCTCATGAAGATGGGTTCGGCCAAACTCAGCAAACTGCTCAGAGAAGCTCGTACAGAAAGTCGCTGGAAATGGGCGCACCAGAGCTGGAAAGAAGCTCCAGCTGAGATAAGTGGACCCACGCACACACAACTGCCCCTTGCTGGTAAGCGGTTGCACATTATGGGGAATCATACGTCCTTAGGAACAAAGACTGTCCTGGTAACCTTACAGCTTATTCTCCTTATTAACAGTTTATGAGCCTGAAATATGGGACCAAATTGAGGTCAAGGCGTGGGCCTCTGCAACTAAAGACGACAAGGTTGCAGCGGGATTGCTCGGCACCTGGCGAGCAATCTCTGAGGCCTTAAAGAGCCATGTGGGGCCACAGTCAGAAACGTGTGGTTTGCCAGACAGTGAGGGAGCTGCGGGCTCCTTTACTGATCCGACTGCTACGCCATCGGCCCCTCTGCTGCTACAGCCATTGAAGGCTTTTGCTGTTCCGCCCCCTGGTGACCTGGACGTGCCTTTTGACCCAGGCCTATTGGCCATGAAAAGGAAATGGATATGCTTTTCTTCAATCTGGGAAGATTAGGATACATAAGGCCCGAAGACCGAATTGCTTAGTAACTTAAAGCGAGACATATTGTTCCCACGACTAGCCCTGGAACTCCCCGGTGTTTGTAATCAAGAAAAGGAATGGAAAATGGAGACTGTTATAAGTCATGGAAGATATGGGAGCACTTCAACCAGGCCCACTATGCTTCCCCAGTCATGGACATTAATAGCAATAAACTTAAAGGATTGTTTGTTACCTTTTCTGATTGTACATATGCATAGGCATACTTGGGTTTAGTATGTAAAAGCAACGCTCTGTATATTTAGAATGTTTGATGTTCGTGTGTGTGTGTTGGTGGAGCGTAGACTCCCCGCACACCCAGCGCTGTTTACTTGCCTTTTATAAATATTCCTTTTATAAATATTACTAAATTCAGATTGAGTTGAGACTTCATTTATAACACTCCCCTTGACATTTATCATCTGACCACAATATCCCTTCAGGATGCAAACACAGCATAAGCAACAAGCACATGATATTTTTCTACAAATTAACTTTCAGAAGCTCAGCAGCTGAACCTATGCAACATGACAGTATCTAAGTTCTGAGAATTCATTCCTAGCTCTTCTTTTTACCACGAAAACCTTTGTATATTCCAAGAAAGTTCGTGTTTTCATCATGTCTGAGATGAATTATTTCAGAAAACCATGAAATTGGCTGACAAAAGACAGCCAAGGACAAACACAAGTAAAGAAAACACATTTACTAACTTGTTGATACAATTCTTTTACAAAAGATTTACTTTCAAAACAGCACTCCCTTTAAAATATATTAATCAAACATTTGCATATTGCTGGTATTGCATGATTATTATAGCAATACAGAAAAGTAATAATCATGGGCCATAAAGTGAATGGGACAGCTGGGAGGATCTGCAGCATACAATCCAGATGTATTTTATTAATTCTGAAATTTAAAAGTGGGTATTTTTTCTGCACTACCACCCAGTCCACTATCGTCCTTTTCAACTGCCTATAGAACATATAAAATGGTTAAATGTTAACAGCGTGCCGGACCATTTAAGGCTTACACTTTCACATGAGAACAAAGTGTTGAAGTTCTGTTACTTCAGTTCATTAACCATGTAAAGGCAGGCCGCGGCAAAAGGTTAAGTCTGAAAAAAGCAGTCTATATTTTTCTGATGCTTCTGACAAAAAAAAAAAATCTCATGTTTTTCAGTTTACTAAATTACAGAAGTCCTAATATTCAATACTAATACTCCTACTCAATTTCAAAATCCTTTCTCAAGCTGCCTTTAAGACGTACCTTATTCGGTGGCATTGATTTATTTATTAAAAATACGTAACATACACTAATACTCCATTCCTTCCACTTAAATCCTGTAAAATATCACCAAGATATTAAAATGACAGGAGAAAAAAGGCTTTTTTTTTTTTTAAAGCCAGTGCAGCCAATAAACCCAACAGACATTTTAGACTATGAGGCACTCTTCTTAATGAAGAGTTTCTGACCTAGCATTTACAAGTCATTAGCTCCAGTGCTGAAGTGGGGTACAATATAAGGCGCTCATTGTCAGCTGGTTACAAAGTCTGAAACTTTAAACCTCAGGTATTCAGATGCATCCAGGAGAACAAGACCTACTACATAAAGAGTATTGTATTGACAGTGTGGTAATTGGAGAAAGATTCCAACAAACAATAATTAAAACATTTGCTATGTGTTTGGTCACATCACTGATAATAGTCAGCATCTAGAAAATTAATCAAGTAATTTAAGATTTTTGGGATACAGAAGCACGTCATGACATAGCAGATCAAGTTAACAGTAACAGCAAGAGATCTTTTCACCCTTTCAGATTAGAAATTTAATAACTACTTGATTAGAGAATTGTACATAAAAAATAACAAGATGTTAAACTGACCCATTCTCCCTCAACCCCCCCCCAAAATACACGTAACCTGTTAGTATAAAAACACAGCACCAAATATTTGCTATCAAAAAGTAACCTAATAACCATGATGGCTCAGCCATCCATCCACAGTAACAGAGATGGATTTCCTGTGATACTGCATTACCAATCTCAATGTTCAGTAAGCTTCTTTAAAATATAGACAGGTATGCTGCTTGATCTTTAATGAAGGATCTGACAAGATGCCATGATGCATCCTGACATCTTGGTAAAGCCCATATGAATTAATAGTTCCAATTGACTAAAAATTTGCTGACAGACCAAATAAACAGTTGGACTCTACTGCTACATTATTTTTTTTTTTAAATCACAGTTAAAGAGCAACTGCAAAGAATATATACTGTAGTAGTAGCAGTCTAGTGCTCGACTGAACAAGCAATACAAAAGTTGACAAACCTTGATCCGTAGGAGCAGGTACATACTGGGGGTAGCTGGGAGTTAGTAATGCTGGTACCCTCAGGATCTGTAAAACCTGCTGTGGTGAATTGCTACAAAAACGTAGCGGATCCTCATGGTACCACAGTAAGATGGATGCTGTTGTGGAAGTGATTAATCAACACTTCCTTTTGCGATCCTGTCCTGAACTGTTCCTTCAGCTGTCACTGCTATCATCTAGCAGCTTCTCTGTAGCATTTAGCCCCAAGAAAGTGCAGAGAAAACATCATAGCATCTGCTTAAAGCATCAAATGACACCACGTGGACAAGTCAAAACCATAGGCAGGAAACCCACAGCCTTCACAGATTAGATCTTTATGAAAGCAGCTGAAATGTGAGAAGATGTGACACTTTGCAGCCTCAAAGTACTACTGTGGATTACCAAACACCAGCAGGATTGGCATCATTTTACTGAAGTAAGTAAAACACACAAGCCTTGAGGAGGTTCAAACCTAGGGGAGCCTTATTTGTCACTTACACAATTCAAGAAACCAAAAAAAAACAAAACAAAACAACAAACAAAACAGAAAACAGACAACTAAAACCTAACAGGAATTAATAAATGACACGATAATATAAATGTTACTTCTGTAAAAGCGCAAATTGAACACAGCAAGACAAGCTTGCTGTCTCAAAACTAGGACTGCACGTCTTACTGCTTCAAATAGCAATGCTGGGAATGTCAATATGTAGTATTTTTTGCTTATTTTAAGAAGGGTTACATTTTATTTCTTCAATATATCTAACACAATGATATTGTTTTCCAAATTGGAAAGAGATGAAGCGATTTATTTTTATTCCTCTCATACAGCACTTTCGATTGCAACTCATCATATAGGACATTAATCTTGTAATCCAAATTTTTTTCCCGAAACTGCTTCTAATGAACAGAACAGGATTAGCAGTAAATATTTACTGCAAAAGAAGTCACATTCGCCTTAAAAGTATAAGAAGTGACTGAAAATTAGCGAATTTTCTTTTTTTTTTTTAAACCAGAATCCTAACTGAATGACTAAAAGCTGGGTTAAGGCACTTCAGCTGATATTAATGGCAAACATCTAATGAGGAGAAATATATTAAAAAGTTATCTGTAAAGAGATGTAAGTGGCAAGAGAAGACTTGACCTCAATTTTGAAATGTTTCCCTAATCATCTTTTGTTTTAGAAATGCCAACAGTGTTGATGGGCATCCTAGAAATAGCATAGATAGGAAAATTTTACCAGCCATTTGTTGAAGCAAGACAAACCTAGCGTTCAGGTGACACATCCTACAAAGAGTTATCTACATCTTTAGATGACTTTAGGTGAATTACTAAAATGAGCAGAACTTCCTACTGTCTGAAAGGAGACATCCACAAGACTTTACTTGATCTTACAGGAATTCCCACTCATTAGTCATACTTAGACTCTCCTTTAATAAATCAGATCATAAGGGTGAGTACTTACAAGCATCTTTCCTTCTTTAACTTAGATATTTTCAGCTGTAAGCCTGAAAGTGGAAAGAAAAAAGATAATTGTTATACAATTTTGATTTAACAAAATCAGTGGACATAAATAAATTCTCCTTTTGCCAATGGTATCTGCAACAGAGAGAGAACAGTCACTAATTTGGAGAGAAAATGGTTCATTCTGGATTTCTTGGGTATGTTCTGCAGTATCCTGGAAACCAGTAAGGCTATTACAATCCTGAGGAAAAAGGTACTTGTTAAACACTCAGAGTTACACTTAGACAGGTATAAAAACACCCTCTTTGTAAAAAAGAAAAAAAAAAACAAAAAACAAAACAAAAAAAAAAAAAAAAAAAAAAAAAAAAACCCCACACATGCTAATACCAAGTACTATCAATATATTTTCATTGACTACGCATATATAGAGCAAAGTAAGTTGTGCACATAAAAGTTGTGTATATATAAATCCATAATACTACACTTAAAATGAAGCATTAATCTAATAATGTATTAGATATGCATAAAGGAAAGTTATTTAAAATATATTTTAAGGCTTTAAGTACAAAAGGACAACGTGTTCTGTTGGAGGTACGCTACCAGAACCTCTCAGCCAAAGCTTTTTTGGAACCTCTTAAGGCAGACTGAGGAGAGATCATTTCATCTGTGGCCCTTCTCCCACTAAGGAATACAAAATCCAAAATGTATGTTCCGTGCATGAGTAAAAAGGTACCCAAATCCAAATGATGCTCTCAGGCACGAGTGGCCAGCTGACAGCCTGATCTAGAGAGCAGCCCAGCCAATCTGCTTGCACTGTTTTGGGTATTGGATGAATGTGCACAGGTGCAGGAATATAAAGGTGCTTCAAGTAGGGCCTGACTTAGGTGGGATGCAGTGAAATTTATGTGATATTAACCATATGCAAGCTGGACATAATACCTATTCTGAAAAAAAATGGTTGGAAATAATCAGAGTCCTACTGTGTAACATTTCGTTAATTACATATGCAACAGGGATTTTAAGAAATAAAAAGGAAGCGATGTAACATTCCCAACACCGTATTTTCTTCAAACGGTGAAAAGTAGTGAGCAACCTGTGTCTGAACACGAGGGGTCTTGTGCGTTTTTGCAAAACCATTAGTCCTTTTTGGAGGATATAAACTTACAGCACCAGAACACTTTTAGACAAACTTCTGACAATTTTAAACTTAAACCAAAACACATATTCAATACATTTTTAAAATAGAAGATGCTGGCTAAGGCAGCTTGTAGACTTCTTTTACCTTCCACCTACCACACTTAACTGGGATCAGCTCAAAGGGCAAACTAGTTGCTTGAGAAGGTTCATTGCTCAGGACACTTAAAATGCAATGGTCAGATCAGCCAGAGAGTCACTGAAACCATGCCACAGATGGCTACGGGGTGCCAGTGAGATAATGAACTAAGAATGCAACAATTGCTTAAAAAAATGAAAGGGTTATTGGGAAATATAGCAAGACTTCTTTCACGTCTAGGTGTTCAACACCTGTGAGATGTTGTGTTCTATAACGCAAATCAGCGCAGAAAGAAGGTTTATTTTTTTTTAAAGTAGTTGCTATTCATCAAGTCAATTAGGCATCTGCAATTAGAACCCCTATAAAGCATGCTTTAATGCTGCTCCACACCCATCGGAAGGAATGAAGCTGCACAACAATGCATCTCCTGTATGAACAGGTAGTCTGTTCAGCGAGGATTCAGGATTGTAACACTGGCAACCTGAGCCACAAATTGCAGAGGCAGCACTCAAAAGGCACAGCACTGTGCTGCAGGTAACACTATCTCCCCTCTCACCTGAATGCAGGAGGAACCTAACTGGTTACTTACAGGTTGTGTTTTTTCTTAATTCAAATGACTGCAACGAGAAGGCAGGAATCCAGTTTGTTACATTTATCCAAGAGCACTGGATTACTACATTAGGTGTGATCTCTTCCTGTTGCTTTTCCAGAGCATGGGCAGACTTTAACCAAACTAATTAAGACAACTTTTCGTTTTCTTTTAAACAACGAGTTTTCAGATTTCCCCAGTTAAGGGTCTAGTAAACATATAAACATGGGCAACTACACTGTGTACAGTCCCAAGTCAACTTCCTCTCTTACACAATAATTCTGTGAAATAGGCAAGCTACAGAGTACATGAATCTACATTATGGAAAGCTCATAAGTGTTCTAGTAAATGACACTGTCTCTATTAAGATGATGGAGGCTTTCTTTAAACTATCATTAGGCAGATTAAACACACAACACTATCTTAGGAAAATTGCAAGTTGATTAAATTATGTCCTTGTAATATTTCAGTTAATAGATGTGACAATTACTGTGCTGATGATTTTTCAAATGCAGTAATCTTCTGAAAATCCACAGGGCTTGGGAAAACAGCAGAATCACTGAAGTTCTCTAGGAATTGGTTAGACAAGCTTCTGTCAGCAGTGACACAGACGAAATCCTACCTTGAGGGTACAGAAATGGATCGGATGGCCTCCTCACTTCCCTTCCAGCCCTGTTTTTTTTTTTTTTTTTTGTTTTTTTTTTTTTTTTTTAAACTTTTTGAAGAGTTTCCAACCATTTCCTTTCCTACAGCAATAATGAGATTGCTTTCCTCATGGTTTTCCCAGCTTCTAGGACTACCGTCTTTTTCACCCCTTTACCCTATTTCCCCCAATACCATTTTTAGAATTAAGGAAAAATTGAAAAGAATTAAAGCTATTTCTTGCACACAAAATTCTCTTCTCCTATTTTTACACTGAAATATGGTTCTTTTTAGTTCTTTAGATGTGAATTCATCCTCAGAAACCACCTTGATAAGACACACATGCAGGAAGTATTCATATAATCATTTTGAGCTAGATTTAAATGTTAGCACCTGCAAAAATTAGTCACTTTATAAAACAGCATTTTTAAATTCCTTTCTGATCTGCATGAGCTATATAAGTGTTTCACACATTCTACACGTAAGAAATGGAAGCAAGCGTATTTTTAATAACCATTAATCTGAGTTGCTAAGCATGCTTGAATTCCATGAAAAGTCAGCCAACATTGACCATGCCCAATCTCTTTGGAAACTGGGTTGTAGACTGTCACAATGAATTTGAGAGAAACGTTAGGCTAGCTATTTTGTCTAAAGAGATCCAAAATTTGGAGATACAGCATTTTTTGCAAACGATCATGTTAAAAGAATAAAAAGCTTTCTAATGAGGTCGCAGGACTGGGCATGTTTAGATAACATGGAGAAAAAAAAAACACTCTTTACAATACAGTAATTTAAAAAATCCAATGCAACCCACTTCAAAATGTGTGAGTTTATATATTTACAGAATATAGACTACAGAACACTTCAACTATTATAACTTGTATAATACATCTGATTGTTTCAAGCTTGCTCTTCATAAATTCTGCTTTTCATGGACTTGTAATGATTAGCAAGAATTCCATGATGGTAGCACCCTGTGCATTGTACTTGCAAAAGACTTTCTCTCCAACTACTAACTTTCCCCTAATCCAACTTCCACCATCTTTAAAATAATTTTTTGCTGACATTTAGATTGGAAACTCATGAGTCAATTTTAATTCTTATTTATAGACTTCAGAAACAAGCAAAGTCCAGGCAAGCCTGTGTTTGATGTTTCTAAAATATCTTCCAGTGCCATTTTCTATAAGAGGATCCCCACCTTTTGAAAAAATTAACTATCCTTCAGGCATGTCTTTGATGTTATCACGGAAGACCTAATTTTACCTAACACGGTGCGGGACATACTGACAAAGGGCTAGGCATGAAAAAGTCTGCCTAGTGGCAAAATTATCTGGCCCCACCCAGCACACGTTCTGAAGAGTATCTTTACATGCATAAAGAAAACCAAAACGTTAAATCACGTGCTGCACATCCCAAGGAACTAGAGAAGGGGTCACTTAACATTACCCTCTACATTAGAGCTTTTTGGTTTTCAAGTTTTTGTTGTTCAGACATGCCACAGATTGCCAGATCCCATTCTGTCAGTAATTCTGCATGTTATCTGTAGCTGACATCACGCCCACTCTGAAAAGAAATATCAAGATTAAAAAAATAATCCTCATGAAAATCATGAAAATACTTTTTTTTTGTGTGTGTGTTTTGAACACAATATAAAATTGTGTATTATATGGCTTAATGTTTCATTTTTAAATGTAACAATATCATACTAACTGGTATATCTCTCCTTTCAGCTACCAAACCAATGGATTTTTTTTTTTTAAAGAAAAAAAATAGCTACTAACACAAAGAATCAAGGCTTGGCATTGCTAATTGTTGAGCTAATACTTCTGTGGCTTTTAGCATGAAGTATGAAGCATCCCTACAGCTCTTAACTCACAAAAAAAAACACCTGCTTTTACTCCACATGAATAAAAATACTTTTTCATGCATAATAATGTGTTCGTTGAAGATGCTGACAAATATTATTCTAATCCATTCAGAAAAGATGGATTGTGTGCCTTAAGAAAACAAAGCAGCTTGCTTCCAAAGTATTTTAGCAAAACATTTTACGAATATTACTTCTGAAACAGTATTATAAGAACATAAATATTCAGTGCAATAATTCATCTTTGAGTGTTATTAGTTTCCTATACCGCTGAAGAATGGAAAGACACTAACAGCGAACCATAGTAAAATTATTAACATGCTGATCATAAAGTGTAGCATAAAAATAAACAACGTTATTATAAATTCTGCTGAGAAATTGTTGACCACTAAAAACCGAAGAAATGTTTTTCACTTCAGTAATACGAATCTGCAATGGGATTTGGCGTATGTCAGGGGACATAATGCAAATGCTTGTCCTGGCCTCCGTTTTAATATATCCCAAGTGACTAAACCCAAAGGAAAAAAAATACATTTAATAACTTGATTTGGAAACTTAACCATAACCATTAAAACTAAGCCAACATTTGAATATTTCCTTACGCAAACACAGATCCCATATAACATTGTGTTATTTGCCTCTCAAGTGACCTCGCAAATCATTTTATACCTGTTGGTAGTTTAAATCTGATCCTGTTAAGCCAGGCTTAGGTGGTCAGTCTATAAGGCTCACTTGTAATCATTCAGTCCCTCATCTTGGCATAATATAAAACTTTAAACATGTATTTAGTTCCACACAGATGGAGTGGTATTCTGGTTCAAAGTTCTACTGTGGCAAGAGACAGCTTTCTGTGAAATCAGACTTTACTTTTTACCTTGTACTTCTTTATCGTGACATTCTTTCAGCTTGGACCACAGCTCCTTGAAGAAATCTCCAGAAGATTCTGCAGAATTAGGGCTCCCACAAGTTCCTCCAGATGCATTCATCTTGTTTCTTCCGCTCGACTTACTTATTTGCAGAACTGGCTCGCTCTCACACTAAGTTTTAAATAACATAGTTATGAAGCTGTTCCTGAAGACAGGTGTATGCCTGCAATGACAGATCGACACCATTTATGTTTGCATTTATCAGAACATAACTTGCAGCCAGAGATGAAACACAAAGCTCACTCATACTCTTGTCAGGTTGTACTTATTTACTGACAGCCACCCTGACTGTATAGAAGATGGCAAGGATTTTGCTGCAAGTAATAATAAAATAACAGAAATTTGTCCACTCGTACTGTTCCCCCACCCTTTCAACAGGTATCGACTTAGAAATAGATTAAAATACTTGGCAGTCTTTAGTATTTCTCCCTGGAAACTACCGTTACACAGAACTTGTTTTCTAGAGTAACACGTGCTTCCAAAATTTTGCTATCAGAAAAACTAATTTGTGAGAAGTTTTATCAAAGATAACATTTGTGTACATGCTTTCTTTACCTAGATGTGGATAAAATGAGAGATTCTGCAAAGAGAAGCTCCGATCTCCTTGAAGCCTTCCTGAGTCTACACTGAATTTATTCCTACTCCACGACGCAAAGGAACTAAATCAATTTCAGAATTCCTGAGTCCCCAAAACATCAGTATTTTAGGAGAACTCTATCAGAGTCAGACAGCTCTGCCTTAAAAGTCAGACTGCCTATACAATTCAGATGGAACAACCTTACCTGTAATTCCTCTTTCTTTTGAAGGGTTTCTTAGCACAGATGATGCCCTCAGGTGATCTACAGGGGAAGTGTGGTACTCAGATCTGGGTCTGAGCCAAGGTGATTCAATTCTAATTGGTGCACTGGGTGTCCAATATGGAAATGCTCACGTAATCTCTGCCCTTTGGTTCCCTGGGTATGCAGCTACTGGTTTAACTGGTCACCACAATAAACCGTTTAGGCCACTGGTCAACAACCTTGTCTAGGATCTGGAGGCCTTGGTTCCTGTCTCCTTTCTCAAATCTCTGTGTATAGTCTTAAGCAAGTCACTTTTATTTCAGAATGCCCATCTTTAAAATGTAGTAAGAAAAAGGGAATTCAGCATTATTTTCAACAACGCAGGAATACTCAAACTGTATATACTCAAACTTCTATGGAGTAAAAAACATTGGTAATCATTAGGTACCTAAAATTTTGCTTTACTATGCTACGTCTCTAGAAAATTGAGTACCCATGTCAGCACCTGATTTCAAACCTAGCTTATATCCTTATTTCCAGAATAGTCCTGAACAGAAAATTAATTTACCTTTTCAAACTGGAATGCCTACAGTTCTTCAGCTTTAGTTGAATGGCACTCTGCTTGCATCTTCAGGGCTGAAATGCTTCGCTTTGTGTGCTGTCACATTAAGCCATCTTACAACACTTCTTTGTGGAACCGATTGCCTAGTGACATTAGGAAGGTCTTTTAAACTCTTATTTTTCTACCTTCAACCACAGGCAGCTACCTCAGAAAACATCTTTTTCTCCGTTGAGCGCTAGGGTGGTGAAATCAATAAACTTGCTTGTGCTCATTGTCTCAGGTTTGAGTATCTCCAATCAATCATTCTTAAGGAAAGTGCACCTGACTCCAGAATAAGGTGTTCAACCTGTCTTCAAAGAGAGGGCCCCCAACAAGCGTTCAAAGAGACCCCCTGACACTACTAACCCACTAACCCATGTCCCCAAGCACCACACCCAACCTCCCCTTGAACACCCTCAGGGACGGTGCCTCCACCACCTCCCTGGGCAACCCGTCCCCGTGCCTGGCTGCTCTTTCTGAGGAGAAATGTTGCCTCATGTCCACCCTGAACCTCCCCTGGCGCAACCAGCGAGCCATGAGGTCTCCCTGCGCCTCCTCCTCCCCAGCCCAAACCCCCCCCAGCTCCCCCATCCTCCCCTCACAGGGTTGTGCCCCAGACCCCTCCCCAGCCCCACAGCCGTTCCCCGGACAGGCTCCAGCCCCAGAGCCCAGCCTCAGGGCTCGATCCCCTCTCCCCGTGCCCTGCCGGCCGCCACACCACCCACCCCTGACAGGACCCGGGCAGCCGTTGGCCCCAACGGCCCCCGCTCCATCTCGCCTCAGCCCCGGGGAGCTGGGGAGGGGGGGGGGGGGCGGGGGGAGGGGGCGGGGCGCCGTTACCTGATTGGCTCCCGCCGGCTCCGCGCCAAACGGCGGGAAAAGGCAGCGCCGCCGGCCGCGGCCCCGGCGGCAGCGATCGCGGCAAATCTCGCGAGAGCGGCGGCCTGAGGCGACGGGAGCCGCCCCCTCCCCGTCCCCGGCTGGTGTGGGGCCGTTATGGCGCCCGGTCAGTGCAGCGTGAGGGGACAGAGGAGCGCGCAAAGCGTTCAACGTTAAACATTAAACATTAAATATTAAACCCGTCAGGCACGGAGCGACACGGAACTGCCAGCGTTACCGTGCTGCCTCGGCTGCTGGAGCCTGCTGTTTGTGTCACTTGGGATTTTTGCCAATGCGATTTTTTATTCCTCCCCCCCCCCCCCCCCCCCCCCCCCCCAAATTGTAGATCAACGTTATTTAGTGCTTTGGGACCAACCCTGCTGTCTGCCATGAAGGAAAAACTCTTCACCTTTAGTTTCTAGCTTGCCTTAGTTATGAAATAGAAACAAAACACTGCTTTCCAGAAATACTATTCTGCCTCCACATGGTTCCACTTTACCATTATAACACATATGCAGCTTAGTGGCATCCTGAGAGGACACACTGGTGTCCTCTGGCAAGGGCCGGTGCTGCAGGCATACACTTTCTACTCTATTAATTGTGGTATTTAAAAGATAAGGTGTTCTGGTATTTAATAGATGTTAGTAGCTTCTTCATCTTACTCTTGTCCCGTTACTCATACCACTCAAATCCCCATAAAGTATCATTAATACGGAGCTACAGAATAAATGCAATTGGATCTGAAATAGAATTGTAATATTTCTAAAAAAAATTGAAATTCTGTCAGAAAGGAGTCAGAAATGACCCATGATTAAGCAGGCTTTACATCTGTTGTTCAGCTTTGTCAAAAATACTCTGAGTTTCCCATCAACTATATACCTTGGATTTTGAAATGTTTCAGAAATCTTTGTTGTGGAAGAAGTTAACTTTTCCACTAATTCCTTACCATTGCTTAACCACTATTTTCCAACTGAAATAAAATAAATCCATTGTTGAGTAGCTCTCAGCAGCATATTACTTGCACTGATAGTTTGGCATACCGTAGTATCAGTATACATTCAGTAGAACTAAAAGTAGATGTCTCCTCTTATGAAGGAGACTGTCATCATAGGTTGCAATAGACACTCCACTATTCTTAAATAACCACTGCAAGAACTGTCTCATTGACAGCTTTTTATTCTACTTTTGAAGGTTCTGTAATCTAAAATGTAGGAAAGTAATTATTTCCTTGGGGTTAAGAGAAACAGATGTTTTAAATATGTGCATAGACCTGATAAGTAGCAATAAAATAGCCTTCTTCTTTATTGTTCAGGTGTTTACCACAAGCCAGGCTTTTCTTTCTGCTTATAGGAAGCACTCTAGATAATAAGAATGTCACCAATTTTATTTGCCAGTAAACTGCATGAGCAGCTTAATCTTGTATTTGCTCATGCTGAACTTTACAGCAATGTAATTCCACTGAGTTCTGCAGTGCTACCCTTATCTGCTTAACAGTGAGTGATAATGGATTAAGACCAGCAGTGGAACTTTGCCTTTATCTCCTTCCCAGATTTATTTGATTTTTTTTTTTTTTTTGTATCCCATAATCACATATTTGAGCACCAATTACTGCATTGATCCTTGGCTCATTAAACATACTAGAAAACTACCAAAAAGTCTTGTATTCCACATCCACTTAATATGTCTTAAGCTAACTAGTCTAACTGGAACTCATCTCATTCATCTCTTACGAGTAAATGCCACACCTAGACAATAAAACTGTGGGAAAAAACAAACACCTCACCACTGTTCCGTTTGAACAGAGGCAATGCTTTTTGTAGAGTCATGGCTCATGTCCAGTTTTCAAAGTAGCCCTTAATATGATATATTAAGCTAGGTGACAGACTACTTACTTAGCCATGAACAACTCTGAAGAAAGAAATCTTATTTAGTCCCAGCCCATTTTAGACCTGGCTGGTCTGAAATGTTTATCTTTACTAATAATATGTGAAGCTCTTGATTTTCAACCACTGTTTAGTGGTAATGCCTTCTTGTTGACTGGCCAATTCACCAGCATATCAACTAATGACTGAATTTCTATTTTAAGAGTACTACAGAGTTGCAACACAGATAAAACAAAAATTAAGAAAAGCCTTTATGCCTCACCCACTTCTGTTTTTGGTGATAGAGACTGCCTCAGTGTTTCTAACCATTCAGATAACAGTAGGTGACCTAGCCCACTGCATATGCATACAAAATAAGATTAAGAGAGATTAGCAGATAGTTTACTTTTTTTTTTTTTTTTTTTTCTCCCATTACTTCAAATTTAGATACAAAGATTAGAACCAGCTTTGAATTACACTGGGAACTCTAATTTAAATATTTTAATTGCTTTAGACACAATGATAAATATATCACTCTCTTCCTGTGTATATAAATATATATACAATAGTTAAATCCTTATTTATTTATGTGAGATTTAGTAGATTGCACATATACACACAAGGCCAGTGTGCTCACAGCCTCCCCGACTGGCAAATCTGCACTGAGGGATAAATATATTGCTCAATTTCTAGGCATGTGCATTTCCTGCACTTTATGTTGCAGATGCCACTAAGGGCATCAAAGGCATGCAGCTGCAGATGCAGCAAACAGGCGCATGTGGCAGCTCAGCTGCTGCCTCAATGGGCTTTAAACCTTGCAGGAACTGGCAGTCCTCCGACTGGTAGGTTTCTTACATCTGGGAATGCACACAGAGCATACCATTGCTGTCTGGCACTGGTATTTGCTTTTTCTGCCACTCCATCACCCCCCACTAGTTGAATTTCATTCTTCTCGAGCTGCTTGCGTAGCCACTTTTGAAACCCAGCCAAGATCAAATTCCCTGATGCCAGCAACAATGTTCACTTTAAGAGACCCTCTTCTTTGAAGTGCTTTCACTGCTCCTCATCTGTAGTCAGAAACAGCCAGGATTTGTTCAACTGAAACTCTCAGGTCTCTTAGAGATCCTTGATGGAGAAAAAAAAAAAAAAAAAGAAACCTGAGGGATGCTGTTTCAGGACTCCAGTGCAGTGTTGCTGGTCCTCAGACTAAGGTGCAGTACCTGTGTGTGTTATCTGCATGCAGGAATGTTTTGCTCTTACTGATGTTTCTTGGGTTGACATGAATAGTCTTGAGTACTTTTGCATATATCTATATATCAGCCTTGGAAGGTTATTTCAGCTTGGAAGGCTGAAGTAAATGTTTACATGTCTGCGCACAAAATCATGCCACCTACCTTTTGGTGTAGCGAATGACAAGAATTCAGGACAGGAAAACAAGTGAAAGAGAAATAACAAACGGGAAACAGTATTTTACTTACCTTTTGAGGAAAAAATTCCCCAAACAATAGCCCCTGCCTGCCACCTCCCCCCCAGAACAAACAAACAAACAAAAAAACCAAAAAAACAGCAAAGGAAAACCCAAGTAGAACAACAAATTGCAGAAGATGGCAAGCAGTATTTTGAAAAGCTAATTTATTTGCTTCAAATTTTGTCTTTTTTAAAATGTACCATATTTCCATCTGTAGCTTTACAAATCAAAGCTCCCTTGTAGCATTTTATAGGTTCTACACAGTCTCTGCTCAAACCACACAGTTCAGCCAGTTACAATTTTGGCTTTTGAGAATTGCTTATTTCTTAGCAATTTTTCATTCAGTATTTGATAGGGAAACCAACTGCAATGATAAATTCTGTTTTTTTTTCTTTCTTTTTTTTTTTTTTTTCTGATGAACAGTTGCAGTTTCTGTGGGAGTGCTAGACTGTCCCTATGTCATTTTCTGTGTATACCCCACACCTTAAAGAACAATTTTAACACAGAGATGCAATGCTGCTAATGAGAAGGTCTGTTCAATTTTCTGTTCATTGATTTTTTTTAGCTGCTCAGGAGGTCTTTTTATTGGCGCTCTACAAGAGGATAATGTTCATTTTCACATCAACCTGGAAATAGCAAGCAGTAAACACTTCCTTAACTCAACCTTCCTGTTATGTGACTACCATAAACTCTTGCCTAATCCCATATAAATCTTTTTGTATCTAGTGGTTTATGTCCACTGGGGACACTGATTTATTTATTTATTTTTAACATCATGAAAGAGAACTTGTAATTGTTTCGCTTCAAGACAGACTAAATTAAGATTTCCAGGGAGATGGAAGAACCTATGCGAGGGTTTTCAAAAATGTAGTTACACGGATGGTGAGAAGATTCTCATTTACTTAAGTTAAAGAGTTATTTTGTCCTAACAGGCATGACAAAACCTGTCTTCATTCCTTTCTATTCAGCTCAGCAAGTACTTCTGTGCTCCGGTAGTTAATCAGTTACCAGATTCCACAGCTTTTGTTTTCACACTGTTTAATTTTTCTTGTTTGACACCATACCTGTGAATGGATTCAGTTGCAGATGCGGGCGCAACCTTCAGGTCTGCCTGCTCTTTATGACTAGGACTGCTTTTCGTTACCACTGCCACCACCGTTACTCATTATTTTCTAAAGAGGAATGTTTCTAAGAAGTATGCAGAAAGAAAGCAGTAAGAATGACAAGAACATTTCCTATCTTACCAAGAAGCCAGTTCCGAGCATGTAAATTTAGGTTTAACTAACTCATTTCATAAAACTGAATAATTAAAAAAAAAGCCTAGGAAGAATTAGTAACCAGACGTCTTACTGGAGTGGCACTCTGCCTTGTCACAAGTGTTAGTGTCAGGCAGGGATTACAAAAACGCTGTATAAAAGAGAAGACCAAGAGGCAGCACTTCGGTGACATGCTCAATGCGCTAAGTCATTGGCAGGGAAGCTTCTCTCATTCCTGCACTTAGCTCCTTAGCTGTCTCTCCAGTCAATGCTCCTGCAGCCAGATGCTGAGCTGCACACAGCGGGGTCGCAAAGCCGCTCTCACAAAAATGCTGGCAGCGAGCACCGCAGAGACTGGCGGTACCCGGGCACGTTAAGGAGATAGCCATTATACCACTTCAAGCACAAGATACATTTTTGCTTAAGGTTATCTTAAACGAATTTTAAAGAAAGACTTTCAAAACTCACCCTTCTGTTTGAATTGTGAAAAGCTCAGTTCTTGATCGGGGTGATAAATATTTACTATTGACTCCCCCTCCGGCTATAAACCTCAAGTGTAAGTGAGATGCGGAAGCCACCGTGGACCACACTAGAGAGTGCCGAGCGGAGAGCTGCCGCGCCTGAGATATATACAATGTGCAATGGATAACCTAATCTGCCTCTCATTTAACTGGCCGGGCAGGTTCCTGCATCCTGGGGAGCGTGGAATCATACCAGAATTTGTTGGCACAACAGGCCCGTCCGACCGGTTCACGGGGCGCTGGGAACCCGTGCAACCAGTTCGCATCAAAGGCCGGGCCCAACATGCTGCGGCTCAGCTCGCCGCCTCGCCTCGCCTCGCCTCGCCTCGCCTCCACCACGGGGAGGGAGGCTGCGTGTGCACCACACGGGGAATTATTCACGCCTCTGTCAGCTCCCCGCTCCGGGAGAATGATGTAGCCTGCAGCAAAATAATTCACTGCGGGGCGGGGGAGTGATCCATCCTCGGTACGTGGAGCGAGATCGTATTGTTAGACGGCTTCTTTCGTTTTGGGTGCTGATGCACTGGGCTAGAGGTCTTGCTCAGCATAAGTGCAGAGGGAAAAGGGAAAGAAAATACCATTTTTAGAGTACTAACCTTGCAAACTTCTTATAATCAAATACCAAACACCAAATCTCGAGTGTGACCAGCAAAGAAAACAACAGCAACAAGCACACAAACCAACAAAAGTCAGGCTCTAATTTCACCTAATTTCCAGTCCTGCTCTAAGTGTCTGAGTATACCTACTGCATGTGTAGGACTCAGCACGGCTTTGTTACGTGCGGGCGAAGGGAGCCGGGGAGCTTGGCGCGTGGAATGTGCACCTCGTGCCTTCGGTGGAGCTCTGGGTCAGTGGAAGCTCGCCCTGAATTACCGCACATGATATTTCAAGGTGAAACAGGTCAGAGAACATGAAGTGTCTGGGACATGCTTCCATAACCATGAGGAACTACTTGTGAGGCAACACCCTTCTCTGAAGGATACAGCAGCTGCCCTGTTACAATAGCACTCGGGCTGTAAGCAGCAGCTGCGCTGCTTCATATTCATGGCTGGGGGGCAAGAATACTTGCACCGCAGTCCTGCATATAGCATATTTATTCAAGCTCTAGGCAGGATATGCCCCAACAGAACCCTGCATCTGTGCAAACTTATTACTTTCTTTCAAATACAAATATAGACCATAATTTTCAGATCTCCTGCTGTGATTGTCGGAGATGTTGACTAAAATCAGTAGGAGCCGCAGAAAGTTAGCACTTTTTTGGAAATGTGATCATACAACCAGTCTGCTAAACCTATGCTTAGGTGGATTCCTTAATCTTTTATTCAGGCACTTAAATTTAAAAGTTCTATCTTGACACATTAGTCTCTATTTAATGTTGTCAGAGACTCTAAGTGACTTTTGAAACCTGTGTTTGTTCCTAAAATGGTCCCACAGTGATATAATTTATCCTTTTTTAGGTCTTCATTTCTTACTTACCCATTTCAATAATAGTTTCCAGACAACTAGTAAGTAGTCACAACAGGAAGTTACCATCAGATTCTACCGGTGTTGTGCAACATGGGGAGCTCTTTCATCATTGACCAGAATAGGTAAAAGAAAAAATGCTGATATTTATATATGCTCTACTCAGATTATTGCGCTACTATTGCACTATAGTTACCCTTCTTCTAAGACTGCATTTTCTGACAGCCTTGAAAAGGCTTAATTCTGAAGAAAGCAACTGGATTACTAACAGAGCTGAAATGACAGATGTACCCTGTTTGTGCTTGCAGTCACACCACCTTAGGGTATGATTTCATACAACTGAGCAGGGCTGGGCTTGGTCAGTATTGGAGAAGTGATTTACAGGAGAGTCCTTTGCAGGAAGTGGTTTTGGTGATTCAGTGGGCTATACTGAATGATTGGGCATCGGTGCCAACTGTGATGGAGATACTGGTTTCTAGATATGCGATACTTTTGGTGCCATGTGAAACTGAAGTTATTAAAGACTCCAAGCCCTTTTCACAGCCACTACATTTGGAACTGCCAATTCACGTCCAATATGTAAATACTATGTCTGGAAACACTGCCTTCAATTTGTTTTAATGGGTGTCATGTAATTGGATAAACTGCCCAACTGATTAACATAGGTAAATTACAACCCCAAATAGCTGTTAGACTATACAATGTGGAAAAGGTTCTGCTTGCCCAGTAGACTAAAGAAAAGCTATTGTGCTTCAAAGTTGGTCTACTACTTCCAGCTGTATCAGCTGGCTTCATAAAAGATGCCATCTGAAATTTTTCCTCTTGCATCCTGAGTTCATCATGGCAACAGCAGGACTGAGGGGAGAACATTTGGACCAATTTTAAGTGGATATAATAAATGGATAATAGTGGATATAATAAGTGCCAGCTTTCTCAATACCTTTTCTCTAGATTAAACCTGGTGCCTTACAGCAGATCCCATACCGGGCCTTTAAAACACATTGGGCCTGCGATTTAACTGCTTATTGGAGCCTGAAGGGTACAGGGACAAAAGAGATCTTTATTATTTGATTTGATTACTTGATCTGGTACCTTAAAAAAGAGTTAGAACACCTTTTCTCATTTCCAAACCTAAACCACCATGTACACACTTTACACAGTCAGTGGGGTCTTCTCATGTATGGTTTCTAGCAGGGCTGAGGCCCTAAATTATGCTTTTATGGCCTCACTTCCATGAGTTGCAGATTATTTTTTTTTTTTTCAGAATTAAAAATCAAAGGTATTAGAGACAAAGGTAATTGTACGTATCAGTACAGCTTTGGATAAGAATCACTTGACCATTGTTCTCAGCCTTGTAACTCATGACAGTTCTAAAAATACATATACCATGGAGATAAATATTGTACTATCAGATTTGCTCAGAGTTGTCTGTGAAAGAGATTTCTTTTCCTCCTGAAGAAGTAAAGAAATCTAAATCCTTTCTTATTTCTAATATAATTTACCATAAGGGGATCTTTTTCAAATCAAACCTATTATTAAATGCTTTTACAATTGAGAATAAATTATATATTTTTTTCTCATCTGCAACTTCAGCTGAGAAAAGTCACATAATGCTTGTCTGTAAATTCTTCCAACTTATACAATGATCACATAAAATCTTCTTTGGGAGAAGAGACTCAGAGAGATGCAATTCTGAAAAGTAAGACAATCTAAATGGTGCAGGCTTGAACTTGTTCTTATAGTAAAGGTATGCACAAACATTCATGTCTACAAGTATTCATTACAGAGAGTTTACAACATACCTCCCTGTAGCTATCAAAAGCTGCTCAGTGCTTTCACAAACAAATTCAGATAACGCATATGCCCCCACACCCTATCAGAGTTAGGTAATATCTCTCTTCTTGACTGGTCGTGTAGCAGTGCAAGGACAGTGAGACCTTTGGTTCATAGACAGCAACCTGAAAAACAGACCAAGTCCTATCTTGGATGGAGCAGGCAGGCAGGTAGGTAGCAGCCAACTGTCTCTAAGTGGGCAGAAGGATGCAAATAAAAGTATTTTCTGATGCTTTTCTGAGCAAGAACAGTTTTAAAAGTTGTTACTACTGATTTCCTAATGACATGTTTGTTATAATGTCAAGAGTTATAAAGCATGAAACAGAAGTGGCATTGCTGTATTTTTTTTTTTTTGTCTAATTAATAAATACTTTTCTGTTATTTTTCTTCTTTTTCAGATGATACTGTCTTAAGCAACAGGTTTCCTATGTGGAAGCATGGGATATCAGGGACCTCAGAGTAAGCCTGTGAACCATAAATGCGCTTGGATCAGTTCAGCACATCGCCCAAGAGATCACTAACCAGCTGTCACCATCTACTCTGGTGAATTTGGTTCTGTGGGAGAGGTGTAGCTGCGTCCTGTTGCAATAAGCAGGAAAGCACACTGCGTAGTAATGCCTTGTGCTCAGAGAAGCCTGCTAAGCGGCAGACTCCCCAGCTGCATCACAGGGTTTCTCCATTGTGCCTCTTGCCTGCCAGGTAACACCATGTGTCAGACGTGTCCTTTTGCCTTGACAAGCGTTGAGGTACTGTGCTGCATGTCAGAAAAGAGGAATCATAAGAACATTTTTAAGGAAATGCACTTCATCATATTTAGTGGTTTTGCTTCTGTACTGGCTGCTCTTCTAAGGTTAAATGACAGTAATTTGTTGAGCTATGACTGTATATATGGAATATACAGAATAAGACCAGTCTTCCTTCACCAGTCTGTCTCCAAAGTAGCTAATCTGCTTTTTCATCCTCTTCACAAGCTACAACATAGTTAAGTTAAAAGGCACCGCAAAAAGGGATGCTGAATCTGGTTATCTGCTTTTGTTTCAAAAGTAGTCACTCTCAGATCAAATGAGTAACCTATAGAAAACCGATAAAAACTGGTGTGTATGTAGCTCATGTGTCTGATTCATTAACAATGTCCTCTGTTTCCCATGGATATCCATAATAAAAAACAAATGTGTTATGTTCTCATGTTCTCATCTTTTTTTTTTTTGTTTGTTTGTTTTTAATTTAATTTGTTCTTTATATAAAGAGGAAAGAACCTGTGCCTTGTGACAACCTTTCTTTGGTCCTATTTGTCATTGTTTCTTATATTAAGTTCAATACCTCTAACAGGTATCCACTGTCCCCAGGTGTCTGAGCAGTTCCTTAAGTCTTGGCTTAATCACACTGAACTAAATTAATTTGTGTTAAAGTTAATGGATCCCACAGGGAGATGAATTGGGTCTACTTGTTTCATCCAATCTCCTCTCTTCCATTTGTCGTTCCTCAGCTTCTGTCATATGTGGTCAGTTGTATCTATTCTGCACCTACGAGAGAGTCATGTCACAGAATCAGAAGATAGCTGCAGTGCTGGCAAACCTGGGCAGGGCAGGCAAAAGTGATGGGCCCACTGTTAAACAAAGTCTATGCTTCATTTTAAAACAAAACCATCAGTGGTAGTGTGTCTGAGGGGCAAGTGCTCAGCCCTTTTCAATACATAAAAAGGATCAAAATTCTGGAACCTGGCACATACCTAAAACCTTATTCCTGTAACACTAATGTTGTTCAAGTCTTAATTTCATGGAGAAACTCTATACTGACTTACAGCTACTGTGCTAGTGCATTGCTGGACTAACTCTGGAAATGATACAATACATTTTCTTCATTCCTAAACTGTTTATTGCTGAAGAGGTGGGATCAACTAAACAAACAAACAAGCACAGAAAATGTAATTGTGATTTAACAATGTCTTCTGTGTTAGATTTTCCTCCCTCGGGAGAGCTGTATGGCTAAAACACAAACTCTTCACCTGCACAGGAAAGATTTTTACTTTGAAGTGATTCTTCGTTACACGATGCCGGTCAAGTTTCTTTTTTTGCACTGTGGTTACGGTGCTGTGCATAACACCACTGTATTTTCTATGCTCTAGTGATCAAAAAAAAAAAAAAAGTCAAGTACAATACAGACACAATGCAAGTATTGTTGCTACCCTAAGTACTTTGAGCTTCTGAAAATTCCAGAGGAAGTGGGAATTTACCTTAAAGAAAGCATATTTTTTTCTGGGTCTACCATGAGCTCCTGCAAGAAGACAGTTGTGTCAGGACTGGCTGCTCAGATAGCCTTTGTCCAAGTCTCCACCTGAAGCAAAACCAGGATCTGGCCTGTAGTTCTTCAGGACTCTGAGTTGTGCTATCTGAGAAAAAAGATGCCACTGTATTTCATTGTAGAACAGCTTTTGGAATGCTTCAGTTAAGCTAAACTAATTTCATCTGCAGCCACTTGCGTTGATTTCCATTGGTAGTCAGCTCAGCTAAGCTAGGAAGTCTAGTCTGAATGCAAACTTCAGTGATCAGACAGCTTTTTGGGTTTGTTCAGGGCTATCAGTTTAAAATCTCATCTTCAACAGTTTGTCTGACAGGAAAATTGGAGGGAAGTAAGCTAAGGTGTGAATTTACAGCTCTTTAGCTGCTCTGCCCTAGTTCCTTCTGAACTAACACTTGTAATAAGCATAGTTTGTCCTACTTTCAACATGGACTGACTAGTGATCCTCGTGGCATTCCCTGGTCCACTCTGCAGGAATTGCCTTGTACAGCTGAGACCTGAGTTACCTACTGAAACTTGCTCATACCCCATGTGTGAGATTCATTTGTGTTCTTCCTGGGTTAGCACTAAGCGGGCAGAAATGTCATCAAGGCTGACCTGGAGCACCTCCTCTAGTATTGGTTCTTATAAAGCGTGTGAATCAGGTGCCATCTAATTCAGTTATCTAAAACAGACTTTCCTACCATGCCTTGTGCAAGTTCTTCCAGTATTTTCATCTTAAGGAACTAAATCATATTTTAACAAGTGTTTTATAGAAAGTAAAATGGGTGGAATTTGGTCAGGAGTTATAGAAATGGACCCACCTGTACGGTTTGCAGCCGTGTGGTTTTCTTCTTATGTAAGCATCTAGAAATGCAAAATCCAAACATGCTGGTAAAGCCATTCTTTGTTTGGCCCAACACTGCAAAAAATAATTTTGATGCACCCTCTAGAATTAACATAACCACATCTATGAGGGGAAAAAACACCACCCTGACAATCTATTTCTAGCCAAAACTAACTGGGTAACCATCCCTCTCCTGAGCTGGCCCAAACACAGGTTCTCCACCTACCTTCTTATAACTGGGCTGACTCATACACAGGCAGGACTAGGCAGTATGCTGCATAAAATGGTGGCAAATAGGAACCTAAAAGACAGCGAAGAATATTGCCTAACAAACTATTGAGCTAAGTAAACGAAAATGGGTAAGCTAAAAAAAAATCTGAGAGAATACCTTCCCCCACCCCAGGCAATTCAAAATGCACACAGAATAGTGAACAAACAGTGTGTAGGTACTGCCTGTCATATTTTCTTCTGACACTCATGTTCAAGCAAATACAGAAATATGATTAATTCTAAGAATAAATATCAGAGACTACATATTTCAGTTAAGCTTTATATGACACAGGAGAAAAAGCATAAGGTATTAAACCACATCTGAGGTAGGATATAGGCTCTGTTACCTCTTAAGCAGACTTTCTTTGTATATATTAAGGTGTAAAATATTCAACTAATGAAATGCATGTATTTATTTTTCTAGACTAAGGTGGATGGTCTCAGTGTACGTATGGGAAGTATTTGTCCTGTTGTGCTTTCTGCTTTTGTTGATCTGTTGCTCTTTAGGTTTTATGTTTTAGGATTCCTCAGAAAGTTGTCTCAAACTATTTAGTGGTGGCAGACAGAACTGAGGGATGAAACAGGTTGCCCTCTTTCATAAACTGGACTGGCAAGGGGCCTGCTAAGTTCCTACACTGGAAGAAACTGGAAGTGCTTGTTGCCCAAGAAGAAAATTTCTGTATCCCCTGTGCAGCCAGGTATCTAGCTGTTTCATCAGCAAAAAGGCCAAGGAAATAGATGGATGGTGGCTATTCTGGGGAGAAAGCTTCTCTCCTTGCGGGGGCAAACACTACTTCCACTTTCTTCACTGCAGCAGCAGGGGTTAAACCATCAGCCACTGAGTGTTGTCGGCACAGGTGAGATACTGTGTCCTCCTTTTTAGGGTGCCAAGATCCGATCTTGCCTACATGCTGAGAAGCCCTGGGACAGCCCAGTGTCATCAATGCTGGTTTCTAAGAATTCGGCGCACTTATGTACTTACTGCTCGGATGATATCTTTGTTGTTTTTTCAATCGTGTCGGCCTCTTGTATTTTAATCAGAAGGCGGTACAAGGATTAATGTTAGTTGAATGTGCATATTGGAACATGGCCTATTTGTTACAGGAAACTATTGTCACGCGTTGCTGACAACCTGACATAGACTCGATTGTCTGAATTGCAGTGTAAAAAGGGAAACTTACATCTGAGGAAATATAAACCATTTATCAATGGCTAATCTCCAGGTTGTTTTCTTACTGTTAGTGGGAAACAATAATGCAGTGACAGAGAGAAGTTGTTTTTTTGTCATAGGTACTCTGCTTGGGTCACCAATAATACCAGGTGAATTTTCTTCAGAAAATAGTTTTTTTTTTATTACTTTTTTGTTTGTTTGTTTGTTTTTCATCAGTCATAGCTATTTACAATGCTAGATAAGAGGAATAGCACCAACGACCAACAAAAGGCATTCTGGTCTCGGCGAATCTCATGGCACAATGGTGTTGATTTCAGCTCGTACTATAGTTGGTTTAAAAAACAAAAGCAGTCACTTCAGTTTCCCCTTTCATCTCTTTTTGGAAATTTCTAGGCCGTGTTTGGCCCATTTATGTACTCTGAAAGAAAGCAAAATCTCAGTTTTGCCCTGGCACCCTGCTACCTTTTTTGCTTAAAAATAAGGCAGGATCTGGTCCAGTCTCTGCCATTCACATTGAGATGCCCTTTTAAACATAAAAATAAGTTTATTTGGGACACAGAAGTTACCACACTGGATTGCCTCACAAAGTTTCTTTTAAGGAACACCAGAATTACTGAGAATTCAAGTTATATTTATCTTTGGCAAAACCCTGAGTGTTTCTGGCTGCCATGGGCATGACAAAATGGTCAAACCGAGGCCCTGGGAGCAAGGGATATCAGGAGTGATCAGGTACAGAAAAGGTGGACAAGGCACTACATCTCATATACTGCTTCAAGGCTCATAGCAGTTCTATTGCACCTCTTCTTGAAGGGCTGACATCCTCTCTTCTTTGGTTGGCCTTAAGAAATAGTCCACCTTTCCTTTTGGGGTGCATAGGGATGTGTTGTAGGAACACAGGGAGCACAGTCAGTGCTGAAAATCTCACTGGGGATGAGAGAGCACACTCCAAAAACACTTGCCTGTATGGCAGCACTGTGTGCTGTGGTTTTTGGCAAGCGTCGTCAAGGCCAGGGTTGGAGAAGGGAGCAGCTGACACCGGTAGTAAGCATTTAGGGTGTGAATAGGAAGGAGTTCATGTGAACAGCAGGGATGCTGTCCTCCAAGAAACCAGACAATTCCAGCACCTGGAAAACAGTAACAAGAAAGCTTCCAGTCACCATCATTTACAGCAGGATCAATCCAGCAGCATGCTAAGAAATCAGGAAAACATCTTTATCCAAGCAACTTTTTCTCATTTCAGTTCAAGAGTTAAACCAGGCTGAATATGGCCCTTTTGTTTGTGGTATCTGTACTTTTTGTACTCTAAAGCCCAGGGTGACACCTGATATTGTACTTAGTCAAAGCCTTTCAAGCAGTTCTCTCTGTATCAGATTAATGATGCTCTGAGTTACACAGGCAGCAAATCAACCAAATCAATACACATACAATAGTTCAGGTGGCTTTTTGTCAGAAGAATGAAGGACTTGCTGTGACAACAACACCGGAAAGATAGAAATATGTGGGCAGATGGCAGTAGGGCCTCGTTAGGACAAGTGAACAGACTGAACCGGTGTCATCTCACCTGGCATGTGACCTGAATTTGGCTCTGAGTTCTTTCCTCCCTTTTGCTTGGCCCTTTGTTCATTGTCTCCCAGCAGTGACTGATGTTTGAAATCCATACGTTACTGCTGCTTACAGAGCCCTAGCACCAGAGGACAGCAACCTGAGCTTTAGGTACACTTCAAAAGCAAAAGGACATAATATCTATCTTGGGACAGCCACTTAGACTTTTTTTTTTTTTTTTAATTAAAGGTCTGTTCCTGTTAACATGACAGTTGGCTAATTTTGAGCAACCATAACCTTCCCTTTATTTTGAGGAATTGCTTGCCTCAGCTGGGATCTTTGCACTTCCGTTAGTGCACTTCCATTAAGCAGGCTAGCCATCTCAATACCTCAGGAAGTAAAAACTGAGGTGCAAAATACTTTTAAAGATATCCTGATGCAAGGAGGAAAAAAAAGAGAGATGAAACTTCCATTACATTTTTTTATTTAAATGTTTGGGTCAGAACAAGAGGAAGGACCCTGTCCTGTGCTGACAGCTTGAGGAGTTTGTCTGTCTCTGCAGGGACAGAGCACAAGCCTTTCAGAGAAATTTGGAGGAGGTCATTGTCACAAATGCTAAATTGTATTTTTTCTTTTCTTTATTAGTTTTTGTTTGTTTGTTTGTTTGTTTTTAAAGTAGAAAGATTTAAAGGCATAAAGCACCATGAAAAAAAAACTAGGAAAAGGTGCAAGTGCAGAGAACCTGTTAAAAGTCTACCAGGTGACTGACCTCAGGCTTCTGGCTGGGTCTGGGATTCCAGGGCTAGATCACAGAATCATAGAACCACAGAATGGTTTGGGTTGGAAGGGATCTTAAAGATCACCTGGTTATAACTCTCCTGCCATGGGCAGGGACACCTCCCACCAGACCAGGTTGCCCAAAGCCCCATCCAGCCTGGCCTTGAGCACCTCCAGGGATGGAGCATCCACAGCTTCTCTGGGCAGCCTGTGCCAGTGTCTCACCACCCTCACAGTGAAGGTGAGGGAAACCTCCTAACCTTTAATCTAAATCTACCCTTTTGTAGTTTAAAGCCGTTTCTCCTCATCCTGTCACTCCACTCCCTGACAAAGAGCTTCTCCCCAGCTTTCCTGTAGCTTCCCTGTTTAGGCACTGGAATGCCACTGTAAGGTCTCCCCAGAGCCTTCTCTTCTCCAGGCTGAACAACCCCAACTCCCTCCGCTTGTCCTTACAGGAGATCAAGAGAATTACTTGAACTGGCCTCTTAGGAACAGCAGACAGACAACAAGTGGATTGTTGTTTCTGTGCTTATTGTCCTTGCACAACATATTAGAGACAGCTAACAGCATGGATGCTGTTTCCTCAGATGGAGCATGCGTGAGGACAGAAGCTGGCTTCCTCTCTGCAGTACTTTCCCTGATGAGCTGCACAGCGTGACAAATAGAGGAACACTTCCATGACTTTCATGCTTTATAATACATAAATACAGGCTAACATTAGAATCAAGGCCAAGTGCCAAGACAGTTAATTAATCCCACTTTCCTGAATTGCACATCAGGTTTAGGTTATGTATGCCAATCATCTCCTTCATACTGTTAGGGGCGCAGAAAGTGGCTCTCGCCTGCCGTCTCCCTACCTCACCAGAGCTACACTGTGGACAGTTTGGAAGCAAACCCTTCTGTGTGTGCCAGTATGAGCACGGACAGGGCTGTCTTGCTCGTGTGGTGGCACCGCCATGCTGCGTTGTCCTGCTGTGCTGGGTGGTCTGTGTGGGGACAGCTACCAAATCCCTTCCTGTGGATTTGCCCTTCCAGGAGATGAGGAGGAGGAGGGTAAGATGCTGGTGTACCACCATCCTGGCCGGTGTACAGAGGAAGAGCAAGGAGAGAGCGAGATGAAGTGGCCCTAGGTCACCGTGAAGAGCTGGGGTTGCTGCAAGGAACTGAATCCCCCATTTAACCCACGTCTCCATCCCCGGAGCTACCCACAGAGCTCTGGGTTAAATCACACAAATCTTGCGGTGGGCCCAGACTTCTTTTACAGTCTAATTTCCTCATGCTGCTAAAACAATGCCAGTCCCTGGCCATGCTTGCTTTATGTAACTTCAAGGGCTCCAGCAACTTAAGCAAACAAGGAAAACCACAATCAAAGGGCAAAACATGCTACTCCTTGCTTGGGCTTCTAGTCTTTTTTCTTTCTGCTGAAGGTGCCTGGTTGCTTTTTAATTATCTTAATGGGATTAGCCTTTGCTGGACCTGACGTATGATAATGAACTGGAACTTGAACCTAAGAGCCTGAGGCTGCTGTGTGACTGTGTAGGGGGGTAGCACCTTCAAGTCTCCTTGCAGGACACATCAGAGAGCCTCTGTGCCAAAGCTAGTGGACTTCAGTGGTTCTGGTATTTCATGACAACAGATACCAGATATCCTGCAGTGTGTCCCACAGCCCTGACAGCTTGCTAAGCCGTGTGTGCTGGCTTCACCACACAGGGCCAATGTACTTGTGAGACTCCTTTGGGCTGCCTGGTTTGCTTCAGTGGTTTATTCCTGGGTTCCTTGGCAGACTTCAAGATACAGCCAGCTCTCTGTCAGCTTACAAGATAAAGATAATGTATCAGGGCCATCTGTAATACCTAGACCATCATCCATCCCAGCAATTCAGAATAAGTGGACAAACCCAGAGGAGAGTGTACAAGCAGGTGACGAATTTGAGCTCCTCAGGGCCAGGCAGCAAGGGGCAGGTATTCTCACAGGATCACAGACTGGCTGAGGTTGGAAGGGACCTCTGGAGGTCTCCTGGCCCAACACCATGCTCAGGCAGGACCACCTGGAGCCAGATGCTCAGGACCATATCCAGGTGGCTTTTGAAGGTCTCCAAGGAGGCAGACTCCAAATTCTCCAGACCACAGCTTTCCCTGCTGGTTAGGACATACATGGCAAGGTGGAGCGGTAGAAATCCAGCTCAAAGCATTTAAAGCTGGGGTCGCTGGAGAGGGATGTAGCTATAAAAATGCATGCCCTAAGCCTACTAGGAAAATAAAATAGTTAATGGTGAAAAATTAGGGTGTTTTTACAATTGTATTTAAAACCCTAGGGGAGCCTATAATGGTCTAAATGGACTACTTAAGAGAAAAGCCTCATGTTTTCCTCTTTTTTGTGTGTGTTTTAATTTACTGTGTGTAGCTGCCATTATCCATAAACCAAAACTTACGACTCTGTTACAACAGGAGAAAAGAACACTTTATTGTCTGCTGTTGGCAGATCACCCAAAGTCCCCTCCCAACTTAACAAGCGTTAAGCTTCAATAAGACACAAGACACTTCAGAAAAAAAACATCGCCACAAGGCTAATGATGACAACAGCTGCCAGCAAACTTTCCATTGCAAGCAAGTAAAGACTTGAAACAAATTTTCGCTCAAGTTTTGTTTTAGTAGCATCAGTGACATGTCTGTGCCGGCAAAGGCTCAAATTGCATTCCTTAACACTAGGACTGTAGACCTATCTCCTGGAGTCATTACATTGCAACAGCCTGGTAGTCATGGGTAGAGTTGTGAAGCCTTTAACAAATCTGACCTTCCGTCTTTTAAGAAAAGGTATTTATACTCCAAAAGACCAGTGAGGCAAGTCATTGGATCATATAGATGAGAATTTCTGCATGCCAAAGAAAGTTCAGGTGCCATTTATGTTTGGAGGAGGGCAAAAGGAAGAGGTTGTGGGTCTCAGCAAAGCTGGGGAATCAAGAACTTTGTAATTCTGTTTTCTATTCTGATATTATTTTTCTTTCTAGCAAGACATTTAAAACCCATTCTGCTTTGGAGGCTACATGAATAAGAGACCTGTACAGCATGCATGGGAGAAATCTGACCTCTAATTTTCCTCTTCATTTTTCTAATCCATAGTGCAGTGCCAATTTTATTTGTACACCTCTCCCAAGTGACAGGACCATGAGGTTGCTCTCAACAGAAACCCAGGAAGATAACTGGATGGAAACAACAACCCCAACCCTTGGTAAAAGTACAATGTCTGAGCAATATAACTGCAAGATGGTACAACACACATAGTGTTGTACCAACTGTTTAGTTGGAAGAAGAGTTCACACTGTCTGTTGTTGGTGCAGTCTCCCTTCTCAGAACAAGTGTTGCCATTTTGTTCGGCGTCTTCAAGAACTGTGAAGAAATAATCAACAGCAGACTGGAAAGCTCTTCTGACATCCTGGCTATCTTTTCCTTCTTAGGAAAAACATGATCTTAAAATGGGAAGTGTCTTGCAGAGGTGGAGTTAACCATTGGGTAAAAATGGCACATATTTCACAAATCTGCTCCCTGTGCCACAATCATGAATTTTTACATATAATTTTTCTGACTGAAGTACATTTTTGGTGTGTATAAACGAATACAGAAGTAGAGTTTGCTTTTGGTCTAAGAAGAATCAAGAAAATCTGGGCCAGGTAGGCTGCATCTCCCTTACTTGGTGGTAAACCAGAAAGCACAAGCCAGAAAACTGCCTGAAACTAAACACACTTTGTGTGTCTGCCCTAAAGTATGGTTCTGGCCCTAAAGTATGGTTCAGCAGCCTCCATAACCTATAGTGTCTTGCTGCAGACACCAGCTTATTTAGCAGGCTCTTGGTCTGACTTGTTTGTGTTAAGATTGACAACATGTAATGTTGCTGTGAGCAGCAAACTTGTGCTGAGTTTACATAGGCATGTGCTTGAATCTGGGTTAAGGGATAGAATGACTTCAAATCTCTGCTTGTCTGAAGCTCCTGCAGTTTGGGTGTTAATATTCAGAAATATGAAACAAATTGGAGTTCAAGCATGTGTTGGGACCTACGCTTGAAATGCAGTCTGGAAGTAGCCATGGTGGTCATACCCATGCCAACTACATTATTGAAGCTGCACAGGGGCATCAAGATCTGATCTTATGCTTTTTGTTTATTTATGTCACCTGTAAACTACCAAGGTAATATAGCTTGGCCTTTATGCCCTATACCAAATTTGTACCATGTGAGGTTAGAAAAATAGTTTTTAAAGAAAATTTACACTAGAATATTAAGTCACTAAGTGATCATAAACGCCAAGCCCCATGTTACTACTGTTAGAGTAATTTTTCAGACCAGAAATGTACTATAGAGATCAAGTTTGCATCTGGCCAACAAACAGAACAGTATTAGAGAAATTGGCATATCTACCATGTAAAACATTTCTCCTACCAAAAATACAGTCCTTCTAAGGGGCTTCTACAGACCTTCTAAGGGGCGTCTACAATGATAATTTATATTTATGGTCCTATCAACAGCATGCAAAGAATGGTGCAGGAAAAAGGAGTGTGTTGTAGAGGGGCTTACACTGACTAAAGTAAAAAAAATGCTGACTTTAGAAAGTAAAGAAAAATATTGGATTTGAGATTTTCTGAGTGTTGTATATAGAAATCTGTATATTAAATCTGCACAGAATTCTCCTCTGTATTTCAGGGATGTAGTCCTGGTTACTTATATACAAAACATTTGTCTGTCTTGATTATTTAGGATATATTTCTTAAATTAATTTATTTTAGAACAGAACAAGACCAAATTCCTATGCTTTTTCTTCAAGGCAAAACTCCCACATTTGGCCTAAATGAAACAGACTTGGCTTGATTTAGCTTTTATTTATTTTCTATGGGACATGTTGTGGTATTAATTTAGGCGGGACACTCCTTATTGTTTTCATTGGGGAGTTCTGCTTAAAACATGGCTCCACATTGCACCATTCTAATGATGAACTTGGAGTGAGTAATCAGGTCTGAAAGAAGAGACAACCTGATTTTGGAAATCTGTTACTTTTTATGCATGCTCAACATAAAAAATAAAAAAAAAGGGGGGGAAATAAAGAAGAAAGAGAAAAAGTTTGGTTTGAATTCTGCCACACAAAAGGCTCAGTCCTTCCTATTTTCTGAGAAGGGAGGTTCATGTGGAAAAAAAAAGGGGGGGAAAGAAAAAAGAAGAAGAAGAAGAAGAAAAAAAAAACGAATTGCATCCTCCCACAAGGACATTTAATTTAATAAAGCAGCCTCCTTGGGATTGCTCCACTGTTGCTCAGGCGCCTCGGGGGGAGGATTCTTCCTCATGAGGGGGAGGATCTTGGCCAGGCATGAGGGAGACGCTGAGGCTGGGTGTTAGGGAGTGGATTTGTCCCTGAGGGCAACGTTCCCCTTTCCAAACAGCTGTATGGATTTCTGATGCAAATTCTGCCTTCATTATGCGCGCGAGGTGATTCAGTTTTTAGGTAGATCAACAGTTTCACGCTCGGTTCTGAATTTCCCTGGTGAGTGTACTCGGCCTGGCGGTTTGCAGAGCTGCCCACCCCACGTCCTGGTGCCTACCTGCTACCCACCTCCAGCCTTGACCCCAGGCAGCGGTGTGGCCGACGATAACAACATGAAGGAATTGTTGGCAAGATACCAAGGGTCATCAAAACTCTGGTGTGCCACTGAGGGTAATCCCAGGGGGGATAATTTAGTCTTTTCTTCTTTCAGCATGAGTGGAGGTCCCAGCTCTATCCATAGCTGGCATCTGGAGTGGTTTTGCTGGCTGCTGCCCCATCACCAGCCACCCACCCACCAGCTCTGGGGGCCAGAGCTGCTCCTCCTTGTCACATCACTATGGCCAGCACCTATTTCACCATCTGTTAACGTTCTCAGAAGCAAAAGTCATCCCTAGAGAAGTTAAAGCCCATTGAGACTGACAGCTTGTGTGTCAGCCTCAGCACGAAAAAGACTCAGATGAACCCGATGAACCCCCCCAGTCTTCCCAGTTGTGTGAAAGCCTTTCAAAATGTGCAATGGATGCCTGCTTTTGAGAAGACTGCTGCTTACCTCGTACACAGTGCCTATAACCCAGAAAGGGCAGCTGTTCAGGAAATGGCAAAGCATTATCTTTAGTTTTACATACACAAATAATGCCCTTTTCTATCTAGGGGGACTATGCTATGGAAGTAAAATAAGACATTATTTGTTAGTGAAACATTCAGACCAAACAAACCGAAAATGGAATCTGGAAGGAGGACGCTTGCAAACAAATTACATGGACGAAAAACCTTGCTAGGTTGTCTGTGTTCTTGTGCAGCATCTTAAACATTTTCCTGACTTTGGGGAATAATATGGAGGACAACTCTTTTGCTATTTTTTTTTTCCTTTTGCTTTGTCTTGTTTTTGTTTTGGTGGTGTGGGAGAATATATGGGTGTGTGATTTGGATTATTTGATCTTCTCTGTGACTCCCATCTTTTTCTCCAGTCACTTTTCTGTGACTCTCTCTGGTTTGTCGGACTTGATTCAGGTTCCAGAAGGCAGCACAAATACAAAGCCAAATTGCTGTGGAGAAAAGGACAGAAAATCTCTCTCACATCCAGCAATAGGATTCATTTAGCATTATGTGCGTGCCTTTATCTAAGCCAAATTTTCTCCGCTTAAATATTTTTGGCCCCAAGTCAGAATTGATAAAGACATTGAGTATTGAACTCTTTTCAAAAAGTGTAATGAGAAAGGAGGGAGAATACTATTTAGATTAGAAAATCTCAATGGCATTTTAATATGCAACTGCATATTGTAGTTATCTGTACTTATTCAAAAGTGGGATTGCTGTTGAGTGTCAGGGTCACATAAGACTCCGACAGAAAAAAGCAGCTAATACCGCCAGATGGCGCCGAAAGCACTAAATAACAGCAACCCCCCCCAAAACTCAGTCCTTTCAGTGCCACCTAGTGCCCTTAGGCAGGCTCCTGCTGGAGCCAGGCGCATCCTGACCAGAGGGCTGAGTTTTGGAGGAGCACTTTATGCTGCATCTGCTGAGATGGGGAGTGCGCCTGGAGGAAGGATTACCTTGCGGTAATGTTCTGCTATATTGTATATCTGTAATATTCTGAAATGTTAATGTTCTGGTATATTATATATCCATAATATTCTGTCTCTGTTCTTGCCCTCCTCTTAAAGCATCCCACTTGCATGGACAGGATGCTGCTCTTGTGGCCCTTTTGTATAAAAGGAAAAAGTATAAGTGCAGAGAGGTGGGCTGTGAGAAAATAAATCTCTTCATTATCCTTTTCAGAGTGATACATTGTATCCTTATAAGCCTCCAATAAAAGTTTTACAGATCTTAATGAGTTTTTGTTATAGCTGTAGCCATCACATTGTTTACTTCCCCTCACCCTGTACCAGGGAATGACTGTGGGCAGTAATTTTCGAGGATTCGTTTCAAGTAGCAAATCCCCAGTTCCTCCTGCCTTGCTGCTGAGCTTGCAAATACTGGCAATCTCCGTTGTTCATCACAGGGGGAAAATTTTAAAGCAAATGAACATCAAAGAAGTAGTGAGAGGAGAAGGGTTGGCAGTTTCCACATTAGACTATCCTGTGTTAAAAAAAAAAAAAAAAAAAAAAAAAAAGTTGTTTTATCTCTGAATGGATGGGACTTACTCATCTCTCCCCAGCTGCCTACTTTACACAGTCCTCCAGCTTGCCTGAGCATGCATGTTCTGAGTGGGAAACGTCCTGTCCTGTCAGCTCCTTTTCTCCTGAAAAAGGAGAGCTAACACTAACACTCTTCTCTTTCAGACCTATGGTTTTCTGGGCTATGATTTTCCGCCTTTAGTGGCTTTATTGCATGCTGAATACTTGCCATTTCTAAGAGAATGAAAATCTTCCTAATGGTTGAAGCAGGTTAATTGCAATTAATTAATACAACAAATGCTTACAGGCATTGCCTATTAAGTCATTATTTTGCGCAGCAACCTGTTGGTCTTATGATGTTGTTCTCCTACCCATGCCAGTTCTCTGTTCCTCCCATGGATCACAATCATTTACCCACAAGCAATAGGCAAATACGGGCGTAGGTTGCATTTTCAGGCATTTTTTTTTCACCTCTGGGTGGTTGCGGTATGCTTTCTCTGTAAAGGACACCTGAGCCACCTAGAGGGCTGAGGGCAAGGAGCCTTCCCCGGGGCAAGGTCAGCGAGGAAGAAAAGGTTTTTACATCCAACATGAGTGCCCCAGGGGCTCACTGGGACAGCCAGGGTCAGGAGGACACAGGGACATAGGAGTCTCCTGAACCAGGTTGGGTATCTCTTGCTCTGAGTTTTGAGTGTATAATGAAGGGAGGAAGAAAATTCCTCATTAGGTCATCTTGAAAATTATGACCTCCTGGCGGGAGGGAGTAAGTCTTTCTTGCCATCATACCATATTTTTCCTTTGCCCCCTCTCCCCCCCACTTTTTTTCTTTTCCCTCTCTCTCTATATATAAAAGGCTCTATTTGCTCTGTAATTTATATGCATTTTTTTAGCTCTTGGTGTCGAAGTTAAGTGCTATATAGGAGTCTCAGGTTGCTCTGGTTTAGAAGACAGTGACAAACACAGAGGTTCCTCTAGCTTCAGTGCATGCATATTAATTCTCAAAATTAATTGCATGCTGGAGAGTTTGGGGTTTAAGCACTTCTGTACAATGAGGTCTCCGCTTCAGTATTTTTCTGAGTTGAGGCCTGGGACACATGTGGACCCGGCCTTGCATGTAAGGCAAGGACACCCACTAGAACACAGGCACAACTAAGAATGTATTCCCTCGAAGACACTTGGAACAGCTACTTGTGCCTGCAGTTAAGATTGTCTGATGCTTCCCAATGAGAAAATGGGAGCAGGGTAAGTGGGAACAGATGTGGGGATGGAGAGAGAAGCCAGGGAGAACAAGAGCAGAGTTTCCAGCAAGAAAATAAATTTTTATTCTGTGATGGAACTGTGCTTTCCCAACTTTCATCTTTCATTTGCTGTCTAACAAATAGCTTTGAAATGTACTCACTAAAGATCTGTCTCATCTCCCTCCCGTGGCTGGGCATAGACAATAGTCTTCCACTGTGTCACCAAATACCCAAGTAGATCAGGACAATTGTAGGCTGTGCTGTGGATCTAAGTTTTTGGGACCTGATGACTACCCATGAAGTTTTCCAGTACTGTCTCACTTTTTGTTTGTTTGTTTATTTGTTTTCATCCTTTAAGGGAATTGTGTATAAAAACTACATTATTTAACTTGCAAGTCAAGCACTACAAAGTTACAAAATATCAGAAATAATTTGTGTCACATTAATTTGTCTCTTCCTTCTGTGTCTATGACATTTCCATGATTTTTTCCCACATGGACCTAGCTACATAGGATGGGCTCTATTCTCAGAACAAATCATATTTTGTCTGTCTGATCTTTGGGAAACTGCAGAGGATGGACCCAAAGCTATGGTCTGAGCTGCTAAGTGGCTGTAGTTCGCTTGAGTAGTTCTGTTTAAATCCAGCTACAAGAGAAATTAGTATATGCTGGAAGCAAAAGTAATCAAATGCTCACTGGTTTTCATCTCCCTTCTGTTCTGAAACCTATAAAAAATGTGGTTTTGTTTATAGGTTTTTAGCCAGGCAGGTGGTGAATTCCCAAGTTGATTGTGTGTTGTCTGAGCCCTCTGCTGTTTGATTTAGCTGGTAATTAAAATCTTGGTTAAATTACATGGAAATTTTGTGCTGACTCATTCCTCTCATGGCTTGGGTAGTCCAGGTGGATCAAGCAGTGGAAAAGAAGCAGGGGCTTCCCATCAGATGGGAACCATTAAAACCCATGGAGGTTGGTACTGGTGCTTGCTGGTTCTTTGCAGACAGCACACAAAAAGCAGAGCCCCTCAGGTGCTCATTTCCAATAAGTGGTTTTAAAACCTCAACAGGAACAATGTGAATTGTATTTAATTCTTTATTCTTGACCTTTCTGGGCCAGTGGGGCCAAGTAGGTGTTAGGCAGGTGACAGTTAAAAGATCCCATTTGGCCTTCCCTGTTTTACATTCTTTGGAGATACTTGGAGTGGTTATCTCAGAAAGATCAAACAGCTAATCTTCAGAGGTTCCTGCATGGGAAGCCAGGTGCCATCTGAGATTCCTCAGAGACTGGGAAGGACAGCATGTCTAAATTCAACTGCTTCTAATAGTCAGGAACAAAGCCCAACTTTGAGACCCTGGGTTTCGATCTTGTCAGGGCGGACTTTCCTTAAGTCTTTTGATACCTTTTTCTCAAAGAAAGCTGGAAGGAAAAACATTGTCAACAGAGTTGAGCTGATGACTGGAGCTTTTTGTTTCTTCTGGTCAACCTCTGCTTCTCTGTGTAAGCTAATTCTGATTTAAGATTTCATCTTAAGAGCTTCCAAATATATCCCTAGCTCCCAGCCAGATGCCATGAGCCAACAGTGAAGGAAGAAATGGCCTCCCTAGGAAAGAAATAAAGAAAGGGTTATGGAAGATAATTGGTTTTACTGACTGAGGTAAACCATAGTTGCAATATGCATGATCTCTAGTGCCTTTTTTTTTTTTTTTTTTCTTACATTGTCAAGATCTGTTAAACTCACATAGTTGTGGAAACTCCTGTGGCAAAGAGATATTCTTACAGGTTTGGTAATCCTTCCCCATTATAAAAGTTTGTTTTACCAGATGAAATGCTTCTTTGAATTCATTAGATGACTTTAATTTTTGGAGTATATACTAAATTATTGTTTGAGTAGGCAAATAAGACCCTGGTGTTGCCTTGGCATGTCCTGGAAGGTCTTTGAGGCCTCATCCACTCTTAGCAAGGTTTGGCTGTACAGCCTTTACCACTGCTGTACTGATGTTTTATGAAAGCACTTTTTGAAACAAATATAGCTGCTCGTCTCTTCTTAAAAGTCGATGTAGCTACATTTTGGGCAAAAGCTGAGCAAGGAGACAATTTTTCTGAGACAAAAACACTGAAGTGTTGTCTGTCTACTAGAATGTAGACATAGCACAAGAAGTACATGGGCCAATTAGAATGAGTACAGAGGAGGGCTGTGAAGATGGTCAATGGGTTGGAGCACCTCTCCTGTGAAGAGAGGTTGAAGGAGTTCTTTTTTAACTGTTTTATGATTCTATGATTGCCTCCATCAGCAAAAATAAGAGCTAAACTAAATAAATTGCAAACTCTTCAGGGATTCTCTCAAGCTCTATGTGAACACTGTTTCTTTAAGTGGAAAACAAGGGATCTAGGGCAATGTCAGGGATACAGGGGGATGCATTTTCTGCTCCAATCTTCCCTATATAATCACAGAACTACAGAATGGTTTGGGTTGGAAGGGATCTTAAAGATCACCTGGTTACAACTCTCCTGCCATGGGCAGGGACACCTCCCACCAGACCAGGTTGCCCAAAGCCCCATCCAGCCTGGCCTTGAACACCTCCAGGGATGGGGCATCAACAGCTTCTCTGGGCAGCCTGTGCCAGGGCATCACCACCCTCTGAGTGAAGAACTTTTTCCTAATGTCTAATCTAAATCTCCCCCTTTTTAGTTTAAAACCATTCCTCCTTGCCCATCCCTACACTCCCTGACAGAACCCCTCTCCAGCTGTCTTGTAGGTCCCCTTCAGTTACTGGAAGGCCGCTATAAGGCCTCCCCAGAGCCTTCTCTTCTCCAGGCTGAACAACCCAAACTCCCTCAGCCTGTTTTCGTAGGAGAGGTGCTCCAACCCTCTGATCATCTGTGTGGCCCTCCTTTGGGCTCACTCCAACAGGTCCATGTCCTGTGCTGACAGCCCCAGAGCTGAATGCAGTGCTCCAGGTGGGGTCTCACAAGAGCAGAGGGGAAGAAACACCTCCCTCAATGCGCTAGCCACACTTCTTTTGATGGATACAGTTGGGTTTCTGGGCAACAAGTGTACGTTGCTGGCTCATGATGAGATTTTCTTGTCAACATATAACCCCAGGTCCTTCTCATCAGGACTGCTCTCAGTATCCCAGGCTATTCACTGAATAGGAGGGCTAGAAATTTTGTGGTGTAGAGGTGATTAGCTCAATCAGACCTCAGTGTTCATGTAGGAAAAACAAAAGCTTTCATATTGTGCATAAGACATCAGCGCTCTGCTCTTCCACTTCCCTCAGAGCACTGTTTTCCTGCTGCCAATCCAAGAACATCAGTATATCTTGAAAAAATGACTGCTTAAGCTAGCTACAGGAATTGTCTGTAGTGAGTAGCAGTTTCACAGATCTTCTGCTCTCCTCTCTTGATGTGCCCGTGCTGGATTCCCTTTCTCCACTATTATCACAGTTGTTCTTATAAAAAGAAGACACACCTTGTTTACACATATAGCATCTCATATGCAAATCTGCACAAGGGAAAACTTGGTCTGAGACAAAAGCAAGTGCACCCAATATATTCGGACTTCTAACCTACTTTCATACAGAAATGCATATTATTATAATGTTGCCTGTGTGTTTGTCTTTCAGTCCTCCAAAACTTTTGAATTTTCAGATTAATCTGTTTATTTGTTTTTAAAAAAAATTGCCCCATTAATTTATCCTGTGTGTAGTGAAAGCTGGTAGCTGAGCAGCGTTGATGGGCCTGCCTTATTTTTCTGCTGAGGGAAAAACTTTGTTACAAGCAAAACATTATTACTGGACATCAGAAAATCCACATGGGAGAGAAAAAGAGCTGATAGATGCCTCAACCACAGGAAAAGTTTCAATCTGAGCTTGCATCTTATTAGACTCAGGATAATCCAACCACAAAACACAAAGCCACAGGAAACTGGACTTCATTTTCTGCAGCAACTTGTTTTCTTAAATCAGATTGTTTGGGGTTTTCCTCTCTCTTCACTTCCAGAGAATTATTACTGCACTGTGATCCTGGACTTTGAACTTCCATAATCTTTATTTTTTTTAACTGTAATTCCCTTTCTATTATTTTTAATACCCTATCAATATAAAAGCTAATTGCATAAAATGTGGATAGTTAGCCTGAATATGAAAAATGTATTTGTGAGGTCTATCTGCTGATTAACCGTAGAGTGTCACAGTGTTTAAAAATGGTAAGTTAAAGTACTTTTCCCACAACTGATTCCATTTTCTGAACAATAATGTGTGTGCAAATTGCTTGGAGTAAATGCTATAGTTATCATTACATCAAGATTTCACTGTGGCTCTCAGTTTTCAATTCCCTGTGAAGACAATTACACTTGTGAGTTAAATTGCCTATATTTGTTCAAAGCCCCAAGTATTAATTTACTTTTTGGACAATGTTTTTGCTTATTAAATTATTTATTTGGTTATTGCGTTATTTATTTAGCAATATCTGTTTTCACTGTTGGCTTACGAAAGGAAGAGTGTCATTTTGAAAACAGAAACAAATGAGATTAAAAATCCTTTGGATGTATTTCTTCATTTTGCTATCTATGTCGTTTCCTAAAAGAGGCAAGAAGGAAAAGGGTAAGACTTCTTCCCAAGCTGCTACCCATGGAAATTGCTTGATTTACTCTCTCTCTCTTTTTTTTTTTTTTTATTATTATTATTTTTTATTTTATCTTTGCTGCCAGTAGATTGGTGCATGGCATGCCTCTTAGCACAGTAAATGCAGTTTAGTCCAGTTCAAATCACTAGCCATTTCAGTACTGCCATTTAATACTTAAGAAGCAAATTCCTAGTCATCTCCAGAGGAAGCAATGTAGTCAAACAAAGCTGTTCTCAGCCTGAGGAGTTATTGTGCAATAATGGATATTCCATAATCAGGAAATGGTGGAGTGGAGTGGGCAAATACTCGAAGCCTTGTGAAGTTTTGAAATTAGCATGCGTATCAAAATCTAATTAATGCTTCCTTTCTAAACTCATTTTCCATTTAATTGGCCAAGCTTTGATTGGGAACTGGAAATGTCATCTGAAAATATTTCCTCTTATGAGACTATTCTAAACAGAGTGCTCGTGGCCTGTAATTGTATTCTCTGGTTTAAGTTTTCCTTGTCCAAGGATTTTCAGCCATTGTCTCTCTGTTGAAGCAGCTTCATCTGGGCAAATAGAAATAGAATGCAATAAAATGCAAGAGAAATTCAATGGAAATGAGCTTTATTTTGTGTCAATAAGACAAAATAAATCCCACCTGGTGCTGAGTGTCAGTGCTGTGTGCCCAGGTGAAGGGCCAAGGCTGGAGGAATTGAGGTCCCTGCCCACAGTGCAGACAAAGCCGCAGTTCAGCTCCCAGTTTCAGTGAACCATAAACCAGGGACAACCTTGTTTAACATATCACTGCATCTGATTGATATGTTAATATCATCCAAGTTCAAAGCAACACGTCCTGGCAAGATAAATGCTATTTTTTCTTGTAATTTACCATTTCCTTCTTCCGTAAATCCAGCAGACGAAATAACAATGGAGAGGGGGAAGGGGGCTGGGTCGCCCCGATCATTTTAAAAACTAAGAATGCTTTGGCAAAGTCCCCCTAACCTGTTACTGTAAACATCAGCAGTCCTGTCACTGTCTCGGCCCGTACAAATACGTTGGTGGCGCCCCACCTAAGCCAGTGAAATATGTACATAGTTCAGACATACAAGTTAAATCCCAGGCAGCAACAATAAGGAGTAGGAACCCGAGGTCTTTTCCCAGGTTTTATCTTTTGCAGGCATCAGTGCTGAGAGCGTAGTAATGTGGTTACTAAATCCTTCTCAGCCCGAATTCTGCTTCCTCTGTTTGTGTGGCACTTCCTCCAAGTGTTGTGGCTGGGGCAGTGGAGCTTGGCTGAACACAATAGTCCTGGGCCAAGATTGTTGTCACCTGTCCCTTTCTGTCTGTTAATTTTTGACCTGCTACACCTACGTTTGAGTAGGAAAGCCTGTGGGCTACAGCTTCTTTAAAAAAAAAAAAAAAAGAAAAGAAGAGATAAATCACATTTAATTTACTTTTTTTTTTTTTTTTTTTTTTTTTTCTTTTCCTTGTGTAGTCAGACCCATGCTTTTTCTTCCATTAAAATCTTTGGCAAAATTCGTCTTCCATTATATTTATTTATTTATTTGTGTATTGAGATGTGACCAGCGAATGCTGTGTGGCTTGCAAAGCCACATGCTCATTTGATGCTTGCTGTACCAGTGAATATTTTTGAACTGTGGGAGAGAAGCGTTTAACATAAAGTCTTCAGTGACTTCAAAGACGCTGCTGGCATGATTCAGGGCTAACACACACATAAAGACTGTTCCTCGAACTGGATTTGCAGTCTGAGGGATGAGAACCAGGATGAGAAGCCAGGCTGTAGCTCAGTCCTTTTAGGCTGCTTGAGAGGGCTGAGAAGTAGCTCTCACTCGGCCAGATGATGTTTTATGCTGATAGATTTCCAGCTGATTAGGAGACAGGAAAAGATTAGTCAACACTTCTCCAGAGCACCCACTTAGGTTTTGTTGTGAGGCGTTGCAAATAATCCAGGGGCTCCGCGGCACTGCTCAAGTTTCCTGCTGTCCAGATTTCAGCTGGGTTTTTGGAGTGTAAGGAAGGAGTATTAGGTGACCAGCACAACGAATTGACAGGCTTGACTAAGCTGTAAGGCAGCGTGAGGTGCCAAACTGGTGCTTTGGACAGTATTAAGGGATGGACTTGATCACACACCAGTAAGTCCCAGCTATGGACACTTCTCCAGCTGCACGAGGAGGCGTGAGCCAGCCCCCAGCAGGGCTGCTCCAATCTGCACCAGATGAGGCTCTTCCTGGCTGAGCTGGTGGCATCTCCAGGGCTTTTATGGGGCCTTCTTCCAGTCAGGGAAGTGGCTGGGGGATTCACGTTGACCAGTGGTGTCCTGGGCTGAACTCTGGCTGAGAGGCACCCAGGGTACTGAGCCGTGCCTCATCCTCTCACTCAGGGGCAAGGGGTTCAGCGTGGGGGGGCAGGTGGGCAGCTCTGCTGAGCGATGGTCCTTATTAATGCTGAGATGGTTGTGTGTGGTGCTTGCAGCGGGAGGGGGCACCCTCCTTTCTCGGAGGGAACTGCTGGCAGTTGGTGCTGCTGGGGGAAAATGTAAATAATGACAAATTTCCATCCTACCATCCAAGAAAGACAGCATCTTGTTGTACATTTGGTTTGGTGCACTTCAATTATAGTTGCTATTCTGGAATGTTATTGGAAAAATTATTGTTCTTTCTAAAACGTTAAGTCATTTTAATGACTAAAAAGTTAATAAGGGTCTTGTTGTTCTTATTATTCATTTATTATCCAATTACTTCATAAAATTGGATCTGAAAATGTAAAATGTATTTTTATGGAATAACAAATGCTACAATTAAGTTTCAGAGAGTAGATTGTTTTTAAATTCCTGTGGAGGATATTAAAACAGAATTAAAAATATTAAAAATGGAATCTGAAAATGAACAACAGCATTAGAAGGGAATGAAAACAAGAAAAGAATGAAAACAAGTTAATGACATTGTTGATAGTACACGGGCATGAAAATGTTAACCCTTTCACCACTGCAGTTGAAAAAGTTACCTGCCCCCACCTCCCCAAGGACCTGGCTTGGCCCCTGTAGGTGTCCAGCTCACCTCTTGCTCAGGGATACCCATTTAGTGGCTGCAGGACACTGCAGAGTTATAGCAGTCCACATCTGGTCCTGGTCCTGCACAGCTGTAAACCTGAAACAACCATCATCATCAGTGGAGCTGCACTGGTGGAGATCTGGGTTTAGCGTACGTGGTCATTACTTTGAAATGTAATGCACTTTACTATTATTCGCCTTTCTTTGATGCACACAATAAATTCCTAGTTAAAAGGATCCAATACCATATGCAGACAATATTTTGTTGACTGGCCAGTCTGTAAGAAATGAAATAAAATAAACATAGAGACGTTTCTATAATGAAATGGAGTCAATTCATTTTTCTTGAGGTGTCTGTGAACTGAAGTCAAGACCCTGCTGCAAGAAGGTTGGTGTCTTTTACACCTTGTACAACAAGACTTGGTCCTGTTAGGCTCAATCAGCCAATATATCTTTCTTGGTTGACAGCTCTGTCATCTTGATTATTAAGGAAAAAAAAAAAAATGTGACAGGAAACCTGATATAGAAAGCATAGTGCTCAGTTTTAATAATCTGAAAGCACCACAATGTCTCTGAGCAAATAATTTGAGAAAACTCATTTGATGAGATTGACATTTCCTGCTATGAAATGTTTGTGAAAAGATGGACTATTTTTTTTCCATCATTTGAAATGAGTTGTTTTTGAAGTTGTTGAGCTTCTGCATAAAACTGTCTGATTAATAAACAGCTTGCAAACAATGAATGGTCTATAGCCGATAGTGGAAATCTGCATCCAATCAGTGTCAGATAATTACATATTAGGGTTTGTAGAAAGGGTACAAATATGTAACCACAAAAGAGAGCATGGCTTTCAAGCCATGAATTTTAGTTGACAGTCCATGCCCTTTGTTTGCCAGCAGCATATTCAGATTTAATATTTATTTTTCATATATTCAATATGCAGAAAAAGAGGAAAAAAAAAGAGGGTAGTGTTATACAAAATGAAATGCAACACATAGCTGTGAAAACATTTGAAATTAAATTTGACTTTGGATTCAAATATGAGTGTTTTCCGAGTTCATTTTCCTAATAAGGTTTCTAAGACTTCATGAAGTAGTTCAAACTGAGGGAGTGAAACTTGCTCATGAGCCTATTCACAGCCTTACATTCCTTAAATATTTGCATTAGAGGGTAAGGTGACTTTTTTTGCTTATGAATATGTTTATTAAATCTTTCAATATTAATGGAAATTCATAGTTACAAAAGGGAGTACACAGATTTACATGTGTAAAGGGTTGCAAGTATTTGTACTCCAAATGTATTGCTTTTACAATTAATATGCTCATTAATAACAGAGGTTACTCTGCTACTTTGCCAAGCTCATTTCTCTCTCACATTTTTTTTCTTTCTTCCCTTCAAGTATTACTGGTACAGGAATGAATGCACATGAAAATAAAGTTTCACATGATTAGGCCTATATCTGGAAACAGGTTAAAAGTTTCTTTGCCATACATCATAAATAATAGCTCTTTATTGTTCCATGCTCTGGTGGCAGCTGAGTGATTGTATGACAAAACATATAGCCTTATCTTCTGCGGAGGCCATCAGCACTGTAATGTTGTCCCCATGAAGAGAAACTTTCCATTGGCATACTGGTATTTCATTCCCTCAGCATATGGGTGTGTAGACTTAGACATTTCCTAATAGGACAGGAGATAAAAGGTCCCAGGGAAAAAAAAGACAAGGAACTCAAGGGATGATCTTGTCTTTTGTCTCATTAAAAGTTCTTTTTTAAAAGGATGCCTTGCACACTGATTTATCAAACCCATTGCCAACTAATAAATCGCAGTAGCATACAGTTTGCTACAGAACTTGCTATAAATAGGTTAGGTAGATTTTTGTTGAAAATTCTGAGCTCAATCCAAACATAAAACATAATTTATCCATTCTCTGCAGCTGTTTTCACATACTTCTGGTAAACTACACGAAAAATGTGCCATTCTGTGACCTTGAACTGCTTTTCCCTGGTATTTCCTCTTGTCTCTTGGTGAAAACGGAGGCTAATGTTTTGCAGTCTGTATTCAGGATGACAACTGGCTTTTAGTTTCTCCTATCCCACCCACCAAATCTTTTTCCTCTTTTATTAGAAAGACTTTGTGAAAGAACGATCCTAATGAGCCTGTACATAAGGGATCGCTGAGAAATTACAAAGAATACCAGAGAGAAGGGGAGAACAAGAGATGAATTAATGAGTGGTTTGAAACCCCTTTACTCACCATGGATGAATCCAGAAATGTCAATGTGCTACCAATGAAGCAGTAACTTCAATTTCCAGTAATGCTAAACACGTTTTTTTTTTCTTTTTCTTATGGGACTTCAGCAATGCCCTGACTAGGGAGGCCATGTTACACACTCTCAGCTTATTACTGTGATTTTTCCATACACCTGTGATGAGCAGCTGCCCGGTATTCTCCTAGGAAATGGATTATTTCAAAAAGATTGTCATGAAACATCCTGCAATCCCCTGGCATCACATGGCAAGAAATAGCTTCAAATTATTGAACTCTGTTGTCATTAGATCTTCATTAGACGACTTTGCTGGTTGCTGTTACTCAGTAATTTAATTACTCTATGAACAGTTGCCAAAATGCTAATAAATACCTGCAAAAACCTCTTTCCTCAGCTCGTTGTCATGACGGCCATGGATGATGGTCCATCATGCTAGAACAGAAATCTGCTAGCAATGCAGATTGTACTGCCTCACTCACTGGTAATGGAAGTGGACAGCATATAAACCTACCTGCTTGAAAATAGTCTGGCCTGGTGAGCCCAGATGATCTTTCAGGTGCTCTGGGATCCCTGAGAGCCATCTCAAGGACACAGACCTCTTTCCTGGATTCCCTCTAGCCCTTGCTTGAGAAGTTTTCCAGGCGCTGACAGTGTTCATTCAGGACAGACAGTGTAATGTTCAGACTTATGCAAACCCTTCTCAGTTACCACAGCTCACTTGGTTCCCTTGGTTCTTTCAAAAAGGACTGAAATTATAAAAATTTAAATTGTTCTTCAGCTGGGGTGTCTGCCCTATCCTCAGCCCGACTGCTCACTTCTTCTGTCTGATCCTGAACCACATCTTGGACTTACCCGTCACCCTCTTCTTTTTGGTCCTTTCAAGGTTTTTCTTTCCTGACCCACTGCTAACTTTCCTCTGAAATGCTCTCTCCCTCATGTGCTTTGTGCACAATGCAAGTGTCTGTTACTGGTTACAGGGTCCCTGGTGTGTGGGTTTTCCTCATCTCATAGCTAACTCTGAAATGCTCATAAGGACCATGAGCAAAATAATTGGGGTGCTCAGACTCTGAGGACAGGACACCCCTAAATATAGTGGAAGGAAATTGCAGAACATACCTGGAGATTTTTAGTGGTAACTTTAAATATATTATGAACCTAACTCTATGATAAACTTTAACAACAATCTGCAATGTCTAGTTCAACCCCATCAAAAAGACATAGCATGAAACATGCGGTTTGCTGTTGCCTTTCATGCAGAATAAAAAAAAAAAAAAAAATCACAACCATCTAAAGGCTGAAGGAAAGAAATGGCTACAATATAATTCTTTCTGTGGCTGGTTTATTAATTCCGTATTATTTTCAGAAAAATTCCGTTTTGCAATACAAATTGATCCTCAGCAGGAAATACCATTTTGGGACATTTTTGCATGTCTACTGCCTCTACACTTAATCCTGCTCATCTGGGAGGCTGTATCGCATTATTTTTACCATGATAATTCATTGGGAAACCTGTAGATAGGAACAAACACCTCAAACCCTTCCATATTTCAGTCTTTCAGATGCTCACCACCACAGCAATGTCCACTCCCACAGCAGCGGGGAGGTTTTGTGGTGTTGAGGACGTTGAGTAGAAGCGCCCATCAGAGTCAAATCCCTTTCTGCATAAGAACTTGAATTAAGGTAGCCTAGCTTCACCTCAGTTTTTGTCCTGGGATGGTTGCACTGGTTGGTTTAAGGTCTGGGTTGCAGCTGAAACTGAGCAGTGTGTTTTTTCTGGGCAGACCTTCTGGCTTCTAGCAAGGCTGCAAAAACCTTTCTGATGCTGCAATCTTAGCCAGAGGGCATCACAAAAATAAAGTGCTTATTCCTTTTGGAGAAGACACACTTCCTATTGCAGTTCCCTTCACCCTAAACCCTTTCCCAGTTTCTAACATCACCCCGAGCTTGGGTTCTTCACTCAAGTTACCTTTGGACAGGGGGCTCAAACCAAGAGCGAAATTTGCAGCAGCAGTCAATAAAGCAGCTGAGTCCTGTCAGAGGGTCCATCTGTCTTTTCAGAATAACTTTTGTATCACAGTTTAAATAAACTCCCTGGAGGAATTGGGTCTCCTCCAGCCTCACCATCAACTTGACAGGAAATAGAAAAGAGCATTTTCTCCCACTCACACACTCTCTCTCTCTCTCTCACATTTTCATTTCTATAGTACTACTCATTCCCTGATGGAGCTGTTTTCCCATATTGTTCAGCAGGTCAGAGTTTTCATCCAACAAACAAGAGGGAAGGGGTATAAACACACTCTATTAATCAAATGGCTAAAATAGAAGCAAAACATCATTAGCTCCAAACAACCCACTATGATTCAAGAAATCTCCAGCCCAGGCTTGACCAGGATTACACTTTTAAAGCAAGCTGAAGGCACTCTATTTTGCTGTAAAACATACCCTGGTCAGGAAGGCACTGACTAAACAAGATTTACTCTGTTTTACTCCAGAATTATCTCCCATTAACACACAAAGTAATTCTTGTTCAGACAAACCAATGAATCTAGACACAAATTATTCCCTTCACCTGGCATCAAAATTGTTCTAGCTTTTTGCCATTAAGAAGAAAAATCTAAAAACCCAGTGCATAGCCCCCCCCCCCCCCCCTTTATTTTTTTTGATACAGGTAATGTCTCTGAGAACACTCAACAACAGTAATGGGGTCAAAACCCAAAAGTTCATGTTTTGAATATTTCTTGTACACATCAAATGAAATTTGCTGAAGGGAATGATGTTTATATTCCCTGACCACCAGGTAAGGATTCAGAGGAAGTTTCAAGTGCAAAGAAGTCACATGAGATACTAAATAGGAACCTACCAAGGGAGATTGATACACAGAGGAGGTACCTAAGGAACAAAACAAATCTTTGCCTCTTTTTTTCAGCCCTATAGAGATGCTATCAACTAAAATGACATTTGACTTTTGTCTGTAGTATTATTATTAGTTGCCAGAAAAATGAGTCAAAATCAAAGCCTTTCAGTTTTAAATGAACAAAGCCAAAGGAAGTTGTAGTCCCACTTCTGTAGAATTTGCAGCAAAAGGAATTAGCAATCGCCCTGCTTTCCTAGCAGAACAGTAGGCAGCTTTGATATATGTTAGATTACCTGCCACAAAAATTCAAAATATACTGTAGTCAATTTCATTGACTGCTCTATTTGAGCAGTCAAATACCCGGCTCCACCTTTGTCATCCTCTGAGAATACTGCTTTGCATTGTCAATATTATGTACAAGGCACAGGTTGTCTGCTTTGTGTTCACAGATTTTGTAAGCTGTGGTGGTGATGTTATGAGGTTGGCAAATGTGGGAAGAAGTACAGACATTCACAGGACTTACTGAACAGCCATAAGGCTGGGTGACAATCAGAAAGAACTGAGCTGGCCATGAAAAAAACAACCAACCAACCAACCAACCAAAAAACTCTTCCATAGTTTCTGTGTTAAAGATAGCATGAACTGGGCTGTTGATGCACAATTTGATAGGAGAAGATTTTGGATCTCTGGGAGATACAGCAACTTTCATGGTTTTACTGTAGTGGTTTATGTGTGTGTGTGTGAGTGGTATTGTGCCTGGGATCTGTGCTTAAGCAGAAGTGGGTTTGCCCCAGCTGCTGTCTGCTGACAGTAACTGTAGCTGGAAGTGGCCCTAATAATGCAGCTTACTGAATCAAAATCTTGGTGAGTGTTTAACAGAGCTACAGACTGAAAGCCAGAGAAGCTAGGCGTACAAAGAATATAAAATACAGCCAGTAAACCTTGCAAAATGCACAGATATCAGTCAATATATTAAATTCTTTGTCCTTGAGGTCCTAGGCCTTCATAGTTAGCAGAGTAGACAGATGTCCGTTCTCAACAGAGATAGGGCAAGCTGCTTTTAAGCACTATTATTTTTGGCTATATGGAGCTCAGTTAATTAATTGGCAGGTTTTTATGGTAATCCAGCTAGCAGTCTCTATTTCAATGACACAACTATCCCTGATGATTAAAAAACATCTGCTTTGTACTGAAGAAGAGAAGAGCTGGAATGAATCACCTTCTCCTTTTTTAATACAGTTAATGGATTTGAATGAATAATAGTGTTGTTGTTTTTTTTTTTTTCCTCTCTCTCTCTCTCTCTCTTTTTTTTTTTTTTTTTTTTTTTCCACCGGAATATGCTATTACCCAACTTATTGCTTTTTGCTGTATTCAGCATTTCCATAGTAAGAGAGGTTGGAGACATCACTACTCCATTTCAAATAATAATCCTCCCAGGTGGGAGTCACTTATATGACGTTTTAAATCAGTGATGCTCCCCAACTACATATATCTCTGTCTGTTTACACTGGCACTGAATTTGACCCTGTCTTCCTCAGCAGATAAGGTAGGGGCAAGAAAGTTTTCTGCCTTTGGGGTCTTAGGTGAATGCCCTGCTCTGAAGTACACTGATGTTATTGGAAACTCCCATTTGCCTGGGCAGGTTTTTGGATCCTTTTGAATGACCAAAATACAGAGGTCACACATTAAACCGACTTGAGGACTGACTGACTGACTTTGAGACCATATCATTGTATCCCACATATGCATTTCCAAATTGGATCAATATACATTTACCTTGACTTTGATCTTTCTCTTTGGAAAGACAACTTTTAGAGTTAGAAGTCCTGACCCTGTGAAGGATTTACTAACGATGTTGTCTCAGTCTATAAAAATTCCTGATTTGGAAATCCCATTGGGAACTGGGACCCTGAGCAATATCCACTGCTCAGTCTGTCTCCTGCCAAAGGAGACAGGACAAGGCATCTCCAGAGCCTCTGAGGACAAGACTCATCTCTCTAAGTTTCCTTATCCTGGCTGTGTTTCAGTTTAGGTGAGACTTATTTAAATACTGTTAAAGAATAGAATCTAGCTGCAAATTTCTAAAGTCAAGATTTGCAAAATTGGGCTGCAGCAAGACAATGTTTTACAAGAATAGACTCGTAAAATCAGTGGTGTTACATCTAGATGCAAGGAGCTACCTCACACCTGGTGTTGTAGGGACAAAACAGTATGTTTTGTATACATAGCCAGTTTTTTCTTGATCCAATGGAAAGAACACCTTTCTGTGCCTCAGATAACTTGCAGATAATATTATTAGCCCAGGGAACCTTCCTCCCCAACAACCGTAACTTGTACTACTCACTAATGACATTTCAGGAAACGTTACATTAAATAGAGCAAAGCAACATGGTTGTGCAATTCACTTGATTGAATGCACAGGGATAGGAATCCAAGCCAACCCCCCCTTTGGTCTGAAATCCGCAGAGCAGACAGAACTCCCTCTCCATGCAGTGTCTCCAGATTCCCAGGCCTGGTTGAAACCCTTCTTCTGATTTATGAGTAATGAGCCTGCTGGTGATTCCTAAGAAGTCAGCTTCCAAACAGAAGTGCTGATGGGCACTGCACTGTATCACATAAGCTAGACAACACCTAGGCAGACTCTCAAAGGATGCTTTCATTGGGATGAGAAACTATACGGTGATTGAGTGCTCTCCTGTCATTGTCTTCTCTTCTCTCGCTTCGCACAGTATTTAACCTTCAGATTTAGGCTTTCTTAAGTTTTTGTTTTAAAGAACTTGTCGACGCTCAGAGCGCACAAATGTATGAAGCCTAGTGGTGAAGGTGCTGGTGAGACTGATTGATGCAAAAGTCTGGTTTTGAGGAGGGGAGGGGGGGAGAGAGATTCCTTTAGTTGTGCTTAAAAGAACGAAACTTAAAAACAAGACAGGAGAGTTGAGTGGAAGTTGAGAGGTTGAATGCAAGCTGTGCCAAGATTTGAAAAGTTACAAGCTAATGCTGGTACTGCATGTTTTCTTAATGACTGAGGAATCAATCGGTTTTTTTTTACATGGAGCTCCCAGCATAGAGACAGTATAAGTTAATAGTGTATTATAAAGTCAATGAAGTGATTAAAAATGAATCAATATTGGTCTTTTAACCAAAGAAAAATGTCCTGAGGCATGACTTTACTGAATCATTCTTTGTCAAAGGTCTTTCTTAATTGAACTTCAAAAGATGTCTGGTTAATTTCTGCCTACTGTCCTCTGAATTTTATTTCTGAACTTTATTTGAGTGTAAGACTGAAATTTAGGTTGGAGCTCTACTACCTAGCTGCATCCTGCACTTGTATGTACATGTGAGCATGTCTTGGCCATCTGATGAACATGCTGTTAGAGCTTGCTCCCATCAAATCTGTTTGCCTCAGTGGGCTTTCATGCTTGCACCCACTTGGATGTTAAAGCAGCTCCCACAAATGGGTGCCCATCCAAAAGGAAATAAGAGGCTTCAAGTTAAATAATTGCTAGTCTGACAGTTGTGCACTTCACAAGTATTGCTGTTCAGAAACAACTAGGTAGGCTCTGACAAAGCTGAGACATCTCCAACACATCTCAGAGATGTACGTTATGGAGGTGCTACCTGATGGCCAGGATTGCCCAGATCCAGCAGCAGAAGACATGTGACTGATGCCCTCTGCCTCCATGACAGGGCTCAGAGCAGGCACCCACCTGAACTGCAGTTTACAGCAGTTTCAGAAACCTGTGCAAGGCACTGTTTATTTTGGAGCACAGTATTGTGCTGTCCCAATCAACGCTTGTCCAAGCAGCACTAGGGCAGTTAGCTTGAGATGTTAAAGCAGCTATATTTTTAAGAAACAGGAATTAATTTTTATGCTAGACTTGGGGAACATTTTAATTTTTTTGTGCTGCTAATGGAGTATCAGAGTTGCCTTTTGGTATGCTTTATTCATAAACTGGTCTGGAGACAATTTTTTTCTTCAAAGTATTTTTAAAAAATGAATTGTTTGTAGTTCACATGAAATTGTTCCTCCTCCAGGCTATACATCAGTGCCTCACTATGCACCAGTTACTCCCTTAATTTACAAGCTGTGGTAGTCATTGTGTGTTACTATGTTTTTAATTTATTTATCTGGGAAAGATCCACTCAGTGTCAATGTCTTTCCTCCCTTGCTTCTTACTAAGGTCCTGATTTTTGTACATATTACAACTGGAATATAAAGTAGTCAGAGTGAGATGACCAGATTTTGAAAGCACTTGTCTTATACAGAAAATTTGCTTAGAAGAGGGACTGAAGGAATTGCTTGAAACACTGTGTTGCAAGACACAATTTTATAGTTAACCGGGGCAGGAACAACTTCATGTTGACTGATCTGAGTTAACCCTATGATTCTGACAGAGTTTGATATTCTCCATTCAACTTTCCTTGAATATGTCTTCCTCCATCTATACAGATCATATTCAGGTAATTTAACATCTTATTTAATACTACTCCTCACAGACATGTTCTAAAATGAGCTTAATTTCTAATGAAGACCCATTACTGTCTGTTCCTAGATCAAAAGCAGGTTTCAAACAGCTTTGTGAAATCTGCTGTGTTGGTTGTCAAATACTAACCTGAACCCCAAATCCTAAGGACCTTCCACTGGCTGATTAATTCTGGCAGAAATTTTGTTAAGTTGCTTTTTTTTTTTTTAAAGCTGCATTTCTGCATGAAGGGGGCTGTCCCATGCCAAGTCTCATTCTGATTTCAGGCACACAACGTGCCCTTTGATGTGCACTTACTCTGCACTGTGCGAGGTAAAGCTGAGCGACCTCTTATTTTGTGCATAGGTAATTTATGCACTGCCTCTGGGAGCACACAAATGACAGGACTTACATGTGTGAACCCTATTTGCGCATGAAATCAAGTGCAAATTTAGAGCAGATGGGTTTTTGACTTATAAGTGGTAGAATTTATGGCCAAGATTTAAGAAAAAAATAATAATAAAAAATAAAAAGAAGCTTGAAGGTAGTTTCCCAAGTCTACTCTTAGGTACCCATTCTAAGACCTGATTTATATGCAAGATAAGACCCTCATCCCCACACACCTTACTAGTGCTTGAAAAGGAGGCTGCTTATTTGGGTGCTAGTTACATGCCTAACTAATTCATAGTCTTCTTTAAAAATAAAACATGACTGCATGGCAACAAAAAGCCCAAAAAAAGGTGCCTGGTTTGATTATCTCGTCAGTGAACTGATGTTTCTCATGTGAAGGGAGAGGTCACCTGAGGAGAGACGTAGATGTGAACGCTTGCCCAAAGTGAATGGTGGGGAGCCCCAAGGGGTGCAATGAGGACGGGGTTAGCACCATTCTCTGCCTAAAAGGGCTACTGTGTGTGATGAGTTGGGCTTTGTGCATCAGGGCTGCCCATTTCCACTCTAAATGGAGGTTGTATAGATGAAATGCTCCTCTCTTCTCTTCAGACTCATGTTTGCTGGACTCTTCTTGGCTGAGGGCTCACTGGTGTGAGTGCAATCCTCCTCCCGGATCCAAAACAGTTCTGGAGTATTTATACTTGTGTGTGATGAGAGTTTAGCCTAACCCTTTGCATGTCCGAAATCAGAAGGGCAAGGCAGTCATGCTTGGAGGTTGTGGCTGCCCCTTCTAGCTCACTTGGTGGGTTGTACACACTTGCTACCCTTTGGTCTCATGTGCAATCGCCAATACAGTGTAGCAGTATTGGCAGGAGAGGTGAACCACCCTTAGCTACCGCAGGTCCCAGCTAGAGGCTCTTCAGGGTTGCAAGTTGGTGCTTTTTTTGAAATTTCCTTCAAAACCATTCACCTTATTTGGTGAATAATTCCATAAGCTTTGGACACAAATTTTGTTGTATTGTAAGCACTATACATAGGGTTTTTTCCAAAAGTAAGTGTGTAGAGAGCATGGCGAGTTTTGATTTCCCCACTCTTCCCCTTTGGCTTCTGGTTCCCTTTCTTTCTCTCCCATCCGTTCACAATCGGGCAAGGTGCTCTGCTGCTGCCTTTCATTGCTGGGCTCTTGTGCTGCTAGCCACCCTCCAGGACCTGTTCACAAAGAACAGTAAAGCTGTCCAGGACAGCTTTGTGAATCCTATTCCTCCTAAGTAGTTTATGACTTCCCTCAAGCCTGTGGAAATGCTGGTCTGCAGAGACAGCATCGTGGCATGCTGGGATGTCCATTCACTGTGGGAGCCCTGTCATGGTTATTGATGATTCTTTATTTGTAAAATAAAATAAAATAAAATAAAATAAAATAAAATAAAATAAAATAAAATAAAATAAAATAAAATAAAATAAAATAAAATAAAATAAAAAATCCATCATAAGGGCAGAAAAAAGATCTCCTGGAACAGGGCAGCCCTGCTTGTTCCGCTGACTCAAAAACATTTGGTACATATAAACTCAAATTGGTACATAATAAAATCTTCATAACTGAACACTGTGTGAACAAGTATGTTTGGTATTCCTGAAGGCCAGTCTTTTCTTTGAGTTCCTATCCATCAGTCTTTTTGTTTGACTGTGGCCTCTATCAGCAACTAAGAAAATTTTAACCTATTTTGAAACTATCATGCCTTAAAAACAGGACATAACGTGACTCCCTGCTGGGCTAAGCACTCACTGAAGTGAGCAGAGGGTTCAGAAAGTTATACTCTATAAATGCTAAAAAAAAAAAAAAAAAAGTGAAAAAAAAGTGCAATGTCTTTTATTTCTCATTCACCCCTCTGTAAGTCTGACTACCCTACTGCTATTTGAAAATCCCAGCCTGAAGGATTCACAGCCATGAAGCCCAGCACATAACAAGTTGATGTGTTACCCTGCTGCTGTTATTTCTGCGGCTACCTCCCTTTGCGTAAGAGCAATTTGATATATTTTGCATTAAGTTACAGCAAGTTCTGTGTCCTACTATGCAACACTCAGAAGAATTGTTTGGCTTTAACAAATGCACTGCTGGCACTCATAGCACTGCTGTGAGTATTCTGGAAAGAGACCAGTCATCAGAATGGATGCCCTTCCCAGAACTGACATGTGGTTTGCACCTTTCTCCTGAGCACTTGCTTGACTCAGCATTATAAATGACGTAATTCCCTGCTGAGGCTACTAAGGCTGCTTTTCGTCCTCCTCTCTAGCTGTATGCAGTGCTGGGATGGAGAGCAAATTCATGGCGAGATGTGATGATACATCACCATACACGAACACAGAAAGAACAGCCTGCCTGACAGCGCATGGTATGGATGCAGCCATGTGCATAAATGATTCAGACCCTTCTTTTCCCAATAATAAAAATTTTCTAAATAATGAAAATGTTCCCCAGTAATTGAAAATTCTACCTTAATGGCGCCAAGACTTCTTGTAATTTAGCTATGGGTACTCTGATGACAATGTGGGCAGAGGAACCCTGTTTTATGTGTTGTGGTGAGGGTTCAGCTGCTGCCTGCCTCTGTAGGCTGGCAAGCAGTAAGTCTGAAAGTAAAAAAATGAGTCAAACTTGCCAACCAGTACCTGATTTCAGCTGGTATGCTAAGCTAAATCAAGGCTATTACAAACAGAGGGACAGAGTATGCATAGTTTCGTATCCCCCTTCCCCTCTCTTCCAGATAACGTCCTCACCAGCACATAGAGATTCAGAAATCATAAGCCAAAATCAGAGGAGTGACATAAAAATTTGCTGAAAGTTAAACAAAAGATCTAGGTTTTCCTTGCCATCTAGCATGCAAACAGATTTCAGTTATTGTTTTGTTACTGTTCTCTACAATCTCAGGGGATAGAATTATTGGTTTTTATTTCTTTGTTATAGAGCTGAAATTCTCACATGGTCAAATCAAGAGATTGCAAGAATCAGAGCTTTAAGAAAAGCACCAAATGTTAGTGAAGCTTGTGATAAAATTGCAAGAACTGGAAACCTTGCAGAATCTCAGCCCAGAAGAGAGTTTGACTTAAAAACTGAATAAATGACAAAGGCCTATACCACCTAATGTGTATGAAAAAGTGCAGTAAGATTGTGAGCCATTTCTGTTCTTTTGTTAGCAATAGAGCCACATAGCAATTTCCGGGACTGTAAAAACATCCTAATAAATTTTCAGTGTTTCCTTGTGTTGGATGAATCACAGAAATGCTGCTAGCCTTGAATAGGTTTAGCATTCAGCTCAACTGTTCGAGAGAAATTCAGCCGAATTGGTGTGTAACTAAAAACGGGCTGTAAATCACGGTCACAGACCGTACAGGATGGAGGGCTGGTTAACAATTTCACCCACAGTAACTTCCCTTCAGGATGGAAGCATGGCCTTCATCCACGATGGGAAATGAATGTCTCAACCAAAGGGAAGACTGCACCCTCTCGCTGAGCTGGCTGGACCTGGTCAGTGTGTGAGTAAGAGGAGCGTAGGAAACAAGAAATAACGTTAGGGACCCGGCAGGTCTTTCTGGTGCCACTCATTGACTTTAGCAGCAAAATTGCAGTACGCCATTGCCCCACTCAGGAAGCACAAGGTCTGGCTGTCCCACAGCCAGCAGTAATGGGGAGTTTCCACTTCTCAGTAAGAGTGCCAGTTCACCTGAACTGCCCATCATTAAGTTCCTGTCTGGCAGAAGCTGACAGTAGCTCAGGTTGGCACTGAAAATGTGTCCTTGCAACATCTTCAACAGCTGTGGTATGTGCCAGGACTTTGGCAACAGGAACGAACTGGAGCAGTAATTCAGCTCACTGTAATCAGCAAGAATATACTGGTGTAACTGGGATGCCCAAGAGGTCTAATTTGGCTTTGCAGTATTTGAGGCCAGTCTTGGAGACTCTTTGGGAGAGTTATCCTTTTTATATAGATGGTAAGAAGAAGATAAATGCTTTTTGGCAAGAACATCATGTCTTCTTGGTACTTCCTTTTAAACACTCTAATGACGCAGGGTGGACTTTGGGAGAAGTTGTAGGTTGAGCCTTTTGCTGTTTCAGCTAAAAAGGGACAATGGTGGGACACAAAGTTCCTGCGGGTGATGGGAACGGGTGGAGGAAGTCCTTCGCTGGGTAAGAGGCAGTCCTTTCCTCCGAGGCCAAAGCGGGAGCGTGTGTTGCGAGGCAGGAAGCAACGCCAGTGGTCATTTGCTTTTCTGAGAGGCCTGCCAGGCCCAGGTCAAGGTAGGCAGAACCAAAGGAGGAAAAGCTGCTACGGGGGGATCCAGGAGGAAGGCCAGGAAGGAGGGGACCACAGGTAGGGATGCCAGCTGGAGCAGGCAAGGAGCAGAGGCTTGCCCTGAGGCCTTTTGGTGAGAGAGGGTGGAGGACAAGATGGAGGGGGCAGGCTGCAAGAGACACTGAAATGAAAACAGTGAAAATTGCACTAAGCTGGAAGGACTTTCAAATAACCAGGGGAAAAAAAGAAAAAAAAAAAAAAAAAAAAGAAAAAAGAAAAAAGAAAAGCATTCCAGGTATTTCATGGGCTGAATGCATGTGTGTCTGTGAATCCTGACCTCTTTACTCAGCCACCTCCTGCATGCTCCCCACTAGGTGCCAGTATAGGAGCACATCACTCCACAAGCACACCAAGACTGAAGAAAACGGGCTGTGTAGTGAAGACTTTGCAAATATATCTATCTCTATATATACACACGCTGCGTTCTGGGTTTACATTACTCTCTGAATATACAATATGCACAGAATCGCCAGTAGCATCTATAGCCATGTCCAGGGGCAGTATTGCAGTTAAATGGTTATACATGGGACACCAGGCTGCCTCAGCCTTCGTGTGGTGCCCACTGCACCTGGGCACTGTGAGCCCCATCAGCCAGAAAACAACTGCACTGCATTGCTACTTATTGCCAGAAAATATGTCTTTGTCATAGTGTGACTTTTACCTAGAAAGCAGCAGTCAGATTTGGGTTGTTGAGCTTTGGTTTGGTTTTGGGATTTTTTTTTAATCCATATGGCAACAGGCATAGATAAATAATTTTGCAAATTGCTTCCATGCTTTAAAGTGTGTGCATTTGCAGTGCAAAGTGGGATATCACTCTGCATGGAGGGTGCCTGATAGGTGCCTGAAAGAGCCTCCAAACTGAGCCACAGGGGCAAAAGAAATCCATGCTTCAGATACTGTTCAAGTCCCTCCAGGAGAAAACTGTCATTACATACCCTGCACAATCCCATGTCCTCAGCAGACTCAGGCAGAAAATTAAAGGAATAAACAGTGACTAAAGTCATAAAGAGGACAATACTGTGTCACAGACCACCATGGGAACAAGCAGTTCCACGAAGCTCTGGTGCTTGTCAAGTCTTAAATCTTTCCAAAAAGAGGTTAAGTCTCTTGCCTTGGTTTCTCTGCTACCTGTGCCAAAATAAATAGAATGTGCTCAACTCAAGAAAACAAATACTTGAAAATAACGAAAAATCAATAGTACCCTTGTTATTCAGTAGCAGGTATACAGATCTAATCTGACAGACTGTATTGAAAGTGTAAACTGAATGCTAGCAAACATGTATTAGTAATGTCAAGATGAAATGTTAGCTTGGATCTTATCAATTCAGTTTATAGAATAGGGAGGCATTACCAAAGTATAATTTACCTGTTTTAGAAAGAGTTGTTCTCAATACAGTGAGCGTGTGTTTAGAAACGTTTAGATTTCAGGTACCCTTCTTCATTACCAAGAAGCTTTTAGTATTGCCTCAACCTGTCAGCCTCCCGAGTTGGGAAGAAATATGAATGGCAAACCAATGTGCATGGAGACACTTAAAGGAGTCTTTCATTCTTGGCCTGGTGTCATTATTCCCATGGGCAGAAGACAAAGAAATATACAGCTAAGGAACAATTTCACATAAAAAATACATCCCTTTGTCCAAAAGCCCTGAGATGTGTCATGTTGTTATGGAGCACATACAGGAACTGGCTGTGCCCTTTTGTACACAGCTGGCCTTTAGGCTCCGTGCAGTCTGCAGCCACGGACCCCACTCGTCTGAGGGAACTATGAATTTAACAAGATGCTCAGCTTTCGTTTTCCAAATGTGGGTATATTCAGCCCTTTTCCTCAGCAAATAGAAATAGCTAAAGGAAGGTTATATTTTTTCTTTCTTTTTTTTTTCTTTTTCCTTTTTTTTTTTTCCCCCCTAGAGTTTTAAAAACAAGAGTAAGATGTAGTCTTCCATGGTTGCAACATGGATGAGGAAGAATGCAGTGTCAGAGGGATGGAGAAAAGTCTTTTCATGGTAAATCTGGTATGCCCTCAGCCCAGGAGGCCTCCAGCAGTGGTCAGTATAATCTGCTTTGTGGGGAAAGTACAGGATGAACACATTTTTACTGCTCCTCTGTTTAAACTGGGGAAATAGCATGTAGGATTGCAAATATTAGAGGAGGAATCTGTCCTATTATTTTTGGAGCAGCATCCTCTCTGAAATGTGTAAGTCATCAGAACAGAATGAATCCAGTGACTCAAGTGCAACTTAGACGAGTATTTTCAGCAAGGAAAAGAAAATGACTCACCAGAGATTTGGGTTAGGGGGAGTCATGACAAGGGACTGGGCCTTATTTCTGAGTGGAGAACTGAATGTAGGCTGTGTCCCGCATTCTCTTCTTGTTATGGCTGAGGCTGGGTTGTCACCTGGAAATAGGTTGCTTAGTATCAAATGCCAATGGCGAGGAAGTCAGAGGGAGTTGAATGTGTCATCTACATTTCTGAGGTGGTCCTCTGCTGGTGTTGGCAGCGAGGCAGAGCTCCCAGAGGTCTCTCTAGTGTCTGGGAAATACAGAAATAGCTGTGCCATCCCTTGGCATCACACAGGACAGGTCTTCTTCTGTGTCTCCTGGTGAAAGGTGGCCTGGGCCCATTGGTGCTCTGTTCAACCCAGAGCCAGCACTGCCAAAACTTCAAAGAGACGCTTTGCTTGCACTGTTTGCTGAGCATCAAAACCAGGTCTTAAACAGGGAAGATGCAGATGACAGGTATGCACATTGCTTCACTGCGGGCACTTCATTTGAGTGGCTAAATCAAGATTGTTGTCCTTGATTAGGGAGGGCTTTTCTCCCAAGGCTCCCCATCTCATCATGTTGTGGGGTTAAATTATATGCTCTGAAGGACAACACACTCTGTCTTGAGTACTCAGGGATCATAAGGAGTGTCACCATCACAGTTACCTCTTCTTCCTCATCTCCACAAAAACAGGAGCTCACAGGGCGTACTTCCCATTTTATAAACAGGACAGGAAAGTTTCTGGACTTTCTGTAACCAGGCTTATCTGATTTGGATCCTATGTTTCAGTGAAGGTTAGTAAATTATTAGTTTTACTTGTAGAAATTAATCTCTAATGGAGAGCTGCTTTGAAAACCAGGGAGTCATCTTTTATTTTGTGAAGACCAGAGGCTATTGGAGTCTGCAGCTTTGCTTCATGGAAACAAAATGCATTGTGGGTGCAGCTTAGCTCATGGTGCCTATAACTACCTGTCAGTACACGGAGACACCTAAGTTAGATGTGAATATTAATGTTACTGTATCTGCTGCTATTTCTGACAGACAGCATGGACTTTGACACTTTTTCCGTCTCCTTGGGTGTGTCTTGCCCTCCTTGGGATCCTGTGGTGGAACATGCTCTGCTCTTGGTGGCTGACTTTGTTCTGTACTCCTGCAATGGGCCAGGCACAGGCCCTCCCTCTAATCCTGTCTTGGGAAATTGCATGGCCCTTGGAGTGTGCATGCATGTGAGAATGTGAACACCCTGCCCTGGAATTTTCATAGGACAGAAAACGGGCTAAATCAATTAGAGCAACAAAAATGCAATTGGTTTTGTGCGAATGTATTTGCAAGATAAGAATTATCTTCGCTCTTTCCCCATGAACAATAACTGACAACATTATACTTCTCCTCAAATGCTTTTTGATAGGTTAATGGGCCCATTTTGAGAGCTTATAATTGCAACAGCTTCGGTTCAAGAGCTGATGTGATGGATTAAGTCCCTCTTGATGCCTGGAGTTGGGATACAATACAGGGATACAGCCTGGACCCTCTGGTGCCAGAGGGCTTAACACAGTATTGACAGGGCTGTGCATATTAAATCCAGATCAACCTTCTGAATGAACACAGGCACATCTGAACTTACAAGGCTGGAAATCTCCTTCCACAGTCTTAAAGGAGTTATTTTTAGTAAAGATCATTGAAAAAAAAAAAAAAGAGAGAAAGAAAAAAGCTCATACCCCTACTTTCTGCTGAGATATGAGCTGAAGGAAACTCTCCTGTCAGATCTGTTTCATATATGTTACGAGAACAGCAAAACAGAAAAGTTCAGTAGGGCAGTAGGGCATTATTTTATTTTCTTTTTTTTTCCTTTTTTTTTTTTTAATTAAAAAAAAAAAAAATCTTTTAAATTTATGGGATCTGACAAAATAGTCTTGAGGGTGCCAAGTCGAAATGAATCTAGAGGTATCCCTCAACATCTGGTGATAGCCGCTGATTAGTTTGGCAGAAGCGGTTTCCCGATGCTCTGCAAATGAAAATTAACACACTTTGGGGCTGCCTTGGAAAAATGCTGCAAGTTTTCCCATTTTAGAAGTCTGTGTTGGGCAGCACTGTGCTCCCAGGGTCAGTCCATGCTTGGGTGGGTAAAGCTGCACTCGCTGACTCTTCCCTTTGGAATGAGCCAGGCTCTTCCCACAGCCAGGTACGAAGCAACGTGAGGTGGGGCAGGCACTGCCTTCTCCTTCTTGCTGGTTTCCAAAGAAACTCACCTTTTTTTTTTTCTTTTTTTTTTTTTCCTTCCTTAGCTGTAAACTGCGATTTTAAAATGCATTCTAAAGTGAAAAGCAAATGAAAGCACATAAACGAGTCTCTCATCTTGCAAGCCCACTTGTCTTTGTGTAGTGAAGAGATTCCTGCTAGAAACAAGTTTATTTTCTAATGGCACTGTTCTCTCTTGAAAAAAGTCTTGATTCAGGTGGCCCAAAATATTTTGCAGACAAGTATCCTTTTCAAGAACTTTTTTGCCAAGAGTCCAGATCAAGTTTTCCTTAGGTCCCTCTCCTAGAAGCTGAGAGAAATGGGTTGAAGACATCAAGAAACCTGCTGTAGGTCAGGTTTTGGAATGTGGGTCTTTCTCAGCCCCAAGTTCAGTTCCTTTAACTCTTGACAGTTTATGGGTAGGTGACCATCTCAGCACATCTTCAAGGCCCTGCTTCTATTCCATGCCAGAATTCCATATTTCAGATCTTCAGAATTACCCATAAAATTACATCAGGGTTTTCCAGTGACTTGTAACACATTATCATTAATCAGCATTGAGAAGGAGGTTATTCTGGGGCCTTGCAGTGGGCTAGCCCAAACCATGATGATATTCATGATTCATGATTTATTTATACTTTTTAATCAAATGCACACAGATATTTGGGAGAATAAAAAAAGAAAGGTCAGTTTCAGGAAGGGGAAAACACTGAGGCCAATGTTTCAAGGCTACAAAAATGAAGTTGTTAGCAATTCCCCTGAAAATTAATTCCCCTGTTCACCTAGTGGGACTTCCCAGCTTACAAAATCTTGGAGCGTGCATACTGCTGAGAGCCATACACCCTCTTGGTCTCTAAAATTTCTGTGAATAGTCAAAAGTAGGGAATTCTTAAAATGTTTATGAAAAGCTTTGTTTCACCTCTTTATGGTTCTTTTCCATCCAAACCTTCTAGCATTAACACAGGTGTTTCACTTCTCTCTAACCTGATCTGCTGCTGTTTGCACTCTCCAAAGCGACACATGAAGATATTAATGATACTGCAAATGCCAGCTGTGTGATCTAGGTTAGTACAAAGGTTTGCTAGGCTATTTGCACTGACATTAAAGGGTGCAAGTCCTCTCTGGAAGACATGGGAAATAGTACTCCATAATGGAGAGACCAGATACAGTAAGATAGTCTTTTCTGTTGTTTGGTTTAAAAAAATAGGTCAGCAATAGGTAACAATGGCTTCTGGTATGGCATAATGGTTCAGATCTGCAATATATATATATATTTATATGGTTAGAGTTTGATGTTTTAAAGCATTGCTTCCCTTAATGATTCCCTGGATGATTCTGTACCTTGTGGGGTGGAACATGTTGAGACTATTGTCGTGGATGAAGCACTGTGTGGTACACATCTAATTAAAAATGAACCTTTTTTTGGGTTGCTTTCCATGTTAAGGTAGGAAGAATGTGCTGCTAATTATTACTTTGCCACTCTCTGCAAGATCTCACCCCTCCAGGATTTTGCAGTAGATCTACTGTGTGCCATTTTATTTTGATTGAAAACCAAGGTTGTCACCTGAAAGCTTGGCTGACAGAACTTTGCTTCTGTTTTGCAGAGTTGTGAGGTTTGAAGGCAAAATGAGTAGTCCATTGCTGACAGATGCTGTCTAACTTGAGAGAGCTCTACTGACTGAGACCTTACAGACTCTCCCAGAAGTCTATTCCTGTTGTCACTATCCTACCTCATGCCTGTTTTGAATCTTCCTGGTGACAGTTTAAGCTCATTGCTTGTCTTGTGTCTTTTTAGGACATAGCTAATAGAGTATTACCTTCGTCTTTGCAGCCACTTTTTTTATATATATGTATTTGAAGATCATTTTCATTTCTCCTCTCCTCCCTAGTCTTTTTTCCTCTCAATTCATGCAGCTTTACTTTGCTGATCATATTTTCAGGATCTCTGATCATTCGTGTTCCTGTGCTCTCCAGTGTTGCTCCACATTTTACTTTGTGTAATTCCCCAAGCTCAGCACACTACTCCTGGCAGGCCCTTCCAATGTCTTTTAGGCGATAATTCTCCTTATATATCACAGAGCAGTGCTTGGATTTTTTTGTGATAGGCCTGCCCTTTATTCTCCTAGTTTGTTTGGTAGTTTTTTTTTTTTTTTTTTTTTTTTTTTTTTTTTTTTTTTAAGCATACGTAACATTTATTTCTCAGCTTGCATTTTACAAAATACCTGGCATCCAGTTTCAGTTTGGGTAACCATATGCCGACAGGACACGCTTGCTAACTCTTTGATTCTGTATCTACAGAAACCAGGGGCGATAAAGGGCCATTGCTCTGGAGATTTTAGTATTTGTTGAGTTAAACATTGCAGAGCAGCCTAGCATCCCCACCCTCGTCATGAATGAATCTGGCAGGAATGAGTTTGAAGTCGTGCTGTGGTTGACTATAAACCTTTATTACACGTGGGATGTTCCTTGTGGAGAGGGGGAGGCGGTTGCCTCCCAGATGAAATAAGCAGAGTTCATCAGCTTACTCACTGCCCTGCCGAGCAGGGTTTGATGGGAGTTGCGCAGGGTGCCTGGCACCTGCTGGAGCGGGGAGGCTGGCTGGCAACCATAAACCCACAGTCAACCTTGATGACTGCCCTCGGCGCAGACTGTAAATAACAAAAGGCATTTATTTTATTTTTTCTATGGGGATGGGAGCAGTGGTGAGAGTAAACAGGAGGAATTAAAACCACCATCTTGCTGCAGACAGGTGGTGGCATGTCCTGGGCTTTCACCACCGCTGAGCTGTTTCTGAGTCCTCCATAACAATTTGTATTCAAGGAAAGTTGGCTTGTGTCTTCTGCCCTTACCTTGTCCTCACCGCAATGAGTATATGAGCAAATCTCTACAAAAAAAAAAAAATAAAAAATAAAAAAAGCACACAGAAAATAGAGGAGACAACAATAACCACTGGAGTGCTGCTGACTGCCTAAGACCACTTCTTGCTCCTTCCTATTTACTTTCTAGCCCCTTTTCTCAGCTAAATCAAGGGATACAACCATGGATCTCTTCCAGTTTCATTGGAGTTTTACTTTAACTTTGTTTTTATGACACTTTCTAGTAACTGCAGTTCAGCCTATTAGCCAGGATCTATGATGTCTTTTTTTTATTTTTCAGCCATAAGGTTATGTGTGCTTGACCTATGGGCAAGTAATCCTCAGTCATGCTGCTATTGACTGCAAAGGATATCAAGAAATGCTCACCAAAGAAGTCAATCGTGATGTCATCATCACAATCAGAAATTCCTTGTCCTTTCCATGTGCCAGCCACAGAAATGAGTCCCACAGCTGCAAGAGAGGGCCCTTCCAATAGGAGGACAAGAGGGGCTCAGGCTGTGTCATTGCCCCTAGTGAGAGATTTGTTCATCCGGCAATACAGGGCTGAATCCCTTCGCCTTTTCTGAACTTGGAAGCAAGCTGAGTGGTCAATTTTGCTCCTTGTGTGGACAGTGGTTAGAAATCCCAGCTGATATAGAGGCAAGCCAAGGAGTCAGGGTCATGGACTGTGGAGATCCTGGACCAGAGAAACCCAGGGGCTCTAGGAACAGACTCCATCAGCACTGCAGACGAGCACTAAAGGTTTCAAATTGTTTGTGCACTTTGTTTCCAGAGTTGATATTCTGGGACATTTCCAGCACTGAGTTGAGTTCAAAGCAGTTGGATGGACAAAGCAAGGGAGTCTTTACCTCTGAGACTGTTAATTTTACATTTTTTATTCACAGTACCTTGTATCTGATGGGCAATTGCAGAACTGTAAATTATCACACAACTGTCCAGGTCCCAACAGGAGTGAGTATCTGACGGCTAAAGGGGAGGTCAGGAGGACAGGGCCAGAGGGCAGAAAATTAAGGCTTCAATTAATTGGACTTGCTTTCCCTCAATTAGGTTTTGAACAGTGATTTGTAACCCTCCTCTTTCTTGCCTGGGTGTGACCAGACCTGCACTGCAAACTCAGCTCTTCTGCTAAATGCTCCTGCTCCTACAGTGTTTGGAGTTTGTACTGTTGAATGCAGTAAAAGGCATGATTCATGTTACAATTGAAGAAGAAAACAACAAGGAAATGTATATAAAATGTGACTGTTTGTAACAGTAGAATTCGCATTTACAAGTGCTATCATGGAGAAGCATTTATCGTCCTGTAAAAGAGAGGTGCTAGGTGGGTGTACAATCAACTCTCAATTATCCACGAGCAGCTTATCCAGGTCGTGGATTAACTGTGCCGTGGAGTCCCTGACACTTTGCTGGCACTGTGCAGGGGGGTCCGTCTGCACTCAGGAGCTCCAGCACGGCGTTCCAGGACCGAGTCCAAAGCTTTACTGACGGCTGTGTGGCAACACCGAAGTATGTCCCGGCTCCAGCAACATTTATCCTTGTGGTTGCAGTGTTGCAAACATACCTTGGGTTGCACATTAGCTAATACACCCTCTTGGAGAGGAGCGCAGAAATACCTAAGAGATTGTGCAAAAGCCAGGTTGTGTCTGGCAAAGCCAGAGCTGAATTAGAGCTAATAAGTCTGGCTAAACTTAAGTTGACTCTATCTGGAGTCAATCACAAAACTGACCAGTCTTCACTTTCAATATAGGCAACGTGCTAAAAGATATGCAGGCCGTGTCCCAGCTGTGTTGCTGGGAGTGACTCCGAGCTTCCAGCTCTGGATGCCTCCCAGAGTTTGTCCCAGGCACCTACTGAGCTGAAGGCTGGGAATGTAGCTGTCCTTTTCTCCCTCTCCTCTTCCTCTGTGCAGGAAAATGTCCTTGATCCCCAGGTGGGGTCCAGTAAGTACTCCAAATGCTGGCGTGGCTTTACATGATACACCACAGAAATTAAAGCTACACGGGAAACACGTGGATGATGTGGAACACTTGAAGTGTGCTTGTCACACACGGGGAGTTTTCTGTTTTCTGGAAATTATTTCCAATTCCACTGGGATGGTCTGGAAATGACCACGTAGCGCAAGTGTTATCTGTTGTGTCAGCACGATCCTGGGCATTCCATCACGAAGTCCATGGCATTCGAATGGGGGAGGATTTGGCCCAACATACTGCTAAAGCTAAAAATGCTCATGTTTATCCCACTGCCTTGACTTTGCACTTTCCCACCTTTTCTGCTTAAACTCCCCATCTTTTTTTTTTCCGCCTAAACTCCCCATCTTTATATGGTAATGAAAAAAGTGGATATGCCATAAAAACACTGGAGGAGAAAAAGCCATAAATGAGTCACTGAAAATATTGATAAGATCACTGATATGGAGCTGATCCATAGCTTCCAGCCCTCCTGTTTTTCTGTGCCCACTCCTCTTGCAGCTTCTCAGGCCCAGCTATGCCCCTCCTCGATGGTCGGAGGGGGACCAGAGGGATTTCTTCACCTCCCCGTAGCGAGGACATATGCCAGAGTCACAGAGCTCCTTCCTCACCGTGCCAGGATGTCACAAAGTCTGTTTAGCACCTACAGCAACCCCTGACAATTCTCAGAGCTACTTATAGCAGCAACCAAAATGTCTTATCACACCCCTGTCTTGGTGACAAATTAAAACTGCAATTTGATTATTACCATCTTTCCAAATAAAGGGCTGGGCCTTGCTTCCCCTGACACTGATTGCAAAACTGGACTTGACTTCAGTGGAAGCAAAGCTTGCCTCGGGGTATATTTAGAGAAAGTAAGTAGCAGCTATTTTCCGAGTGTTTATTTTACATTTCAGGTTTAGGCATTTGCAAGAGCGGTTTCTGACGGACTTTGTATAGCTGGGGTTGTGACTAACAATAATAACAGGCAAAGCTGTGACTTTGCCCTAGCCCCGGAACAAGAGGCCACTCCGTCCCCAGAGTCATGCAGAAGGCACATGGTGACTCACACCCTCGTAATCCCTCTTCTGGGTTTCCCCTCGCTCCAAGGGAAAGGAACGTTTTTTCCTGTTCTATTCTTGCCGATGTGCGTGGTCCCAGCCACGCCGATCCCACAGCTGCAAAACATGTCGAGAGACCACCAGCACCAAGACCCACACATCAGGGGGTTTAGCACCCGAGGGAAGGTGAGCACTGGTATTTAGCATTAAACAAGACTCCATTTCATTCTGCCTGGAGTGCGAAACAACTTGCTGCATGGTGGAAAGCAGTACAATGGCATACAAAAGGGCTCCATCTGCCTCATACCCCTGCACAGCTCCCCACAAAGTACCTTGCCTGAGCAGCGATTTCAAGGTGCACCGCGGATGTAGCCTCTGGCTTCCAGGTGACAGTCCAAGTCTGGTATGTTGGTTAACCAACTACACAAGGTGTCACTGTGGCAGCCTCATACATCACTTTTAGTCATTTGTGAATTAAGCCATCTCCTTCCTCACAGAGGTACCATCTGCAGGTGATGCTGTCCAATGGTCCTCGCACATGCACGTGTTGGCCTCTCGTGTGATTACGGTTCTGGAGCATTCATCCTGACCCGTGTGCAGTGGTGACCTGGAGAGTATCTTACTGATTAGTGAGCGTGAGAGGTTTTGAAAATTCCTGGGTATTTTGCAAGCTTCTGTCAAGGCTACATGGCTGTGTCATTCCTCCCCATGATGCTTTAGAGTACCTGAACATATTTATGTTTGTCCATTTGGAGTACAGGCAAAATGCAGTTTCTTGGACACTGCTTTTTTTCAAAGGAAGGAGACAATACTGAATCTTCCTGTTCTTCCCTGCAAGTGCCACTGCTCATCACCCCCACTTTTCTTTCTGATGGATTCGTATTTAGGGAACTGACTTCTCCACTGATTTGATTCCTTCCAAAGCTGGCACCTCTGTGCTAATGGATGGCCGGATTTGAGTATCACTTGTATTTTGAGCACATTAAAGTTCCATGTTTTCTCACTAAAATATACTTGGGCCCATCAAATGACACAGTCTTGAAGGGCCAGCCAAATGCAGGTTTTTCTCCATGCAAAACACACTTCAAGATGGCACAGGACTTGGAGCCAAATTTAATGAAATATGTGGCAGGTAGGAGAAAGTTTTTTTGAAGATGTTTAGCTGAGGTCTCCTCAGATAATAATTTTGAACATTTTGACCCTTTTGGCTTATATTCTCAGATTTTTTATTTATACTAAAGTCTTGCCATCACATCATTCAGAAATAATGTTTCTACCACTGCTGGTCAGCTAGGAGCCTGTAACCCGCTGACCAGAGGATATCTCTACTGCTCAATCATCTGCATATGAGAAGGAAAACCCATCTTTACATGGCTAGTCAATCCCTCACTTCCTACTTAGACTGCTCCCAGGATCCATCTAATTGAAAACTGCCTCCAACAGTCCTACTCCTTACCCTCACTCATTAGGTACACGCAAAGGCCTGGGCTTGGTTCATATACTGGTGGTCTGGGCTGCAGCTCAGCAGTGAGTACCCAGTCATTATGGTTCCAGCATGAAAGATTCACCCCCTAGCACAGATTACACTTGTCTTTCCTCAGCCTTACTACACATGTAGGAATGCATTGCCCCCTTTGCTGGCTTCCCACACAGCTTCTACTCAGGATGCAGTACAGACAGCGCAGTCTCCGAAACAAAGCGTGCTGACTCTGCTCTTAGGGCAAGGGCATGCTTCTTTCATCTTCCCTAAAAAAAAAAAAAAAAAAAAAAAAAAAAAAAAGAGCAATGCACATATTTGGGAAAATACCTATAATGTGAAGCTCTAGGATGAGTTAATTCAGTGTAGTGGATCATACAGACATTCCTTGAAAGTCCTGAAACACCACTTATGTGAGAACTGTCTGGGGAACTGGTCTAGTGCCGGCACCCTGAGTAGGTGTAGGATATTTTTCCATCTAAAAAAATTTAGCTACGCAGCCTGTCAGAGCTGGGATTAGATTTCAAGCAAAAAAAAAAAAAAAAAAAAAAAAAAGCTTCCACGGTCTGTGGTTAACTCTCACGGGAAGCCAATGGTGCTGCGTTCTTAAGTCACTTTTTCAAAAGAGGCTAAAGTCCCAAATAAACGTACACGAATTCAACGTGACTTTGTGTGAAACTGTTCTACCGCTCAGGCATCCTCGTCTCCCCCTTCAGTGCTCAGTCTGCTTCTTCACCCAGCTTCAGAGCCACCCTCAGGTCCCCTCTGCCCGCTGGGAACACGGGGATTGCTCCGTCATGGGCGGCCCTACAGCACTGTGAGAGCGGTCCGGGCTCCGCTGCTGAGGGCAGTGTTGGCTCATGGCGCGTTTTATCTTCTTTCTGAGCTCCTTGTCCCAGTACATAAACAAATTTGTTTTTGTTTAAAGACTTTCCCACACAAGCGTCTGCCAAGTTCAGAGGACTGCTCTTTGAGATTGATCTTGAATTTTTTTGGAACAAGAGATGAGATTATATAATAAATTCAGTTAGTCTCGGCGAGGCGGTTGGGAGATGCTGTTTCAGACTGCTTCGTAACAGCCAAAAGGATTAAGGAAAAATAAAAGAATCCTCAGAGTGTAAGTGGGGAAGGAGTTGAATTTTCAATTTAGTAAGTCTAATTTGGAAACAAACTCACAGAGAAGTCATCCTGATAGCAGAGGACAGATGAAACATTTGCAGTAAACTGAATAGATTAATTTCTCGTAGAATAACCAACATTCTCTGTTTAGCCTCTTTTTTAATGTACATCTTGTCATATATCTTCGGTTATATCTATGATGCATTGGTTTTCACATAATAGTCTACTGGTGATTCAGAGAATGATCACTGGTCTTATTGCATAGGGCAGTGCCAAAATTCCTGTTGTTTGCTAGGCAGCTAGGCATCTTGATGCTTGTTGTCTGCTTCAGGTCTTGTTCTTCTAAATATCCATCCTCCTCCCCCTTAATGCAATGGTTAGAAGGAAAAATGAAAGAAATAGGTATTTCTTTGTCCTGTCAGAAAAAAATACCTATTTCCACACAGTGCATTTCTTTTTTAGTTTGAGCTCAGTAATGCAAAATCTTGAGAGAAACTGAAGTTTGAAGGCAGCATACAACCAAGGAGCTGGCCTAGCATCAGGACAGCACGGTGGCAGGCAGGCTGAGTGCTGGCAGCCCACCTTGGTTTCTCCTATAGTGGAATTGATGCTGCTGGCTTAGCTAGCATTTGCTAATGGAAAAGCTGGCAGTGAGGCTGCAACAGGAGGGAAAGCTGTCAGAACAGCATCCCTGGGAGAGAGGAAGCTGCTCACATACTTGCCATCACTCACCTTCCTGAGTAACGTCTTTGGTCTCTGGTGAGTACTGCTCTGGAGTGAGCAAAACTATGACAAAATGTGCAGATGGCACCAAACCGATGGACTGCCTTTGATGTCTTTGCATTTCTTGGGCATCCTCATGTTTTTTCCAAGCTGCCTCAGTGCCTGTCCCAAAGCCAATTTGTCCCCTCTTCTGTGAAACACACTGAATATCAGTACAGTGGCAGAGATGATGGGAGGGGATTTCAATGTCAGGCAGTAGTCCCCTATAAAAAAGGAGAATAAAACTGTACAATTATCATGATGGTACCCCCTAAGAGGCCCACGGGAAAATAACTTCATGTTGTATTTTGAAAATTTAATAAACAGTGTTTTTGTACTGGACAGGGAACTACAAAAGTTTTACAGTTGCTTCACAGTTAGATATTTTTTAAAACAGCACTAAACCCTGACTGCAGGACCACAGAGACCCCTGGGAGATCTTTCAAAAACAATTTATGGACCATACACCAAGTGGTCTTCGTCAAGTGTGTAGCTCAAAGTTGTAGAGAGAGATTTTCAAGATCTTCTATCTTTCCTATACAACTAAGCATATTTTCATTTATGTGTAGTCTTTAATTCTTACTGCTGGTACAGGCTAGGAAGTGTTCAGGGCATGTTTATTTAATTACTTAGCTTCTCCCATTAAATTTGAAATTTTCCAAATAAACCTAAAAAATATCCAGCTGCAGTCTGAAAGACAAAACCAAGGACACGTTCATTATATGAAACTCCCATTTACTGTGGTTTTCTTTAGTGGGAGAAATTTAGTGTGGCATAACTGTGACATTGAGACCTGCTCTTTTTTTTTTTTCTTTTTTTTTTTTTCTTTTTTTCTTCTGGCCACCAGGTATCCTAATAGTCATGAGATTACCAGAGAAGAAGGAAGCTAGAAGAAAGAAAAGGAACGCAATCAGACTGAGAAGAAGATGGTGTCAGTGCTGGATTTGACAATGCCCATAAGTCCCTTCCAGCTCAGGATATTCCATGTTTCTATGACTGTAACACCTGTGCCATCACAGTGGCAAATCCTGTCTCCTCAGACCTCTTTTTCCTCAGGGTCATGCTGGGACCCACCTCTTCCATGGTTAAAACCCCGACTTCAGAATGTGCCAGCTGTCTTTGGCTATTTGACTTCAGAACTTTCTAAGGTGTAAGGAAACTTACTGTCCTTGTTCACCTGTGCTCCCACCCAGGGACTGGGAGCCACTTGCCACTCCTGACCCATTGCTGGACCACCACCGAAGCAATAGGGTTTGCTGTGGTCACCACTGTAGGATGTGGAGTTGATTACTCAGTAGGTGATTTTTCTTTGTACTGAGTCAGTGCTGAACAAATAACTGGTCGGGCATATCATTAGGAGGGACTGTGGTGCTCTGGTGCTGCCTTCTGCATAAGCCTTCAATTGGAGGTCCTGGCCACTTTTTTTTAGGCAACACTGGTCTGATCCTGAAAAACTGAGGCCAACTACTGCAGCCAATCATACTTATATGCACAGTTTCACTTGGTTACGTTAGCCATACCTTGTCTTTATCTGTTCTGTGGTATTGTCCAGCATTTTAAAGAGGAGTGACAAATTTCACTTGGGAATAAGGTGTCCCAGTCCCAGAGTTTGTATATAACTCTTCTGGCTGTTCTCAGGCTGACTTAAGTCAATCAACACCTTTGACACTCTTGGGTGAGGGCTTATAGCAGATGAATGCAATGTCAAAATCGTCATTAATGTTAGGGAGGATGGGTATGTGTCATTCTGCAAAACTCTGGGGAACAATTTATGCTCTGTCACTTCATAAAGGGGGAAAAAAACACTTTCTCCAGTTATTAGATATGACTTATACCTAAAGGCCAGAGCAGGTGGCCCTGTGATTACTTCTTTTTGTAATGAGACAATTCTGCTTCCTTTAGATGCATTAATTTATTTGGAGGCTGCTAAGAAGTACTTGGAAAATTTGAAAAACAAGACAGGCGATGAACTCCTTTCCACTTTTGCCTTTTTTTGTGTGGTTAGAGAAAGTATTTTAGAGCATCTGTTTCACAAATTGTAAGCCAATCTGCTCCAGTTGTAAAAACTTACTGTGCTATGCATCATCCCCTGGAATCAGAGCTAATGAAACTTGACACAATAATACAGTCAAATAGAGCCCCAATGAATAAAGCTGTTGCTTTTCTCATAATGGTTATTCCAAGAAAACAAAGCCTAGGAGTTCATGCCCCAGCTTTCTTTTGGAGCCTGTATAGAAGAAATGTTCAGAAGATGCCTTTAAATATCATTCCTACTTTCTGAACAGTACTCCTGCTGTAAACCTACAGTGAGGATAATAAGATCATAGCATCATGAAAAGGCAAATTCCAGAAAAATTTACATCCTCTTGCTTCTAATTGCCTTTAGCTTAGCTTTTTTTAGTTAACAGATCATCACTTCCATTGCTTCTGGAAATTTTGTTCTTTTGACCATGCCATCATGTTCCTGGAATGCACAGGAAGAAAGAAGTTCAGCATGCCTGCTCAGTTTGGTGGGCACAAGAGTCCTAAAGTGATCCAGTCCAAACCGTTCATCAGTTTTGGCCTGCTCACTGTGAAAGAGACTTGTTGCTCAGTTAAATGGTACCTGTATTAGATTCAAGGCACTGGGTCTAGCTCTCAGACCCCAGGAATACATCTCAGAAGTGATGTGATGGAAGTCAATGGGTCTGATTCTCCTGCTCCTCTGGTGTCCTGGTCACAGGATCATAGGTCAATGGAATCATAGAATGGCTTGGGCTGGATGGGACCTTAAAGATCACCCAGTTCCAACCCCCGTACCATGGGCATGGATGCCACCCACTAGACGAGGTTGTCCAAAGCCCCGTTCAGCCTGGTCTTGAACACTTCTGGGTATGGGACATCCACAGCTTCTCTGGGCAACCTGTGCCAGGGCCTCACCACCCTGTGAGTAAAGAATTTCTTCCTAATGTCTTATCTAAATATACCTTCTTTTAGCTTAAAAACACTATCCCTTGTCCTATCACTACACTCCTTAATAGAGTTCCTCCCCATCTTTCCCATAGCCTCCCTTTAAGTACTAGAAGACACTGAGTTATTTCTAATCTGTTTGAATGAAAAAAGAGGTATCCATCTTTGCTTTGACTCAAGGCTAATATTTAGCCCCAAGAAACACAGATTTAGCTAATAGGAAGTATTCTTCCTGCTCAGATCTGTCTTGCTTGCTTGTTGGTGATGCACTCCCTGTCCCCATGGGCCAGAGAAGTGGATGTTAAAGGTATGGTTGCTGAGAAGCTCCCCACATCACACCCCTTGTCCTTGAAATACTGAGAAGAATCAAGACTAAAAAGAAAAGTTGTTTCTCTTGGAGAGTTTTAAAGTGCTTGTGAATTGCCAAAAAAAGAGTGAAAATGTTGCCAATGCAATAAATGTCTTTCTAATATGTTGTGACCCGGCCAGAGCTCTTGCATCACAGTCCCTGTCAGAGCATATAAATCTGCAGTTCCTTTTAAAAACCTACCACCACCACAGCATCCTCAACCAGATTTCTCCTCAGCACCAGGCTTAATATAAACAATTACTAGGGGAAGCTGAAGATGGAATGAGAGGCAGAGAAGTTTTCTTCTTTTATTTGAAGTGGTATTACTATGTTTTGATAGATGGAGTCTGAAAACTTTTTGGATTAGGAGTAGAAAACACAATTTTGTGTGTCAGGATGCTTTGCTGGTTTATACAGTGGCACCCTGATATGTTGTTTTCTAGACTTTTTCACAAGCAGGGTAACTTTTTATTTGCTTTTATATCCAATTCCCACTGAATGGAAGTTTTGCACGTGCTGTCACCCCCTCCCTCCCCTCCACTCCACCCCTCCAGTTCATGAGCAAGTTTACTGAGCTCACCAGCAGCTCATGTTTATTTTCTTATCTTAAGTTAGAGTGCAAAATTAAAACACTTGATTTGTCCTTGGCAAGTTTAAATGAGTATTATTTATGCAGCACCATAGGGGTCTATAGCTCTTTGCGAGCAAAGAGAAACTGAAATACCATGGCATGGGGCGATGCACTGCCAGGGGCTTGCCAACACTCTGAGTGGGCACAATGGAGCACGTAGGGGCAGAGATTGCTTAGCTTGACTTGGTGCTTTGTGGGTCTGTGTTTTGCTCCTCACAGCTGGTCCGTCAAACCAGGGCATTTCACTAGAAAGACATCAGTACCTTTGTGTTATTTGGGGCATGGCCACTGATGAGACTTTGCAGAACATCTTAGTGCTGGGTATAATTCTGGCACCAGCTCTCACAAATGTTGCCAGCCAAGTTTTATTACACTTTGTTGGGCTATTGCCAGCAGTCAGGTCACAGCGTTATGGAGCTCCAGGTAGAAAAGCTGCCTTTACACACCTCTGGAGGTAAGTTTTTCTGGTCTGCACAAAACCTTGTTTTTTGTTTGTTTATTTATTTATTTATTTATTTATTTATTTATTTATTTATTAGCAAAATAGCAAAAGGCGCCACAATGGCAAATAGCACCAAAAAAGTTCACCACACCGATGATTCAACTCAGTTATCATAGAGTTTAAATATGCTATTTAAAATACGGTTATGTATTTTAAACATTTTTGTATAGCTTAATTAGTCATTAGTTAAAAACTAAATCAATTTCAAAAATTCCTTATGTATATAACTGTAATTAGTTTTAGCTTGAAGTTGAGGATGAAAGCACGCATTCAACAGGCATCTGCAGTCTCTCTTAGTCTGGTAACAGGGGAAAAAAATCCTTCACACTGCTGAATTTAAGGTGGGAATGGGCATAATAAATTGTGGAAGTTTTAAGAAACTAAGACAAGTAGGAAGCAAAAACAGAACATTGCACTATTTCTTTATGCACAGCTCTTAGGGTATGTACACACGTACTCGTGAATGTCTCAATACAAAATATTCATCAAAAAAATAATTTGTACCCAGCTTCTTGTCAAGTTTCACCCCTTTATTAATGCCTGCAATGTCCTGAAAAATCAACACTCTTTCCAAAGAATCAAGTCTAAATCAAGTTACAGCAATTTTGTGAAGGTGCTGTGTAGTCAGATAGTTTAAAGCTAAAGCATAACCGTGAATGAAATTCTTTCCCATTTTACTCCTTTGCTATGATACCAGATAAGAGTTATATTTATGAACAAGCAATTTGCCATCAGTTGTTATAACTTACCCTTTAGTTTTATGCCATAAACTTTAGCACGTCCAAAATCAGACTGTTCCAGTTAAGCTTGTCATAAAAACATTAAAAGTATTTTGCTGGAGATGTGGAAGAAGTATTCAGTCACTTAAATATCTCTCCATTCTCCCCAAACATAAAAAAGGGCAAGTAGGAAATGCTCACCTCATATACAAAAGTAATGTCTAATAGCTGGAAAAGGTCTGAAGATCCTTTCAACTGCAGGTTATAGAGATGGTTATCTCTGGGAGGACATTCCTCATCTTTTCCATATGTTCAAAATAAGCTTTCTTCTGTGATTCTGAAGCTCCCTTGGCAGGAACGGAGAAGTGTTGAAATATTGTGTTTCACAATTTTCCAGACAAAATGCTAACTTATCTAAACGATACATTGCTGTATTGTGCAGTACATAAGCTCCCCAGTTTTCTGGAAATAGATAATCATTTTAATTTTTCATTACTTCATAGCCAGAGAGGTATCTCACAGTTATCATAAGCATTGTTGAGCAAACAGTGATATGGAGCCAAGGATTGGTGTGATTATAACACATTTTTTGCTAGTGTGGAATATTTTAATGCAGTTTCAGTGAGTCAGTGAAAGCAGTCTAGGAGACAACGTATTACTTCCTTCTCATCTGTGTAGCATACAACAACTAATTGAATCACTTTAATATTACAATGGCAGAGATATCACTGGCCATGAGTAAAATCCATTCTTTTTACCAAAACTTTAACTTTTCTATTATTTGAAAAAAAATGAGTGGCTGCATTTGATGTTTGTCCTACCAAATTTTCTTGATTCTGTCCACAAAATTGTAGTGGTTTTAGCTCTGAGTAAATTCTGGGGAATCACAACATCTAATTTGCACCATTTCTTTGTGCACAACTCTTAGACTGTGTACATAAATACTCATAAATATCTCAGTACAAAATACCCCTAAAAAACCCAAACTGTTCACAATCAGTTCATCTCCATAAGTGAGCATGTATAACATTTTGGTACATATTTGTTGCTTCTTCAGCGGTCATCATCTTTTCTGTGATTTCACACATTTTAACAAACAAGAACATTCAAGAGCTTTGTTCTTAGAAACCATGTTAGATCTTTTTCATGATTCGTGTTCTTTACATGGTCTCTTATCATGAGCAGTTCAGAAACTTCGGCATAAGTGACCATGAGCTGTCTGACACTCATGGGCTTCTTTACTGCTCCAAACCAGATAATTTCTACACTTATTTGGGAGAGCTGACAACCACTTCTTTTTTCTTTTACTTTTTGCTTTCTTTTTTTTTTTTCTTTTCTTTTTCCTTTTTTTTTTTTTTTTTTTTTTGTGGGAGAGGTTTTGTTGACATTTTGATGGAACAGTATCAGCTTAGTTGTTGTCACAGTCCTGATCCATGAAGGGGTGTAACTTGAGCAAATAAAAGTATGTAAGTAAAACTTAAAGTAGCTTTTAAATCATGATGGTTTTGTCAGCTTCGAAAACCCTCTGTAGTAGGCTGACTGATCCCACAGTCTGCACACACTACAGACAGTATTTGGTCCATGATATATATACAAGATAAAATCGCTATAAATACCAAAAATTTTTCCTATCTAGCTTCACTGTAGCAACAGCTCTTTTGGTAGGAAGGTGACTTTGAAAATTATTTTCAAGCACCTTCTTGCTCTCCATTCACAATGGAATTCATTATTGCACAAAGTTTTAAACAAAATCTAGGACTCATTATTGCTAGAAGTGCTGCATAAATATATTATTAAAAAAAATTCAGGAATGAAATACTTTATCTAAAAAAGACAGTGTGGAAAAGCCTGGGGAGGTTCTCACACTGGGATCTTAATTTATGAGGGACCCATCAGAGGACCTGTCTCTTAGTGAAGCGCTGGCGGAAGAGGTTATGGGCTCCATGTACACAACGAACAATGCCAAGTCATCAGGAGCACATGCTATTTACCTAATGGTTGTAGAGGAATCCAAGAATGAAATAATTAAACTGTGACATTTAATCTCACATTTAAAACTAATGTGGTGTCTGAAGATAGGAAATTGGCAAAATAACACTGGTATTTTATCGTGTTAACAAAAACACCCCAAACCTTTGTTCAAGGCAATTTTGGGGGAAATACAGACCAGTAATGCTGACATCTACACTTGGGCAAAGCTGTAGAACCAATAATGGGGAATATAACTGATAAACATGGATAAATATGTTATATTGAAAAGTCAACTTGATGTTTGTAAAGAGAGGCCTAGCATTAACTTCTATTGAAAACTTATTTATTAAATCTTGTATCTCTGAAGGAGTCAATTAATATGTAGATAACATATTTAGTCTCTAAATTAAGTCTACTGAAATCTTAAAAGTCTTTCAGCAACACCAACAATTCTAAGAGAAACTGAAAAATAGCTGGGATACAAGGTCTTTGTATGGAAAAATAATGGCTGAAAAGATGGGAAACGGAGAACAGAAAACATGACCTACTTTCACAGTGGAGTGTCATCACTGGAGTTGCAGATAATCTGTTCAAAAATCCATGATCAAAACTTTTATAGAGGATCTGCAAAAGGACTTAATAGTGAAATAACATTGGTTATGTTAATAGGTTATTCAGAGTAGTAATTTATGGCTGAACAATTGCAAAGGGTTTTGCAAGACTGAATGATAAAATGCCGGATGAAATATAATGTAAATAAACATGATGTGGCAAACATTGGAGAAGAAATTTGAAAAATTAAGGTAAAATGCTAAAGAACAGGTTGTTATCACTTGTGAACAAGATGTCAGGATTATAAAAGTTGTGTGAAAAAGTCTTTCTCGTGCTCAGTAGCAATCAAAAGAGGAAATCATAGTTATGAAGTATTAAGAAAAAGGTATATAAACAACACAGTCGCTATCATGGTATGACCACAGCATAGACCAGTGGTTCCCCTACACTTAGGTCTGCATCTTCCCTTCACCTCTGTAGTAGAGGAGAAGTAGGTCCCAAGAAGGTAACCAAAGGGGTGGAAGAGACTTTCATGTATGCAGTGAATTTCGGAAGCAAGGCTCTTCAGCTTGGAAAGGAAACCATAAAGGTAAGGTTACAGCAGGGGTTTTGCATGATGCTGAATGACAGGGCCAGAGGGAACAGGGACAGACTGGTCATTGTCCCTCCCAACTTGACACCTAATGTCCAATGAATCTAGCAAGTAACAAGTTCAAATAAAAGAGTGTATTTTTTAATTCTCTATCTTCAACTCATTTTGATCCTTAGTCTCAATCATTGGTCTGAAGCTGTGTTACCCACAAACCCTGCTTAGCATCTCAGAGGATACCAGTGGCATGGTATGGAGACGCCTCCCACGTCTCAGCTCCTCCTCTAACAACAGGCGTTTGAGGCTGGATGAAAATTCCCAGCAAGAGATCTCCACTTAAAAACTTCCGAGCTTTGCCAGAAAGATAGGGTCTGATACAATGCTTCAAAGGAGTATCCCTCACAAAGCGCCTACTGAACCTTTTCCAAAAGCATATTATGGCATATATGTAGGAAACATTTGCTGTTTACACAACCGCTGCTTAACATTTTCTGATGGTTTCATATTTATTTACCAGGGTTACAAATGCAAAAAGCAAAGGCCTGAGGTAATTTCATGTTTAATAGATAAAGTCTGAAACACAAAGACATAGCCATGTTTTGTTTTGTTCTGTTTTTATTTCAGATGTGTGAAACCTTTTTTCTTCCCCTGACATTAGACTGATTATTTACTTAAAGATAAGGATGAATCCTATGAGAAAAAGGTGATCGCCTGTATGGCAGACTCATTCACTCTTTCTTTGAGTCTTCAGCTTTCTTGGGTGACCAGTGAATGAAATAAGGGGTAGGTTGGGCACCCCAAGTTAACAGGTAAAGAGAAGGTAGCTGAGGGTGCAGAAAGGACAGAGAGGAGACAATACACATGGAGGAAAAGGCAAAGAGTAGCTCATGAGAATAAAAAGCCTCTAAGGTAACTAAATTGGCAGAGCATAGCAGTAGGTGTATTTCTACACCATATGCCCATCAGAGTCGTAGGTATGATTTATACTGGTGCACTCAACTTTAATGTTGTATAGATCTAGTTGCTACTTCACTTTTTTTTAACCTCCCCACAAAAAAGTGTTTAAACAGTACCTAGTACCAAGTGTCCCTGACCCCAAAGCAGTGATGTGCTTCTGCAAATAAAAAATAAGAGAGGGTTATTAGAGATGAAACTCTGAAATCAGGCCTTGATGCTCAGAAAAGATGTTTCTGTGGTATTTGTTTCTGTTATTATTATTCTTCATTTGTGTAAACAAAAGCGTTAGTTCACCTCATTAAAATCAAAGAGAAAAATCTGAGAAATGTAGCTCAGCAGCCAAAGTCTCAAAATCCACCTTGAAATCTTATTGGCTATCTTCTCAAGGGAGGTGTAAATCTTCCTTTAGTTGGCTTTCATTTCTGATTTTGGCTCTGCTCCTGGAAATCTTCCCTGAGAGGCCTCCACTTGCTATAAATGTTGCAAAAGGAGCCTTGCTATTTGCAATGCCGTTATAATTATTTTTCTGACAGGCCAAGAGCTGCCTTGTGGCCATCTCGAGAGAGCCTTGGTGCTGTATTTCTAATTCATCGTTTGGAGTCGTTCCGGACATCAGTCTCAGGCTGCCAATCAAAACAACTGTGTATCTCAGGGTCAGGCCTTTCGTCTGTCCACGTCCCCGCAAACTGAACTGAAGTTTTCCATCTGATGGCTGTGATGCAACATGGCAGATTCCTTGCTGGGAAGACAACAGGAAAATGAGACTTTTTTAAAAAAAAGAGAAATGGAGAAGAAGAGAGTCTTTGCCATGGGAACCCAGGAAGAGATGTTGTAGCTGATCTTTGCCTCATGCTCTTGATTTAGGATCCCAGTCTAAGAGGTGTCTGCACACTAATTTTGGAAGAAGACCCATCTGTCCACTGCACACTTTTTCACACAGCTGCGGAAGGGTCCGGGATGAAATGCAGTGACTTTTTAATGGGTGTCTAGCTTGAATAAGTGAAGGCCTTAGGGTGCTTTTGAGAAAGAAATGCTGTCAGGAAAACACCCTGAGGGTTCTGTCTGACAGTGGATCAGATCATTTTTACAACAACAAGGCAGGAAGTTCAAGCTAGACAAGAAGTCATCCAGGAGGAAAAAAAAAAATAGAAAGAAAGAAAAAGGAAAAAAAAAAAAAGGAAAAAACCCCATGGAGCTCAAATGTAATTGTTTGTTTTGCTCTGAGGTCTGTGCTTAGCACAATCCAACTTGCAGGCACCACTGAGGTGCTCAGAGTGAGGAGGCTGATAAATGAATGAATTTCAGGGGGCAGGAAATGCTGATGCCAATTTTACTGGGAGCAGTTTGAAGACTCCACTGTAACCTTTGAGCTCTGACTGCAAAGAAATGTTATACAGCCCTGTGCAACATGACCAAAACACTTACCAGCTGGAGGGGAAGAGAAGGGAAAGAAAGAGAAAGGGGACAAACAACATCATGACTTGCTTTGTTTTTAGTTCAACATTTATCTTTATTTTTTTTTTCCCTCTGAATTAGTTTCAATAAAACCTGCATCGCTCGTGGAACTCCTTCAATAAAAAAGTCACTGTTTGTTATACGATAACACTGAACAGACTCCAGGCACTCCATTTTCTTATCTTAGATATACAGTGGAGCATAACTCAAGCAAAGGGGAGAAGTTAATGCATCTGTAACACTAGGTAACAGAAGCAACAGTAGCATGTTAGTGTAGTAATAACTCTCACATGTGGAATATCTGAAGATGGGTTTTATTGAATTCAGTTTATTTAACCAGGATAAACCCTTGAGATATGGATCTCATTTACAAGATGGTGTTGGCAAGAAGGCAGATTATTACAAGCACATGTGGAAGATAAGTATAAAGCAAAAAGTGAAAGACCTGTTTATATTTTTAATTAGAATCCTTTTATCGCACACACACACAAAAAAAGTTAAGTGAAAAGGAAGGCATTAGATATAACTATGACTTGTTGATATTTATAGCAACGGTATTTCCTACTTCTGTAGCGCCTTTCTTCCCTGGGCATCTTAATGGTGAACAAAACAAAGGCAAAACCTTCTCCCTTGGTGCACGCCAGGCCTGGCTAAGCCTATTCTGCTCGGGAGGCTTTCAGAGGTCCCCATGAAGTGGCACATCAGGACAAGGCACACGTGGCAGAGGGACTGCGGGCAGAGCCGAGAGGGCCCCATGAAGGAGCGTGCTGCCACCATGCAGCCGTACCTCGGCAACGTGGACACGCCAGGGCAAAAGCCAAGGAGAACACAATGTACGGTGGAAATTTCAGGAGAATTAAAGTAGGCAGAGTGCAAGTGTTCAAAGTGGAATTTGACCAGGATTAACCCCTTTTATCTCGCTAGGAATACTACAGGATCTTTCACGCGCGCTGGCATTTGGGACTTGGCTTCTGCATTTCACACAAAAGGCATTAAAACTTATGTTTATATGAATACATTTTTTGAAATAGTTACCTTTTAAGTGACCCCCAAGCAGATACCAACCACATTAAAGTTATATGTGGTATGCTGGCACTCGAGGCTGTGAGGTGATGGAGTGCTTTTCTTTTCACAAGGCAATTTTGCTTGATAATCAAATGTCTCTGGTAGGTAAATACAAAACCTCTCTCCTCTATTAGAGAGTTATTATGTTGTGTTTACAATGTATTCTTTTGGTCTGTAGTTAACATACTTTAAATACTCTTAAAGGTAAATGGCTGCCTCCCAGCCAATGACATTTTTGGACTATCAAGTTGCATATTTTGCTCAGAAGTGTGGTTCTGGGTCTGCTTTGCACCTCAGGCTTCCCTCTCCCTGTGCAGACAGCTTCAAGCAGCAAAATCCAATGTGTTTTCCACCTATGGGACAGAGAGAAGACCAGGCTTGTCCAGCCATTCTGGGGTATGTATGGCAACAGCTGGGATAAATGTAACAGAGTGTGAAATTATTGTGAAAGGATGCAGGCCAAAGAAAGAAAGGAAAAAGAAAAAAAAAAAAAAAAAAAAAAAAAAAAAAAGACTTTTTTGAATAGGAGATGCCAAAGTTTGCTCTTGAATACTCACCTAAGCAGTAAGATGCTCAGCTAGGGCTTCCATAGCAAAAACTTTTAGCTTTGTAAGACACCCACAATGGAAACTGCCTGTGAGGTTACCTTTGCAAAAACATCAAAAGCATCTATAGGTTACAGGGTGTTCGTGGGTCACATGTTGCTAACATTTTTTATGCAGTAGTGGTGTAAGTTTATTTGTGTTGGAATAACAGGCACATATGTTTCAAAAGAGAAATTTTGCGATCAACCTTGACACAGAAAAGGCCAACACAACTGTCTTTATCACAGAATCATAGAATCATAGAACAGTTTGGGTTGGAAAAGATCTTAAATATCACCTTGTTCCAACCCCCCTGCCATGGGCAGGGACACCTCCCACCAGACCAGGTTGCGCAAAGCCCCATCCAGCCTAGCCTTGAACACCTCCAGGGATGGGGCATCCACAGCTTCTCTGGGCAGCCTGTGCCACTGCCTCACTACCCTCTGAGTGAAGAATTTTCTCCAAATATCTAATCTAAATCTCCCTTTTTTTTTACTTTAAAACCATTCCTCCTTGTCCTATCCCTACACTCCCTGACAAGTCCCTTCCCAGCTTTCCTGTAGGCCCCCTTTAGGCACTGGCAGGCCACTGTAAGGTCTCCCCAGAGCCTTCTCTTCTCCAGGCTGAACAACCCCAATGCCCTCAGCCTGTCTTCATAGAAGAGGTGCTCCAACCTTCTGATCATCCTTATGACCCTCCTCTGGACTCATACTAATACTTCTGTGTCCTTCTTGTGCTGGGGACCTCAAAGCTGAACATAGTACTCCTCCCAGGTGGGGTTTCATGAGAGCAGAGTAGAAGGGAAGAATCACCTCAACCTGCTGGCCATGCTTCTTTTGATGCAGTCCAGGGTAAGGTTTGATTTGCTCCATGAGGCTACAGGAAGGAGATTATTAAAGAAATGCAGGAAGAATTGGGAGATCAGGGTGCATGGGCTATTTCACTGATTCACTATATGAACATGGGTGATATCTCCGGGAGAGCAGTTTCACACAGAGAGAGCTCAGCTTCTTTGCTTGCCCATAGGGATTTGCCCCTGGCTTTCAGTCCTTGTCCCAGCTATATAAGCAGGGACATCCAGGTGGCTTCTGCCTAGCCAAAGTGCATGCACAAGCAAGAAATGAAAAGGTAAACCCCTATAATTTGCACGACAGATTTATCTGTGTGTGGCAACCATCAAGAACACGCTTTCCTCTGTAGGTGTACCCCATAGCCTCCTTTTCACCTGAGCTTCTCTGGGTACTTGAGGCCAAGTGTCATATCTTGCTGGTGGTGGTGTGCAGGGCTCCCCGGGTTCCTTCTGCTCCTCAGCTCTTGGAAATGTTCTCACCATGTAACTTGCAGAAAGGGTTCCCTCCCAGTCACTGCCAGCAGCCATTTGGTTGCAGAACAAAATGTCACCCAGCAGTATTCGCTCAAATCAATTTGCTTTGGCTGTATTTGCACATCAGTGTATTCATTTCCTGTTTGAGCAGTGACATTGTTTGCCACAAATGTGCTATGGAAAGCTGATTTGGGGGAAAAAAGTCAATATTTGCTCTGAAGAACAATCAGACCCAATTCAAAAACACACTTAATGATTTGAAGTACATGGATGTATCTCAATGACTTTGTTGAATGAAACCTGATGCTGGGAACAGAAGCAATGCCATGAGCTTTCACTGCCCAATTAAGACAAATTGGTCATTGTCTAGCCTGAGCCAAGATTGTTCAGGATCTGTCCTCACTGCACTGAATCTGAAGAGATAAAACACATGCTGGGGATCCGCACACATTTGGGGAAAGCACAGCTCTGCCATGGATGCACAGGAATAAAAGAAGAGGTAATGTGGACATTAGGAGAAATTGCCACAAAATTAGTCTCTGCAAAGGCCAAGATAAAAAGGGAGTCTAAAAAGAACATAACTGTTAAAAACATGCTAGAAATATTGTTGACAAGTCATGCTTGGGGGTCATGTCCCCTACTAGGCCTTCATAGGTATGTGACAGACCAGGACTATCAGGACAAAACCATGGATTTTAATAATCTGCAGCTTTCTAAACATATCCACTCCAATAATTTTTGGCTGCAAAAATGGTTGGAGCCTTGCAGTCCTTGCTATAGGTAGAATATGATTTTTTTCTGATACTTACTATGTGAATTATAATATCTGTGGGGAAATGTAGTTGCTTGTGGCTCCTGTCCTATAAGAACAACTCTAAAGAAACAGCACGAGGCTGAAACCATTATGTCAAATTAAACCATAACAGTAAAGAGTTAATGTACAAAGACGAAAAGTTTCTATACTAAAGTTGCCTAACATTTCTCATTATAAAAAAATTCCCATCATTTTTCTTTTGCAGAGCTTTAACATAGCTTGCATTAAGCAAATTATGAAATTTGGCAAGAGGTAGGAAGCTTGCTGTCTCTGCAAAATATATTGTTCAGAGTTGCCTGTACTCTATAATAATAAAAAAAAATCCTTTTCATTTTGTTGTAATCTGTAGAATTTGCTTGACATTTCTGGACATACAAAGCCTGCTGACCACACCCGAACCCCTTCAAGGATTCTCTCAGAGGGAATGGTCCACCTGGGTCTCTTTACTAGGGATAAATCCTGGAGATATGTAGTAGGGGGAGTGATGTGGCTGGGAGATTGCAGAACCAGGTGTGAAATTTCCTAGGCATGATGAACCATGGCTCAGGTTGTGGTTTAAGTTCCTGATCCAGCCCACTGAGATCTCTTGCTGAATTCAGGCTCAGCTGCAGACTGTCCCTAAACACTTCTGCTGGCAAAGTTTTACTGCTGTGTTGCTGGGAACAGGTGCAGCATCTGAAAGGGATGTCTTCGGTGACTGCAGTGACTCCATGCCTTGTTTAGCTGTGTGAAGCCCCCCCCCCCCCGGGGAAGCTGTTCCAAGCAGGACAGCCTGTCCAAGCTCACTTCACCTCTCGTTTTGGACATGGGTTGAATCACATTCTCCATCTTCGTTTTCAGCTGGAATGTGACTTCCTTGCTGTTTCATGAAATACGACATCCCCCTTCCCCTCTTCTCCCCCTGCTCCTGAACATGTAGAACTGAATATCATGTAGTTCAGATTTATCCGTATGGCCAAGTTCAACAAATTAGCGGCCAGAAATTTTAATCAGATATTTAATCTTTCAACCATGTAAGTGAGATTTTGTGTTTACAGTGGCAGTAGGCCAGCTTAACCTCAGAGAAGAAAGATTGTTAGCAGTGTCCTTGAAGCTGGGGAGCCAGAGAGCAGTGACTCCACTGAGCAGGTCTGTCTGACCCACGGCTCAAAGGCAGCTGTAATCACTACAGCAATATCAACAGGTTTGTATGCTTTTTAAGTACTGGAAAGTCAAGAAAGACATTCTCTTCTTTGGCATATTGCTGGTAACTGTTCTGTGCATTCAAAATAATTCAGAAAAGTAAGGAAAAGAACAAAGTGTTGGTGGCAGAAAACTGCTGCAGATGAACTTGCAACACACCCTATTCCTGAATTTACCATTTTTTTAATAATTTATTTTTTTACAAAGGGGAGCATCTTCACAGATCACACAAATACCAATAGCAAATTTGATGAAATCTTCCAGTTTCACTGCTGGCCTGCACAGATGCATGTCTAAGTGTAGGCATATGCACACAGTTCATTCCCTGTGTTCTGTTTGTAAGGGTCTCACCTGCTGTTCAAAGCAATATATGAAAAAGTTGGGTCTTGTACTGTTAACCCTGGAAACTGTGCTGCAAAGTAGCATAAGAGAACAGCATTATCACTGAAAGCTAATTATGATTTTTCTGTGTATTTTTGCTGAAGATTTATATTCCAGATATTCTTAAGTCAGAGTCAAGGGCTGAACACTTTATAAGTCTGGGAGCATTTGCTTGTCACTAAGGTCTGTCTGGGGTGGTGCAGTATCATTTTTTGATTTGACCTGTGTAAAAATCTGAGTTCCCTGGAGTTTGAGCAATCTTAGATTAGGATTGGAATCTTGACTTCTCTATTCAGACATCTCACGTACAAATGCAAAACTCCTTGGGGGAAGAAAAGCCTATTTACTCAGTGCAGATGTGTTTAAAATCAGTAATTCAAGTCAGCCCATCAATACTCCCAGTGATGAAAGAACCGTTTGGAAGGCATTACAGTTCTGAACACCAAGTCTCAAAATTAGTTAAGTTGGTAATTTAATGGGCATTTTTCTGGTAGCCATGTGACAAGTGGATGCTAGGAGATACATTTGGACTGTTTATACTTCATTAGACTCTGGGGATGCTATATCACTGCGTACCAGGGTCAACTTTTTAGTACCTTGTGAACTCTCTGACTTTTTGCCGGAGATGCAGACAAATTCTGCCTGAGATAGGGCTACATTTTAGGGAGGATGTGTATATAGTTCCTGTCTTAGAGACTGACACAACCTTTGTGATTTCTAAGTAAAACATACCACTTTATGGTCTCCCAAAATGTAAATGCTTCCTACATCTTTGATTGCTACAGTTTAATTGCGGTTGTTGTTCACATGCCTTGTTTAATATGATTAATGTCATAACAGGTCTGCGGACATTCCTCAGTTCTTTACCTTGACAGTGGAACAACACTGGTGACAAAATGCAGGTTAGGGCATAATGGATCTCTCTTTTTTTAAGGAATTACCTAAGAGTGCTTGCAAAGATATCAGTCTTGGCATTCACTTATTGGGTAACTTTATTTGTCTTTATTTCCAACAGGGTATTTCTATTTCATCCTAGAACTGTGAGAAATGCTGTGTCTGAATTAGGCTGTGTTAGTACATCTGCTCTATCAAAAACTAGCCATGCAACATGGAGAAACAAGTATATAGTGACTGTAGGCATACTATAGATCAGAATAGATGTCCTTTTGCTCAGTCTAGTATCTGATGGGAAGATGAAATATGGCTTCTACATTTATATGAAGCAAGGATATTCATTAGCATGAGAGATGGTGCTATTTGGATTGAGGCCAGAACACTGAACTGAAGCCACTTTAGTGGTATTGATTGATGATCTCTCCCTGTCAATAGATAGAAAACAGCCATCCATTTTCATCCTCCTGGACCTTTCTTCAACATTTTACACTCTTGACCTGAAGATACTCCTGTTTCACTTGAGTGTTAACAGGGTCCAGGGAAAAATGGCTGTGTCCCTCTTGGAGGGATGCCAGTGACTAATAGATGCAGCAAGCTATGCTCCTGTTGTTGGACCTTGTATTTGTCTAGTCCTTCAGAGATCAATTGTCTCTCCTCTGCTATTCAATGCCTACCTGCCAGTTCGATGACATGCATTCTTGGCAGATAGTTCTGATCATCCTTGCTGTAATGGTTCTACCAGTTGGCTAACGTGATCAAGAAGAGCTTATCTGGATGAGAGCAATGAAGACTATCTGCTGAAGGAAAAAAACATTGATAACACAGGAGTTACAGATGAAAGAAAAGATTTTTGATGAGTTGACATCAGATGTAGTACCCGTGGTGGGAGGTAGACACCAGAATTGGTCAGTCATATCCATGGATTAAAGGTGCTCTTGGATTCCTCATTGCCTGCAGAACTGTAGGGACCACCTTTGAGGTTTGCCTGCAAGACAGGATCAGTAACAACCAAATCATTCCTGACCAGCAGTAGTCCACAGTAGTTTTATCAATCTATACCAGTGCTTAACTGCCCTTATCATTAGAAAATTTAAATTGTATGTTTGACAGAAATGTTCCACTCTGTAATTTGATCTCATGTTTTCTTACTCTATCTGCAGTGGACATAGAGAACTTTTTAAAAACTCTTTTCTTTGCAGCTGTATTTTATATATTTGAAAAATATTGTCATATCTCCCCTCTGAACAAAATAACCCCACTTTTTTCATTCTTTCTTTGTAAGTCATGATGTGTAAGCCTCTGGTTATTCTTAACTTTCCCCAATTGCTCCAAGTCTTTTATGAAATGTTTGTTCAGTATGGACACAGTTCTTTGTGCTTCTAGGTGCTGAGCAGAGCAGGATTACTTCGAGTCTTACATAAAGTATTCCCTTTTCAATATCCCCATAGTTTGAAGTGATTTTTTTTTCTTTTTTTTTTCTTTTTTTTTTCCCATTAGTATTGTAAAATTGTCTCACCCTCTATGTGTGGTCACCCACAAACCCTAGTCATTTCTGGAAGAAATGTTCCCTATTCAGTTTCCCCACCTTCCCTTGCATTTGGACAGCTGAGAAAGTATTTCTAGCTGCAGCATTTTAGTCCAGTCCTTACCGATAATATTGTATTTTAATAGCAATTCTTCAATGTACAACTGTCTTGAATTCTAATCTAGTCTGCTAAAATGTTTCCAGTCTCTTCCAAGAAGTGAGAAATCCCTTCTGACATTTACCAAGTATTTAATAAAAATGTTGACCTAAGACAGACCCCCATGGAACTGCAGGCAAAGAAAATTTCTAGTCTGGCAATGACCTATTTCAAGCTGCTTTCTGAGTAGAGTTTTCCAATTTGCTGAGCACCTGCCTTACAGTAGCTTTGACTAGTTTATGCTTTCTTATAATTTGCTTAAGAAAGTATCATACATGGCAGTGACAAAAGCTTTACTAGCATCCAGATACATGACATCAACTCACAAACACCCATATTCTGCTGGAGAGGAAAATTTAGTCAGGCTTAACAAGGCTGGTGTTTGACAAAGACATGTTCCTCTGCACCTGCTATGTCCTAAGCAGTTTGATTATCATCTGATGGTTTGGCTACTGTATTAGTTCAATCTTTTTTTTCTGGAAATAAAATTCAAGAAGGTCAGCTATGGTTCATGGACTTCTCCGTGCAAAGTAAACACTAAAAAATTAAGTACTATATTTGCTCTTTTCTGGTAATCTACAACAGTCATTTAGTAGTTTTCAGATCACTAAGATTGACTCTTCAAATTTGTCGGATTGAATTCCATTAGGTGAAACCCATTTGACAATATCTAACTGTGTGGGGGGTGACAATATGCCATTTTTTACTTGGCCCCTGTCTAGTTGTTACTAATGACTTTTGGTCATACTACTTATTTTCAACCAATGACTTTGCTTTCAGTGTTAACTGTGTTAGACATTTGATCACAGTTGACTTTTTTAGTGAAGACTGAAATATGAAAAAAAAAAGAGCAAAATAACAACAACAACAACAGTTTGGATCAATTATTTCATTTGTTGTCTTATTACTAACATACTTGCAGAAGAATGTTTCATTATTGTTTTTCATTCCTTGAAATTTATGCTTTGCCTTAGCATTTCTGATTTTTTCTCTATGGCATGTGATAGTCCTTATAGCTATCCTCAGTGATGTGCCCTGTTTTCTGTTTTATTCTTGAAATTATTGCTATTGAAGAGATTTAATAATAATAATTCTCACTTCTATTTGCAGCTGGTCAAGATATTCCCCCATCCTGGCAACCAGTGCTCAGTCTCCAGTTATTCATGCCTATGCCATTTCCTGGCCAGGCTACAGCCATACCATATGTAGAAAGCCCTTGGAAAATCATTGTGAGCAGAAAGTGATCCTGCATTTTCTCAACAGCTGAGGCTATTCCAGGTTTGTCATATCTGTCCTCTACACTTTTGACTGGCCTCCCATCAGAGTTTCAGTCAAGTTTATAGTCTTATTAATGATCTCCATGTTTTCCTGGCCTGGGTGGAGAACCTAAAATGCTGGTGTTAAAACTATGGGATTAAATCTGTGGTAAAAGATCCTCTACTCCTTTACTAAGAAAGCAAAAATTGTCTGCACAGAAAGTGGGAACTTCTCAGGCTTTGATCAAAAGCATGGAATGAAATAAGCTCTCCAAGAGCCAAGCTTACTGCTCTCCATGGATGGTACTGATGAGAAACTTTCTGTAACACATCTGTGTTTGTATTCTAGAATGCCTTCCCCTGCACGCTTTCTGCTGCTAAAAGAGGGAGACACTTCTTAATACATCACTGCAAGAAGCTCAGATACTCCCATGACAAATATGACTTTGGAGTGCATACAAAATCAAATAGGATAAATAAAACATAAGCCAAGCATTTTAGCATGTGTGTGACTGTTTTGTTATATACAGTAATTGTTAAATTGTGAATAATTTGGGGAAAGTGGAAAAATTCTCAGATTGTTAGTTTGATCTTGGTACTTTGCCACAAGACTGCTGGGAATTTGGGAGTTTTGTTCTGGGAATGGGGCTGTTGGGAGGGAGTAGGAGGGTATTATGAAGAATACAGAATTTACTGGGTGAAGAGAGAGAATTTAAGATTAGAGTTTGATGATTGTCAGCCATGCTTGGATTTCTATTTTATTCTTTTTGACACTTTCAATATGGCAAGTGCACCAACAGCTTCATTATGTGACTGTCAAATTCTTCGCACCCCTGCAGCAGGACTTATGCAGAAGGCTGGTGTATCTCTGTAGCCACTTACTGATTTCTGTGCTTGCATGCATCCAGCTGCCTGAGATGCTGGGATAGAGCACACAGCATCATTGTCATTCCTGAATGTGCTTTAGGGGCTACAAAGCCCTGTCAGAAGCCTGGCCAGCCAGCTCCATATGGGCAACAGCCCTGAGCACCACTGATGCCTTGAGGAGGGTGCTGAACTTCTGGTGTAGGACCAAGACTAATTGCATTCTACATTGTCTACTTATTGCATAGTGCCCACCAAGCTGGCACTGCTATCTGAAGACCTCCCTGGAAAAAGAAAAGAGGACAAATTGTACTGAGGACAAGAAAACATCTTAGGGAACTTTTTCCCTAATGCAATGCTTGTCCTTTGATTCAGTTGCTCTGTGACCAGTAACATCTTTCTTGTGTTCATTGCTGCCAGACAAAAGAGCAGAAGCTCTAAAGATTTTCAAGGCATTTTTTTGAGAATAAGCCGGACACAGGACCCAAGTAATCATCTTTAGAGGTTTACGTCATCCTCTGGTATTTTGCCCATCAAAATAGAGCCTGCTTCAAAGAAATGACATAGCCCCCTTGATGGCAAAGTGCAAGCACTGAGAGAGAGCTCTTGGATTTCTGACTGCTTCACAGCACAAGTCCTTGTCTCAGAGAAATTCAAGTTTACCAGAAGCCCTTCAATTATTTTTTGTTTCGTTTCCCCAATACCCTCCAGATTAGAACACAGCTTGGCAATGTCACTAGAAGAAAGAGAGAGAGAAAAGAAAACAACAAAACCCCAGCTGCCAGTGTTTCAACTACAAATGCTATTGGGAGGGTTTGTGATACTTGCCTTAAAAGTACTTCAGACAGAAATGTTATTTTCTTTCTATGATTTTTGGAAAGCTTCAGATTTCTGCTGGTACTTTATGCAAAATCAACAGGTCTACCTACGCAAATACATCTGGGTAAGATTGACAAGTGGAGAAAGTTGACAGGCTCCCATCAGAGCCAAAGCGGTCTCTGCTCTGTGTGCTGATGGAGGAACTCCTGCCCTTCCTTGATGAAGATAAGGGTCTTTTATAGTAAAATGAAAACAAGGAATCAAAGGGTGACAATCAGTCTTCCAGTATCTCATCCTCTGTAACTTGATCAAGGGATATTCATTGCTCCCAACATCATAGGCAAGATGGGAAGATGTGGGTTGATGAGTTTGTTCCACTGAAGCTGCATGTAAACATTAGGACATGAACTTTCATGGATATTCCTTATTTAACAGAAAATGGTGCTATGTACCATTTTGTATTTCTAACCTAAAATTATGACATTCTCAAAAATAAGAGATTTTTAAATATTGTAAGAATGGATCTGTTCCCCTGCATCCTGATGTAGTAGCCCATAGGCACATTTTCAAGATTTCCATTGCAAACATGTCTGTAGAAAAGCTGATTATGGAAGGAAAGGCTGTATGAAGAAAAGGCAGGAGTTTTAATTTTAAAAACTGGAGTTTTGATTTAACTGGAAGAATGGACAATGTCAGCACTGTTCATTTTCAGTAACATTTATACTGCCTGTGTCTTGGACATACAGAGGTCTAGATATGCACTCACATATATTTTAACTACACCATTGACCTGAGATGCTAGTTGGCTTCTAAATTTCATTGTAAAACCTTCAGGTATATTTAAATGCATGCAAACAGCTATGTAAGCTAGGCAAGGTTATTAGTTATTTTCTGATTCTATTTCTAAATTATGTGTATCTAGTGCTTGTAAAGCTATGTCCTATACATAACATTGTGTTTATGACTCTGCAGTGATTTTTGGCATAAGAAAGACTGGCAGAAGAACAGTGTGATGTTCAGCGAGAAAACAAAGAGCCATTTTGCTATCTTTTCTGGAGTTTCAAGAAAGGAGCACCCAAATGACTCTTGTTCAAACTCAGCTGTATGTGATTAAGCCTGTTCTTTGATGCATACTGGTGGTTTCCAGAGGGAAACACGTATCCATGTCTGCTTGGTCTACAAACTGATCATTTCCTTCTATTTCTGTTCTGGCTCTGGGTGTCCATTGCCCTCCGCCCCCCCTGTTCCTGCCCGTCTGTAAAACTCATAAAGCCTGATTTAAACACAGTAACATACACAGGCAAATGATGACTTGGAAGTACTTGAAGGAAGGGATGTGCTTCGTGACTCAAGTGTTTGTGTTGTCCTCACCAGAAAACTCCAACAATGAAAGTCCTTCACATGGAAAAAAGTCGTCAGCTTTTCCACAGAAAAGACCATTCTCTTGTGTTATCACCTTTAGAACAAAATGCAGAAAAGCCTGGGGAGGTTTCATGTTTGTTTGTTCACTGAGCTTGATTTAAAAATGGAAGGCAGAGCCTGAATTTATAACAGATTAATGAGTTTTCATTCAAAATGGGGCAAACAGCACAGTTGGCAGTGCAGCAAACTTCACAAATATCACATGAAGCCTTATAATCTTCACTAATCTTTCTAATTCAGATTCCTTCATACTTATACCCAGGAGGACCAGGGATGAATGGATTCCATCCTAATTTATTCATATATACCTATGGTATTTATTCCCAGTGTAAAAGCTGAGGGATAATACAGTTTTTTCTGGGACTATCCAAAGGAATTCTTACCTATTTGTTCAAATGACTAAATTATTTGCTCCGGCAGGACTGAGACCATACTATCATGTGAGGCATAAGAAATACGTTGCCAGAGAGAAAAGGCAGCAGCTGGAAAAATGGAAACATGACAGACTTTCATTCGATATTTAATGATATGTCTATTGGCAAATGTTTTGCTAATTATTTATTTGTATAACCAGTGAGGGACTTAAATCAGGAAGAAAAGGGAGTTACTTTCATGGTATGGAGGTGAGGAGAGAAAGGGTATGGCTGCCCAGTGGCCTGAGGGAACAAAACCAAGGTCCAGTACTTAATACGAGAAATACTCAACATAAAAATGCTTAGGTATTCTGAATGAAGGCTCCAGAAATGGTTTTTGTCTTTCAGATAAAAGTACGATCTTCTTTCCAACCATGGCATAATGCCTCTAAGTCCTTAAGGCATAGAGCTAAAGTCACAGTCCTTTCCTGGGCATTTTTCCAAACCAACTGAGGTAGCTCCCTCTCCTCATACTAGTGGTGGGGACCACACAGCTGAGGTGCTTATCTCTCTACACACCTTGCACAGATCCTGTAGACACTTAATGTTGGGTTACACATCCTCCCATGTAGCAGGATGTCTGAAAAGTCAGAGCATCTCAGCCACCAGGTGTTGGTGTCTCCCGGGGGGGGGTGGAATCTCCTTGAATATGAAATTGGTATTCACGGATAGAGCATGTAAAAGAGCTTGAAAATATGGCCCTAGAATTACTCCACGTATAAAGTCCTTCTTCACCTGCAGACAGACATAGACATTAACTCTGAAATGAAATCTCTGTCTTCCTCCGGCATGTGAAGCCTGCTGCCATCCTGTTAGCTGGAAGCCACTGCTCAGGTCCAGGTGTGGATGTAAGGATGGGAGCTCACTGGTGGGATGTCTTGGGGTGAACAGATTGCCTCTGAACACCAGGGAGAGATGTATGTTTTCTATTTTTTCTACTGACAACAAGAGATGCTGCAATATCCCTTGCTACACTGGGCATCTCTCCCTAGACTTTGCTCCCCAGAAATTCGTTTTTTTTTTCAGCAGAAAATATGCCACAGGCATTTAAAGAAGTGCTACTGTGAATCCTCTCCCTTTGGGATTGCTCACCTTTCTCTCAGGAAATCCTGAAAGACTGTGCAACGTCACACATTTTCTGATACTGTCACAAACACCAAATATTTTCCCCCTTCTTTCCTCATCACTATTTGCTTAGCAAATCAGCTCTTTCTAGGTGCACAGGTATGGGTTCGGACTGCTGGACCAAGGGGTCCTTGCCACTGCTATTTTCTGCTTCCTCTGGTTTTGTGGGCTTTATAATGATAATGGGGAGCATCTAGTGAGCACATCTTTCAAAAACCTTGCTTACCTAGTCCAAGACAGGTAGGGAATGGTAGCAAATTTAGAAAGGAATATGGGGTGCCTAGTTTACTTCATCTTTTCTGTTTTCTCATAAGGACTCTGTGACTTAGTGGATAACCATGTAAAATGTGAGTCTGAATGCAACACTCTCCAGCATTTCTAAATCAGGAAACCTCCTTGGAGCTGCTGGATGATTAACCACGTCCAGCTGTGCGTGTTGGGGTGACAGGGAAATTCTTGTCATGGACACAGGGGGAATATCTTTCTCTATAGGAAAAAGCATTGCCCAGGGGAAGACTCGCTGGGTGCCTCCACTCCTCACCTTTAACAGACTCTTGTAAGGCCAAGAGTGAATTTGCCATTAATTGTGTACCTGTATGTTTTAGCATCCTCCCAAGTCTACGTGCTCAGAGAGTCACAACAGCCAGGCTACCAAAACTCACAGCCCAGTGGGAAGCATCTCCTCCTGTGTGACAAGACAGCCTCCTTCCAAGCGGGCAGAGGAGGAGGGATGGGAGGAGAGCCCAGGGGAGCCACAAATAATAAATAACCGCAGAATAAAGCCGAGGAGGAAAGCCAGGGCGGTGGGAGAGGGGGGTGGCCGCCTCAGTCCCCTCTCCCCCTGCCTGAGGCCTGGGGTGCAGGGATGCTGTGGGGGCCGGTGGAGCGACCGCCGGCTCCTCGGCGCTGTTTGTTGTTGTTCGTCCGGCGCAGGAACTTGGCAGGAGCCGGTTCTCGCTCCGGGTCCCACAGGCAGGAAAAGTCTCCCAGCCCGCGGAGGAGACAGCCTGGCTGAAAGAGCCCCGCCAGCCCCGCTGCAGATAAGTTAATGTACACAGAAGGGACGTAAATTACCACGACCCTCAGCAGCAGGACATTGGCCAGGGCCTGTCAGGAGGAGGACAAGCGTCGGCCGGCTCCGCGCCTCGCTGACGTTTACCTCCAGATAGAGCCGCCGCTGCCCCGCGAGGAAGGACCTCATGGAGCCAGGGCTTCCTTGAAAACAGCTGCCTGTCCCCGACACCTACAGACTAATGCTGTTTTAATCAGGGGAATTAGCGGAAGGCGGTGCGCTGTTTTCCCAAACCATTTGCATGGGGACAGCAGCCTCCCCCGTGGCTCTGCTGCCATCTCCATTACGCTTCTTTATCGGAGCTGACTTTTTTTCCTGCTCCCCCCTCCAGGGAGCCCGGCGTCCCGTTATCTCCACCCCCGAGCCCTGACGACATTCACCTCCCTGTTTACACACTGACATCACGCTGCAGCCTCCCTCCGGCTCAGAAATAACCCCAGGGATGAAGCAAACAGGAAAAGCCCCGTGACGCATGCACCCACACCGCCACAGCCACCTTTGCAGCCATGGCCACGCTGACCCAAGCCAAGGTCCTTGTCTACAGCCGACAGCCAGTGGGGCTACATCATGACATGGAGCTGTGCTGGGTACTGGGCTCGTACACTATGGTGTGAGTAGGGATGGAGCTCCAGTGGGACATCTGCGTTTAGACAGTGAGTCAGTGGGAGAGCCAGAGCCAGAGATCAAGTCTTCAGGTTCTTGCTTCAGCCACCAGACCATGCTTCTCCCCATAAACGTGTTTCATTCTCTCTTCCTCCCTCCTCACATTTCATTTCAGCATGTATTCATTCCTTGAAGGAGACATAGAGGTAAATTTAGAGCCAGGTACACTGTGGGAACGACAACAGGAAAACGTCTGCGAGGTCACTCTCAGCTGTTCCAAATAGCCCCTTGCATCCACACACAGCCCATTAATTTTAGCAGGGCTCCTTGTGTGGTAAGCTCCTACACGAAATGTGTGTGGGAGGCACATTTGGGCCCATGGAGATTTCATTATTATTGTAAGCTTCAGAGTCAGAAGGCTCCAGGGGACAGCACTTTGCTCTCCCTCTTAGCGAAACGCCAGGCTTAGGCAGGCCAGATTCTCTGCATTAACATGTGGCTTGTCCACACTCTCACAAGCTGTGCTTTCTGCTGTTTGTTATGCATTCTGCCCCAGTACCTGACAGCAGACCAGCACCATGGCTGTACTCACTTGAATTATGCTGGATATGCTAGGTTGACTAAATCTCCCTAAATGCATGGATTGTTTTCTCTGGCTTTGAAGAAACAATTCCAGTTCAGCAAAGAAAGGGTAATATTGTGGAGACCAGAGGGCCAGCACTGGGCCCAAAAGGGCCTTTTTGCTTGGTAATCTTCACCGACGTGAATCCACGTCCTGTCTGAACCCGTGATGGTTTCATGCAGTTGGTTTCACAGGCTTGTTGGGATATAAAGTAGAAGAGGGTAAGCACAGAGAGCTCTGCCTAAAGCCTTTATAAGCCCTGCTAGAGATGAGTAGATACACTGTCCACACAAAAGCACAGTTATTCTGAAGCAAGACTAGATTTTCTCTGGCCAGGATTTCCAGTGGCTTCCCATCAGTACCATGGTTCCCATCCACTTTCTGAAAGGCAGAGAACAGAGAGCAGCTTTCCTACAGGGTGACCTGGGAATGTCCCTGGGATGCCAGCATCCCCAGAGCAAGAGGAGGTGCTGTCTGCCCCACCTCGCCACCCCAGTCCTGTGCAGGACACAAGCTAAGGCAGTGAGCCTTTGCTTTGGCTCTCTGCCATTGCCTTTTCCTTTCTGGCAAGGGGTAGTAAGAGAGCTGCAAGCCTCCGTGTTGCTTCTGCTTTCTACCCAAATGGACTATGAAGAGAGCTAGAGAACAGGTGTTTTCTAGAGAAAGCTGATGGTAAGCAAAATAAATGGATAGTGGAGCTCAGATTGCTAGCACTTTACTATATGAGTAGCTGTGGGATACTGTGGGATGGAGGAAGCTTTGCAAGTAGCATTATTATTAAAAGATGCATGTGATGTGCCTACCATCCCAAGTCAAAATACTCTGTAAACAGGTAACTTACTTGTGTGTCTTGTGTGTCTTTGTGGCTTAAAAAAAGTGCTGCCTTTTCTGCCTTTGAAGTAGGGAACTGGTCAGAGGACTGATTTTCTTTCCTAGAAGCACAATACCCTGGAACCCAAAAGATGGTAGTTCCTGGAGAAGGAGACCTCTCTGTATGGATACACACATCCAATTTTGTTGTTGTCATTGTTCTGCACAGTAAGCAACAAGAAAACTAGCTTGCAGTTAAGGTATGTTGATAACCAGGTATACATTTAAGAGGGAGTAATTACCTCTCTTCCCTTCTAATTTACATATACAGTGCAAGGGATAGAAATATCCTTGGCCTTGGTGGAATTATTCCAGCATTACATATTATAGTGGCTTTCCTAGGGACATCAGGCTGATAGATGCCCTTTTGCTTGAGGACGTTCAGGTTGTTTTAGGGTTAAAGAGTAACCGAGGTGTAAGGTTTTGGTTGTGAGAACACCCGTTCTGCTTGGGGAAGGATGAGGACAGGTCACCATGGGAGTCATGTAGTGCAACACGACCAGTGGCCAAATCCCCTCCTGGCCCCTCAACATCCATTCCTACAAAAAGGATGGGACCAGGGGCTGTCTTCTGACCCATTCCTTCAGCTCCTGGGGCACAGAGGAGCACACCTCGCTCTGCTGCAAGGCAAGGGGACAAATAAGAGCAGCAGCCATCCACTCTGCGTGATGCAGCTCATGGGACTCTCCAGTGCCTCCTCCTCTCCATCTGAAGATCTCTTTTCCCTGGCCAGCCGACATGTGTGTGCTGAAGTGCTGGCAGGCTCCATGGGCTGACGCATGTTTTCATCTCTTCCCGCACAGAATGCCCCCCGTGTTTTCTTCCAAAATCCATTCACGTTCCTGGCACTGAAAATCTTTATCTTTATATGTTGTTTTGAGCACACCCACTGCTTCCTGACTTAAAGCAGTTGTAGCATGGACAGTGATTTACTGACATCAGATAGTGGTTCTTAAAGCTGCTTTAAGTCATATTGTTCTTTTGGTGGACAGGGCACAACTGGGCTTCAGTTGGATGGAAAATAGAGATAATTTTCCCAAAGCATGCATGTTTTGTGCAGGAAACTAAACCATGAATGAACATATCTTGAATGCTGAGGGGCTAACAGGAAGGACTGGAGCCCTTGTGATGTTTGAACAAATGCTGGGTTTGGTTCCAGCAGGGCTGAAATCTGGTTCCAATAAATGTTGTGAAATGTGGGTTTTCGTGGCAGGTGCCAATGGCTTCAAAACGGGACCAGAACCACTCAAAACATGAGCAGAAACATTCTTGGTTCATCCTTAACATCAGAGTAAGAAAGGGAAAGAAGGGTACTGAAAATATTTCTTTCTGGGTGCAAATGTTACATCTGCTTAACCCTTCCTGTGCCTCCCGAGGCAGCGGCTGGCAGCAGAGACCTACCCGATCCCACTCCAGCAGGCTGGAGAATCCAGCCTCACATTTTTTTGTGATCTGTTGCTGTGTTCACACCTCTTTGCTACATTTCATTTCAAGACTATACTCAGTTTCAAATAGGGCGTCTGTAGTGAGTCACCCCTAAAATACCCAGGGGTATGTAAACATATCTGAACCCTCCTGAAAGAAGGAATCCCAGTTTTCCATTCTGCAGCAGACACCCTGATGAGATGCTGGCCCGTCTGTATGTCTTAATGTCCAGGGATGTTGTTTCAGGATGGAGTTTGCCTTTTTTCTAACGTAAATGCAGATTTTGACATACAGGTGCTGAGGGATTTGGGGAGGTATCTGATTCAGGGAAAAGAAAAAAAAAATAATAGAAAAAAGTTTGCTTGACTGTACATAGCTGGCCTCTGGCTTCCTTCAGGGATGCTCCCCCTTCCCCCAGCCTTGCGCTTTGAATAAGCATCCAGAGGCTTGGAAGCTTATCCAGACTTATCCAAATCTCTTTGAAGGCATGGATTAAGGCAGGAACCCTGGGACCCAGGCCAAGAAACCTCAACAGAGCAGCAAGTCAGTGAGAAACCAAGAGTCTGTCCAGGGGAGCTGGCTGAGGAAAAATGAAGAAGTCCATCCCAGGGAGGCGACAGGAAGGGATCGTCTGTCTGGGGAAGGGGGGCTCCACAGAGAGCCCATCGAGGGAGATGAAAGAGAGGTGGGAGGGAGAAGGCTGGATGGGGAGGGCTGGGAGAAGGCATACGGTGGTGGGCTCCGGCCCCAGTTGCCTCAAGCCAAGCCTGCTTTATGGGTCTGGGACATGGGCTGCAAATCTTCCTTGAAGAGATGATTATGGGAGGCTTCTGGTACGATCTGGTTTGGCTGCCTTAGAAACACCGGTAGGGCAGGCTGTTATCCCAGCACAGATTGCCTTGTGGGAGTCATAAATAAGGGGAGACATGAGGAAATTGTACGAAATAATAAATGGTTCCAAGGAAGAAGACCAGGAGGTTTCTATTCACCTCGCTCCATGGCAAAGGACAAGAGGACATTTAATAAAACTGAAATATGGCAAAATAAGAACTGATGAAAGGAAATCCCTGTTCCTACAGCACAGGCTAACCTGGTGTCATTCTTTAGTAGAAGACATTACTGAGTCTACAGGTCTTTAGAGACTGAACAGAGGGTGATATATACAGACAAGTAGCAGTGTTTTATCACTCCATGGTATTAAGGATTGTAAGTGACAGCAAGCTTTGATTTCAAGACCGTCCCATCTAAAACCAGTAAAGTTGCTGGGGTTATCAGCTGAATGATTATAGCTTTTCCTGCCCTCTTTTTTTTTTTTTTGTTTGTTTGTTTTCTGGGCAGACTGAAGAGTTGCCAGGAGAGCAATCTTTCCACTGGGAAGGGCAGGTCGAACAACCCTGGGAGGCCATGGCCATCAGCCGTGCAGGAAGGGTGGACAGGAGCCAGCAGGACACGGGGCCAGTGGACACCTCCACTGTGCCCCGGGACCATGTCCCACTGTGGGCTGAGACAGAGCCTCGACCACCCAGAATGACTCCTGAAGCAGGAGTTACCCTTTTCCAGCCACCTAGTTTGTTGTTGTCGATGTTTGTTTGGCTTTGGTTTTATCTCAGCTGTTTCATTCATCTTCACGTTTGGTGGTTTATTTTTGCTACCCAAATTAACCAAACAACAGGCAATTAGGCTGTTTTACTGAATAAAAGATATGAACGTCCCATGTTTTGGGCTTCTAAAAATGGGTGGGAGCAGAAGTAACACCATTGATTTACAGATATTTTTTTGATTAATGTTGTTGTGACTGAAATTGGAGACTGCCTTACAGAAGAAAAGCTGAAGTAGCTTCAGAGCAGAGCTGGAGCTCAGCGAAGACATCTCCACACAAACACACACAGATAAATTGATACACAGGTAAAATAGGCACTTAGATTTGTAAGTACAGACTATTTTTCTTTTTCTCAGTCCCTTTTTAATGACGCATAGACTTTTTGCCTCTGAAGCTGCACAACACCCTCCCCCCTGGTTGACTCATGCTGTAAACTAAATTTAAAATTCTTGGGAATAGTGGTTATGCCTGAGAGAACCTTGTGGATCACAGGGAAAAAAGACAACTGCCCAAATCACTGCTCCAAACCCATGCAGCGTCTCTGGTCAGTCCTTCACCCTGTCTCCAACCCAATTTATTTTTTGTCTTTTTCACTTCCCACAGGCAACAGGGAGCAGAGCAGGAGCAGAGAGATTAGCCCATGTCTCAGAGCATCATGGTGGGAGCTGTTCTCTTGGAAGGTGAGGAAGACCAGAAATTGTTAATGAAAATCTAATTAAGTAAGAGCTTGCACCCTGCTCCAAGATCTGACTGACTTGTAGCAGGCTGAGAAAAGTCCATCACATGGCGATAGAAGCCCAGGGACCTGCTGTGTCTGCCAGCCACTATGTCAGGGACAGCAGCACAAGAGTCATACGGGGGAGGCAGTAAGAAGGGAAGTGACAAGTTACTTCCAAATTCAATGAAAAAAAAAAAAAAAGAAAAAAAACACACAACAAAACAAACATTCAAAATGTTTGTCTTAGAACTATTTTTTTCTGGTTAATGTTTAACCTTCCACTTTTCCAAAGCAATGTTCTTGTTATCAGCTCCATTGCTGAAGGTCACATATAGAATAAAAGTCATATCTTAAATGTGAATAAATAACACTAGCAGAAATTAATTGAGTGCAAGTGACTCATGTGACATTTAAGGTTTTCTTTACCTACCAATGTAAGCAAATGGTGTAACCATGTCCCTTTTTGTCCCACAAGCTGAAAAGAAAGCAAGTGAGCCAGAAATGACCTATTGTGCTGCAAATGCACTCGAGCTCCATTAGGAAGGCTCTCATCCTGAAACCCAGCTATTCTAGGAAGCAAACCACTGTAGGATGAGGGGGTGACTGTGCCCTGGCAGGGGACATGCTCCAGGTGTAGGGGAAGGCTCCTTGCTAACGGGGAGCACTGGGAAAGCCTTTGACTCGTGCTGTCCTGTAGTGAATGACAGCCATGATTTTGACTGATGTGGAGAGCTCTCTGATAAGAACCCAGGGGATAAAAACAAATGCTTTTGAGGAATTTGTGACCAATAAATCAATCATTTCATTAAAGCAAACAAATGCAATGCATATGGTTTACCTCCTGCGTTTTAGGGGTCTCAACAGCTTTCACATGCATGGGGGTTCATCCACTAAAGGGATTTGTTCATGTGCAGGGGAAGTTAACTGGAATCTGGAAAGAGTTTCATTTGGATTTTCTTTATGGTAAATCCCTAGCTGTGTTTATTTATGGTTTAAAGTAGTCATACTGTTTCATAAGGGAGAAACAGGGACAGAGAAGAAGCAAATGCTGCTATATAAGGATTTACAACAAAGACACCTGGCTTGTTCATGTGGCTCATAAACACACATTTGTATTGTGCAGTCCAAAAATATCAAATATTGAGCAACTTCACTTTGATTGCAGAGATATTAATTCTTCATCCAAGATCCAGACACTAGGAAGAAAATACCGTGCTTTATAATGAATGCCTGAAGAGCAATTCTCCTGTTTGTACCAATTATTTGTACATTCCAGGAAAAAAAAAAAAAAAGGAGAGTTCTGTTGTGGAGCAGATGGCTGTTTTCTGTAGAAGACAGAGAAGCAGCAACTGCTTCTCCTACAGATTTAAAAGGATCCAAATAATTTCCAAGAAAACTGCTGAGATGATTTTTAAGCTAATTGTTAGTAATTAGATAGAATTTATTTACCGAGGTGCCTTGGTATTCTCTGCTTTGTGCTTAGCTGGTCAAATCAGGCTGATTGATTCTTCCTATTTTAATGGGAATGAAAGTAAAGCCATATTATCCAAGCAATCTGTATTCTAGATGTTATAAGAATTACTGTCCTCGTGGTTAAGTTTTGGTGGTCCCTCTCTCTGCTTTTCACTTATGGTGGCTTGCAGGAAATCTATGGCTGATACAGCTTTTGTCTGCATCACATGAAAAAGTTTGCATGCTGGGGTTCCCAGCTCATGAATGGCCATTGGATGGGAACTTCAGTGGATGACGGCTGTGTCTTCTAGGCACTGTTCTGACCTCAGGCCCTGCTGTCCAAACCCCTGGAAACAAAAGGCTACATGCTGTGCTGCTGGGGTGATGGCTACTCTCACCTGTACCTCTGCCCATTAGGGTACAAGTGGCTGAGCTTTAAAGGTTTCTAAAGGCCTTTCTAAGGGGCATGGAAATAAAGAGTTGGATCATTCATGGCCCACATGCTTCTTAATAGCAATGATCATTTTTCTAAAGGGGTCTTGTTTTACTTGACCTTTTGCCCTGTGTGCTGCAAGTTAAGTCAGTAAATTAAAATCCATCTTTGATGTTGAAGTCTCATGGTGTACTCCTGGAAATGAAAGCATCTGTCACAAGCAACGTCTTCTGTTTGTTTGTTTGTTTTTGGAAAGAATTACTGGCAAGCAGACAAATAAGTAGCTCCATTTCTCCTGATCTGAGCCAAGTTTAATTTTTAAGCTGATAATAGTATTGATGCAAAATCTGAGAAACATAAACTCCAAAGAAACAAGAGCCATCAATAGCTCCAACCAAGTCTCAGCTGACACTTGGACCCCACAACAAGCTTGTGAGGTGAAGGACTGGAGGGATGGGATCTTTTGCATTCCTGAAACCACAACCAAATCTATGATGAGGAACTGCCCTCACCAGCATGGCAGTGTTTCTCCTTCTGTGTAGGAAATTCAGTATTTTTTTCTGCCTACCCTGGCTCTCAGACAAGTTTTATTTCCTTTTTCTTCCAAGAAGTTTGAGTCTATTTTCTAGACCAATATCTAGAAACATAACTTCTTCTGGCATGGCCTCTGATTTCTGAAGAGAAAGGGGCTGTTCAGAGCTGATGTTGTGGTCCAAGTCACTGTCTATCACACTTCCCTGCTCTATTTTCACTTTTCTCATGTAACATCACATCATCTCACTTAATACATTTGTTTCTGATTACAGGCTGTGTATAATGGCCCAGCACAATGCTTTACAGTATGCTATGGCTTCATGCCATGGGAAAACATATTCGTAATTTTTATGACCCCAGTGCAGCAATGATGCATTTTTTAAAAAACAGAAGAACATATAAAGGAATTATTTTGCAGCAGGATTAAGCATCATTACTCACAGCAGACATACACATTTGAACTCATTAAGCCTTTGCTTTGTTATTCTTGGTATTTCAGAACATGTGCTGTAAGTGTCTCTTGGTTCTTTCCAATTCTGCTATATAAAACCCCTTAAAATTAGGCAGGACTTGGCCATAACGCTCTTGATCTCAGATGTTGGGGCCAGATTTTTCCCTGCCTGTCAATCTGGAGTGAATCTGCAGGCAAAGGGCTTTTTTCTTCAGCTTTGGATGGTCCAAAAAATGCTGAAAGGTTGATAAGAAAGGTGGCAAGGAACAGCAGAATGGGTGGGTTACAGCAAAAGGAAATGTGTAACCTTAGGTTCCCATTTGTTGTTCTATACTATTAAAAAAAATAAAATTAAAAAGAAAAAAAAAAAAAAGAAGAAAAAAAAAAAAGAAAGAGAAGAGTCTGGGTAGATGGATGGATGGGGTGGGGAAGAAAATGTCAGAGCAAGCCCCTGGCTATTTCTCATTTCATTTCACTCAGTGGCAATATGTCAAGAACAGGGAGAAGAGAAGAAAAGGGAACACTGAAATTTGAGGGAGGGGGAGGATGTGTGTGAAAAATTCCATAAAATGTGGTTCTGTTTTAAACCCTGCTGCACAGAAACAACTTCAACATTTTCATGAGTTCTTCACTGCATTTTTTAATCCTTTCTGCAGATGATGCTCTTAAAGGAAACAAGCGAAGCCCAAAATGGTGCAAACCTTTCTAAAGACTTGTGCTACCCAAGGTCTAACTCCAGAAAACCTTCTGGCAAGTAAATGTGGGGATCAACCTCAATCTTGGTGTAACTCCACTGGCAGCACTGGCTCTGCACTACAGCAGAAGCTATTCCCATAAGAGGCAGTTCTTATTTTAAGAAGAAAAGGATACTGAAGCAAAATGGGAAGCAGAATCCAGTGAATGGTTCCATTCATGAGGATGGAAAACTTTTGGTAGGGTGGACCAGACCGTGAGCTGTCACTGCTGCTCTTTCTCCTTGGCCTCTTTTCTTGGAGAGGTTTTGGAAGAAGGGGTCATTCTACACACACAACTAATTCCCCACTCAACATACCAGTGGCATTACCCGCCTCTAGCCTCCCACACGCTGTCATACCCTTATCAGGACACTCACACACATGCTAATGCCAGGACCCTTTGGTAGCTTCATAAAAAAGCAAAGCCGTTCTTATGAGTCAGGATCTGGTAACGCTAAGTTCTGGAGAAAATGTGCACAGACAGATAAGCGTGAGGCTAAGGATAGTGCCTGCCTTTTGGGACTGCCTCTGCATTAAAGTCATCCAGAAGACAAGTTGAGAACATGAAGGGCTCTGTGGGCTACGTTTACAGGGTTGGAAGTCCCTAGAGCTTCATAAGTTGAGTTCATTGAGTTGGAAGCTTTGAACCCAAATCTACATCTCCCACGAGTTCCTTAAACCACCTCCATCTTAAGAGTTTCAAAGCTCTTTGCAAAGAATGAGTTGATCCTTGTTTGCTCTAAAGGCCATTTGGTGAAAACCATGTTTCCCACGTGGTGAAGGAAAAAAGGATGTGCCTGACCACATTTCCATTACATCAGTCTTTTCCAGAGGTTAACCTTTCCTTTTTCACTGCTCACTGCTTCATACACCTGACTCCGCTGTTTGAGCACTCAGGTTTTGACATACCTGGATCAAGTCTGTCCTGTGTGTAGAGATTTTCAGGTAAAAACTGTGAATGCAAATTTGAAAGTTTGCTCTGGAAATTTGTTCTAAGAGGAGCAAATCTGCCTTCACAGAGCTGACAATAAGGATGAGGAGGAATGTTTCTTTTGCACACTGATGGAACATTTTTTCCTGAGAATGGAAGTCCTCTTCAGAGGTTCACACAGTGGATGTGGTTTGGGCAGACAAATAATATTCTGATACAATCATTGCCTCTTGTGGGCTAAAAAATGAAAATACTGGATAAGGTCCCACCTCCTGGCTTTGCGCTTGTCAAGAATAGGATCTATTAGTCTTTAAAAGAAATAATAATAATACATGGTAGCCAAGGAGAGTTATGTGAACTGGCATCTAATCAACGTTTCATGGAGTTTTTTTTTCTTTTTTCCCACTTCATTTTTTAAAATTCTCAGAACTGTCATTAGCAAACAAGATTTTACTGTTCCAAGCTTCCCTCACTTTCTCATGCAGGGACACTCCAGTCCTCTGGACAGATTTGCATTCTTCCTTTGCTTTCTTCCTCTTAGGATAATGGTCTGTATCCTCCAGAGGACAGGCTCCCAGAGCAGTAGAGTGCAAGAAATGGGAAGCCTTCTTGCCACCTGTAGAATGCTGGGCCAAGCAGATCCATTCAATTTGCTGTCTTTAAAGTCGTGTGTCTGCATCCTCCAACTGCTCTTTTAAATGTGAGACAAACCCCACCCTGAGCAGCACCAGCAGATGCTACCCTCCTAGCTGCCTCGTACCTTGTGTTGCCATTTGGTAAGTCAGGCAGTTCATGTCTGTCTTCACTTTGTTGCAGCAGTGTTGGCTACTGCATGAAGTGATGAGCAAGCTCCGACCTCAGTGGGTTTCAGTGATGGTATTGTAATCATAGGCTGGTCCTAATAGCCTGGTAAATTGTGGATGAGAACAGGTATGGCTGATATGTCACCATGCATTGGCTGACATGTCCTCTGGCATTTCCCACACAGGGACAAAAGGTGTGCTGCTACTCATGCCCTTCCAACCCAGCCTTCTTGCAGCTGAGCTCCAGTGACCTCCCAGTGTTTCGAAAGACACTCAGGGCTGGAGTTGTTTTATCATACATGAACTAACAGTGTTATTGTCTGTGTGTGACTCCTAAAAGAGGCAAAAACCAGTTGTTGTCTGGGCAAGAGCCAAGTTTCTGACTGTTTTCATTTCTGTGTGACTAATTTCCTTGAAATGTAGGCCATGCTGTTGCTGATGGTCATTTTTATTTTTTTCATAGATAATACTTCACCTTGGCCCCAAGAAAAAGTATGTTCCTTCAAGAGCATTGAAGGAATGCCACCTATTCTTACGGCACAAGACGTATTCCAAGGAAAACCTTACAATGTACCCACAACAGTCTATTTTGTGGGTCTAGAATCAGCTGTTGTATATATGAGTGTTCATATATATGTGTGTGTTCTATATTTATACATGTATACACATACGTATGCATGTTATTGTGTGTATGTGCATGTGTGAAAGAGAAGAGGAGAGAACAGAGGAGCTCCAGTGTTTGTTTTCTATTAACCAGGTCATCTTTCAGACAAGAAAAAATGTTGTGACCAAGCCAAGGATTCTGCTCAATGAGTTAATGCAAAGCCAGAAAATTATGGCAGTAACTGCTGTCTGAGCACGACCAGAATTTGAACTGTTTTGTATGTGTACATCACTGTACATTTCACTTCCAAATAAACTGCATTTACAGTTTTGGGTAGTGCACTGGAGAAGGAGGTTGCTTGCAGTCCTGAGCAATAAATTATTACATCTTTTCCCTGAAACAATGATAGGTATCTGGGACAAAAAAAAAAAAAAAAAAAAAAAAAAAAAAAAAAAAAAGCGCAGTGACTCAGAAATGCCTTCATAGTCTTTTACTGCAGAAAACTGTCACATGACATCAGAATACGGTTCACAGTATGGTGATGGGTAATAAGAAAGAAAGAAACTCATAAGAAACTGGTAATGTTATGCTTAATCAATGATTTTAAAAGATTAGACCAACCACAAATGGATAAATCCTTAGCAGACAGTCATTTCATTAGTTGCTTTGAAGCAGCAGTTGCTTCTGGAGAAAGTAGACTGAAATGATTCCTGTTCTTTTCATTTCCAGTGGCTGAAGCCATGTCTGATCTTTGTGTGAGAAGATCCCATTGCTGATAATGTGCAGCCCCTCCACAATGGGTGACTGAAGTCTCCTACATCTGGATCTCTCCTCACAGTCCTGAAAGCCTGTATCTCCTTCAGCAGCAGCAGATGTACCATGGCCTCTTTCTGGCCCCATGCCCCTGAGTTAGATCTCCTGCTGAGGCCGTGTCTGATGTGTCCTACCCAAAGTGACACCCAAAGGGTCCTTCACCATGCTCAGAGAAGGATGGTTGGATGGCTTAGGCGTGGATGCAGAATGCTCATAAGATTTAACTGTGTCCTTCCCCACTAGTATGACTTCCACATTAGGAGGCCAGGGAGTTGAAGGATCTGCCTGCTCATGGCATGGAATCAAAGACAATTTTTTTCACTTAAGTGCCTCTATACCTCTCTTAGACTCTACTTGAACCATTTCCCAGCTTCTTTGTTAACCTTTAATCTTTGATCTTCAACACTTGTCAATGAACTTGTTTTTTACTTTTGTTTGATGCATCATATCTAGCACCTACACCACTCCCAAGATTTAATCTTCAATAATCTTCTATCTTCAATAAACATACTGAAAATATAATTATATAATTCTTTTGATATACTTTTCCTGGTCTTTCACCTCTTTGCTTGGCTGTTTATCTTCTCTATCAGCTATTTAATACTGGTGATATCGTTAGTTAGCTGCCCAAGTTACACTCTGCAACCTTTATATGATTTAAGGGCTTTAAAAATTTGCAAGTAGACTGGTCAGAAAATAGCTGCCCTATTCCAAGTTTATTATTACATGCTTAAATATATTGTCCCAAATGAGGAAGGCTGAGATGGAAACCCCATAAGAGGACCTTGAAGAGTTGTCAAGTTGTGGCAAGTTAAAATCCTTGTTCAGAACTGGGGGTAATAACAAGGGAGACAGGGCTCTTGAAAGAAGCTGTCTGAGTTACACCATTGAAGATATTAACTAAGCACAGAGCAGACCCCTGGAAGAAAATAGGAACATTAGGTACTGAAGTGTCAGCTGTGGGGACAGGAATCTCAATATCAGTTTTCAAGCATTTGTGTTTTGCCAGTGGTAAACAGAAGCTGCCCCCTTTATGAGAAACATCTTCTCTTGTTAGCCAAATGTCTATTTTACTTTACAACAGGTTCAATGGAAGAATCCTTACCAGCCCTACAAAAAAGTGATCATGCTCTCCAAAATATTTTAAGAAGGCAGATAAGCGTAAAGTCGAGTACAACAGAAAGCAATATATGGCCTACAAGAAGTCCACGACTCTTGGTTGAGTTTACAGACATGAAGTGTAGGCTAGTAGAGTCTAGAGAGGATGAAAGAAAGGCAGAAAGGAGAGGCACAGATGTGAAAGGATATATTTTTTAAAACACTGAGTCAAACTTAGAGCATGGGGATCTCAAAGCCAAATTCTTGATTGACATAAAAGCAGTGTGAGCCACATGTCAGGCACAAGCAGATCAGAGTTGGCCTGGCTCTGCTCTTCTTGCACTGATATTAAGCAGGAGTAACTACACTGAGGCCAGTAAATAGGTTTTAGAAGACTGTCAGAGCAGTGCCAGCAGATTTAAGATTGTTTAAGGAATAATGGGGCTTAGAGCAATTTCAGCTCTGGTAGCTGTGTAGCCTGCGTGTGATAGTAGCTTATGTGTCAAAAGGGCAAACGCAAGGGTGTATCAAGAAAGCAATTAACAGCAGGGAATAAAATAAATTAATGGGAGGGCCAGCTTTGCTCTGCACTCCCCTTTTGTCCCTGTGCTGGACAAATTACACTTGCTTTTCCTTTCCAGCGACTGCTATGTTGACGTCTGTAACATCAGCGGCGGTGCATGAACTCGTAACATCAAGTAGTGGCGTAAGCACTGTTTAGTTTGGCCTGAATTACGGGACATTATAAAGAAAAGTGAAAAGGAAGGGCTGCTATTTTTTTTAATGCACTATTAATTGCTTTCCCGCCCCAAGTATTTTCTAGAGAGTCCCTCTTGCAAAGACCAGGATTAGATTTCATGTTCACAGTTGTCCTAAACCAAGATACTACCCTTCGGCTCTTATATTTTTTATTCTTGCTGGACATATCAAAGCATTTCGACCAGGCCAAGTCACTGAACAAAGGAATGCCAAAGTAAATAGAAAAGTTTAAATTACTACAGCAAAGGGACCAAAATTTCAGCCAGAGCCCGACTTACGGGGATTTCCAAGCTATTCTACAGGGCTCCACTATATAAATTTTCTGGATTTGACTCACCCATCAATTTTGATTATCCTGCTGATTTATTTCTGATTACCGAGGTCATCTCTGCATTTAAAATGCCATTTATCTTGTCAGAAAGGTGACCGATGGGGTTTTTCAGAGACTCGGGCCGGCCTCCAGCTCTCTCTGCCTCGCTGCTGCTGGCAGGGAGCCCGCCAGCCTCCACCGCACCAGGCGAATTGTTGGGTGTCCAACAGGACCCTGCTCTCCCAACCCACCCCAAGGGCTGGAGGCTGATGGGCATCGGCTCCAGCCCTCATCTTGTACCTCCTGGCAGGTCAGCAGATTTTGGTTTTGCACCCAGACATTTGTTATGTGCTGCAAAATAGACAAGATTTAGCTTCTTGCCTCGCACGTTGGGCAACAGGGTCTTTATTTGAATGCGTTCATTTACCCGAGCTAATAAATATTTTTAACATAAAGTATTACCTCCTTTGGGCTTTTGGAAAGTGACCAAAAAATAAACACATCCGTTTCCTATTGTTGGTTCACGGATATTTTAGGGCCCCATCTTTATTTTTAACCCTGAATTTTTGCCCTTATCCGATGGTGGATAAAAATTAGGAGTCAACAAGAAAGCACAGACAATAGCAGGGAAAACTTTACTTTTGGGAATCATTTATTTTCTCTAGGTGAAAAGTTGTGAATAAACAAACAACAACAGAAACAACAACAAAAAACAGGCAGAAGCTGAAAATTGGAGCATTTACACCTTTCAGCAAAAAATACATCTGAAGTAAGAGAAGAAAAAAAGATTGCACAGATATTTCAACATCTTAGTGCTAAAAAAAAAAAAAAAAAAAAAAAAAAGTTCCTGAGGAGCAACTGTCCAGGTAGAAGAAGACACAGGAGCTGTATTTGCTTGCTTGTATTTGCTTGTTTGTAATGTGGTCCTCATCTCTTGTACTGAGAGTGCAGCAGAGCCAGCAAATCCTGGGGCCAAGGCTACCCTCCATGGGTAAATGAGGAGGGTTTTTGCATTCTTCTCTTTGGAGCAACATCCAGATAAAAGCCAAACCCTGGCATGACTGCACAGATGGCTTATAACATGCTTGAAAATGCCCTTAGGAAAGGCATGCCAAATAATTGTCAGGATAAGGGTTATTTGTTCTGATAACTGGTTGTGTCCAAATTTGCCCAGTTGTGAGCCCAATTTGTGTGACTGCAAGGTCATTGTAGGGTTGGCTCTTCACTATGCCTCACTAGAAAGGATTTGTCCCTGCTTTTATGAAGCAGACTTGGACTTTAAAACTATTTGAATACACATTACTTGAAAACAGCTTTTGTTTTGTTTTGTTTTGTTTTGTTTTGTTTTGTTTTGTTTTGTTTTGTTTTGTTTTGACGTAGTGTGGGTTTCTTCCTTCCCTGATTTCTCTTCTTTGAAAATGCCTTTACTGCCTGTGGAATAAGAGGGGAAACTACTGACAAGCACACTCTAACAAAGGGTTAAGGGAACTGGTACTGCCATTTGCACAGTTTCCCACTTTGTCTTCAGAGAGGAGGGACTGATCTCTGAGCCCAGCTTCCTCCTTAGGATTTCTAGTAACCTCTCAGGACCTTCACCCCTACAACTGCTAAGAGGTTTTGAGACCTTTTCCTGTTGCACAAGGAAAGCAGAGTTGATTTAGCCCTATTTTCCTTTCCTGAAGGAAAGACCCTGGCTGCTTTTGGCCCTTGTATTGTATCACGAAATATCCCATCTTTGGATCAAAAGGTACAAAGAACAGTGTGGCTAATTAGGAACTGAAATGATTAACTCGACTTCATCTCATTGAGGAATTAGGATGCAATAATAATATCAATACAAGGAAATACTTCTTCATGCCTCTATTTACAGTGTCAAAGAGCGAGAGAGAACAAGTGAGTAAGCAAGTGAGAGGGAGATTAACGAATACAATACACAGGAGCCTAAATTGAAACATCATTTTTCACAGGAAGAAGGCTTTGGCAGGGCTCATGCTGTTTGTGATGTAGTGTCTCTGGTCAGCCCCAGTAAAAGTTGGCTGCAGTTTCTCAGAACCTGCCTTTTGAGACTCAGCGACTGCTTTTCTTCCCACAGATCTGATTAAGCTAATTGCACATTTTCTTTAATTATAAGATTGGAGGTCATTTATCTGCAAGTAGCCTGAAAAAAAAAAAAAAAAAAAAAAAAAAAGGATGTTGTTTTAATGTGGATTTTTTATTTTGACTTTTTAATCCTAGTTTTTACTAAGGTGTTTGGCTTCTTTTTATTCTACTGCTTTCAGCTATCCCATTTTGCAAGGGCTAGGCACTCTGGACCCAGCACGCTGACAGACTCCTAGGGAGTTTACAAGACTGCTTAATGGCATCCAGTCACTGTGAGGAAAACCTAGAGCTGAAGACATCCTCCTCTAGCCCCAGTCAGAACTAAGTGAACCGAAGCTTTGCATATTGATGTTTTTCTAATCCCTAATTAAAAAATTCTAATCTTTTTAATCTAATCTAAGACTGTCTTGCTCACCAGAGCACATGGGTCAGGAAAAGCCTGTAGGATAAACAACAGGGTGGTGGGGACCAGATTAGGGGTGACCTCCAAGTTGTGGGTACTTTGAGGTGAAATCTGAACATTTGGGGCAATCTTACTACCATGAATTGACATCAAAAGCCTCCCTGTAGCACATCATGTTGACAATACCATGAAACTCTTGCCAATGCTTCATGCCAAAGGCAAAATTATATATGCTTTCAAATCTGCCTTAAAGATCAGCTGCTGGATGTTTTGCAGAGTTGGTGGATGGGACAATCATGGAGCTAAAAGCCAGTACCAGGGGAATGGCAAAAGAAAGCAGGTTTCAGTTATTCCTTAAATTCTGCACTGCCAAAATACCAATCTTGGGAAGGCTCTATCACATTATCCCTCTTCATTCGCTACATAAAATAACAAGGACACACTGGGCATTCAGGGCAAAAATTCCCTCTCATCACTCAAGTCAGTGAAAAATGCTCAAAAAAGGCAAGGAATTAATGCGTGTGTCAGGGGTGAGATGGGTGAGGGGTAGGGAAGCCTCTAGAGCCATAGTTTAGGGGAATTCCTTGAGCAGTGGAAAACTCATCCAGATCTCTGAAATGCTTGGTATATCTTCCATCCATTGCAAAATGCAACAGCGTGGAGGACCTGAACCCAGTGGAGCAATCGCTATTTCCATGCGTTATCTGGCACCACTCCTACTGTTGATGAACAACACAGGGTATTTATTTAGCATTCAAACTACCATATTTTCCTGTGTTCATTGATTCTCCATCCCAATGGGGTGTGGATGTGGCGAGATGCACGCACAACAAAGACTTTCCAATTTGGCTTGGAAGACAGGGATGACCATTTTGTGAGTTGCTGAGGGGAGATGGGCTGCTTGGGGTTATCACTGGCAGTTGCCCAGCAAGTGACTGAGGTGGAGAGCCAGGCTCAGAGTCATTCAAAACGAAGGGATGGAGAAGCCAATCTGGACTGTCACAGTAGTGGTAGCACACCTGGCTGCACTCACCTTCCTGCTCACTGCCTCTGTGCAATGGGTCTGATCCCATGCCATCCTCCTGCCTTCATTTCCGTGGGCTTTTCCATTCCTCTGCGTGTGCTGTCAGCACTCACCAAAGAAGATGTCATTTTCTGATACTCCAAAGTGGTGTCAATCAGCTAAAGAAATTGGGATCCTGTGGGGATGCAGACATGTCGGTGGAAGCTGGGGCTCCCCAGCAGGCAGGCGGGCAGGGAAGAGGTTAACCACAGAGCTGGGCAGAAAAGGCCACTGGGCAAAAGTCGTTATTGTCTCGTGTCTGGATGTTTTAGCGAAGATCTGTCGTGAAGCCTCACAGAGCTGAGAGGTCCCTCGGTGGTTCCTACGGCTTTAAAGTGCCCAGGATGATTTAGTGGAGGGGAGGGATTCCTGATCAGAGAAGTGCCTTTTACTTTTTTTTTTTCTTCTTCTTCTCTCTCTCTTTTTTTTTTTTCAACATGTCGCTGATCAAAGCGGTGCCAGGGAGGCTAGGAAGAGCAGGATCCTAATGGATCAGCTGTGTAAAACATGTCAGCAGACAAGCCCCAGTTCTCAATGTGTCTCTCAGGGAACAGCTCGCAGATTAGAAAGAAAACACACACGCACACACACACATGCACAAACCCTCCTGCTGACCTTGTGTCAAGGAGTTAAGTGTTATTTGGGAGTGATTGCAATCGGCTTTTTTTTTTTTTTTCCTTATAAAACAACAACAAAAAAGTTTCCCAAATATCCAGCAATAATTTCAGAAGCAATGGGAAGATTTATACAAGTTATACAATGACTTATTTGAGGCAAACCAAAAACAGTTGGTAGAAAAGGGCAGTGGACTCTATTGTTATCCAAATGAATCATACCCCCCACTTACAGACAGGCTTCTCTCCCCACTACCCTTACAACCATGTCATATCTTGATGTACATGACCCTGCCACTGTTTCATTTCGGACAACTTCTGGAAAGGTGCAGAAAATAGATTTCTTATTTTCTTTAGTAGGCAATCCATTGAAAGGGGAACCTCGTGTTTTAGAGGGGGGAAAGAAAATGGGAAAATCATATTTACCAGGGACAGAAGGAAGTACTTTTGAAGTGTTTGGCAGTAAAGAAAGTAGCAGTTATATACATACATAAAAGGTGGTTTTACATAGTTGTGGAAAGAGCGATTGCCTTGCTAGTGCTTGCTAATCCCTTGTTTAAAATCGGCTGTGCAGTTATGCAGGAATTGTATGGAAAGAAATACTTTCTAATACCTTTTTAAAGATTTTTAATTTTAACTATAATATTTTCTAACTCTTTGTTTTTTCTGTAGCCTAAGTGGAGATGCCATGCATGATAGCTGGGTAGTCAATACAAAGCAGAAGTGCCCATAGCAATAAGAACAGCTCTGCTGTTGAGTCCTGGTTTTCCTTGTGCTCACAGGTCCTCTTTTCTAGTGGCCAGGTAGCGTGGTGGAAACAAAAAGCAAAACTTCCTCCTCTTCCACTGCAAAGATACAAAAACAAAGCATTTCTTTGGCTTCAGGTGGTCATGCCATGCCACACCACAAAGCAGGAGCAAGGAGTTGATGTGGTTCTCCCGCTGTAGATTGGCAATCACTGCAGGTTTTGTGTTAAAGTGTTTGTGGACACCAGGTCTTGTTTGCGTGGGCTGACTCCTTGATGCGAAGCAACTGTTGTGTGCTGGCTCCCACAGGCAACTGAAGTCTTTTCAGAGAGAAAGTATTCTACAAATGAGAGCCTTTAATGACCTGCTTTTCCCTTCCCTCCTTTGTGGAAGATTCACCCTGCAGACCAATGCCACTGAATTTGCCACCTTTAGAGACAGAAACCCAGGCAGGGCATTTCAGCTGCTCTGTGACCCCCTCCACCACGTGCCTGTTGTATTTATCCTGCCTGCAACTAGAGATGAGGAACAAGGCTGAGGTTTTCTGCCAGCCAGCAAATGAAGAGAGGTAGTTATTTGATAAAGTAGCTGAAAACCCGGGGTTACATAAACAAAGAAAGAGTTCACTTCACACAAACATCAGCATTTCCACTAGAATAAATCTATAATGGCAGCTTTCATCTCAGACTGAGATGGAAAAAAAATCACAGAACCAACAACCCAAAACAGGCTGTAGAAATATACACTGGTATGTAATTATTTGCTTCATATTTTGTACACATTAAGTATAGTGAGATTTCTTATGAGGTGTATATTGATTTATGTTTATGCCTTTCAGTGTATCTCATATCTGTATACAGTTTATAGGTTTCTTTTTTTACAGCTTTCCTGTAGTTCAGTGCATTTGATGAGTTATGAACCTGGTTTATCTGTGGAATGTTCTCCAAGCAGCACCGGGAGGAGCACAAGAGGCAAAAATCCCACCCCCCCCCCCGGCCCTCCAGGCTGTGCAGCCCCAGGGGACATCCATGCCCTGTGGTCACACACCACACGCCGGCCCTTAGGGACACAGGGGATGGAGGGGGGAGAGGGGATGGCTGCGCTTCACCCTCTGCCCAACCTGGGGGGTGTATGTACACACGTTATTCCTGATTTAAAGGCTCATGGGGTAATGGGGTGTCCTGGGCCTGGTGGTGCTGGTGGACACCAAGCTGAACCTGAGCCAGTAGTGTGCCCTCACAGCAAGGAAGGACAGCAGCATCCTGGACAGCATTTGGCAAAGCGTTGCCAGCAGGTCAAAAGGGGTGATCCTTCTCTATGCAGCAGTGGTGAGACCACACTTCATGCTGGAGAAGAGGAGGCTCAGGGGGATCTGATCAGTGTGTATAAAGACTTGAAGGGAGGGAGCAAAGAGGTCAGAGCCAGGCTCTCTTCTGCAGTGCCCAGAGATAGGACAAGAGGCAAAGGGCACAAACTGAAATACCAGAGATTCTCTCTGAACATCAGGAAACACTTCTTTACTGTGTAGGTGACTGAGCAGTGGCACAGGCTGCCCAGAGAGGTTGTGCAGTCTCCTCCATGGAGATCTTCAAAAGCTGCCTGGACATGGTCCTGGGCACCCTGCTGTGGGTGGCCCTGTTTGAGTAGGGTTTGGAGCAGGTGACCTCCAGAGGTCCCTTCCCACCTCAGCCATCCTGTGATTCTGGGCCAGGCTTTCTCTCCAGGATGTGTTATCATACAGTGCCTGGAAATTTGGAGACAGGGTCCCATATCTATGTGTCTCTCTGTGACAAAACGTCCCATTCATCCTGCCCTCAGAAGTGCAGGGTCAGCAAGGGTGAACAGCCACTTTGCTCTAGTCACTCTTCCCTGTGGGTCTCCTTCAGTCACCTGCAGAAAAGATCAGGTGGTCTCAGGGTGCTTTCCACCTTGGGGTGGGAACACAGTGCCTCAGTCTGCCAGGCACTGGGGACTGCCTGCAGTTTGAGGCAGTGATCCACCAGATCCCTCTAGTCTCTGTCCGTAACACCTCCCTGCTCCACCATTTGGGTTTTGGCCTTTGTGCTGAAGATGAGATGAAATCCTGTAATATTTTTTTTCCCCTATCATATGAATAATCTCCTTTTGGTGTAGTAATTGGCACTGTATGTTACACGTGAACAATGTTGTACTCTAGCAGCAACTGGAGACCAATTCACCAGCCACTAATCTCTATTTAAAATGTAGCTTTATCACCACAGCAAACACATTGAGTATAAATGATCACCATGAACAAATAAGGAGAAGACAGATGCTCCCCATTTCATATCTCTCTCCAGTCCTGTTTACAGTTTAACCAGTTTGCCACTTGATCTTCAACCTCTGAATAACAATGCTAACCTCAGTATTTCCTACTTAGCTAAAAATAAAGCGACACGCCTTTCTAGTGCATAGGATACTAACGGTTGCTCTATGCATCCAGATAAAGCCTTTGCTTGCTCAAAGCACTTTTGCCAAAGCCTCTTCCATTTATCAAGTGGCTGGATGGATTCATTGCTCCAAATAAATGCAGCATGATGGCCCTTCTTCCAAGCAGGAGCTAGCAACAGGCAGGCCTGAGAAGGTCTGCGAGCTCAGTTTGGTCGAGATCATCAGAGGAAAGTTTAGAGGTAGAGATGGACTTTGCTTCAGCTTCTCTAGGTGACATGAGGTGGCCTGGGACCTTCAGGTCATGGCAATGGAGACACAGCCTCCCAGCCATCGTAGCAGTCCCCCTGCATCTGGCCTTTCCTCTCTGATTTCAGCAGAGGCAGCGGTGATTTACAGCAGCCTGTGCGAGAAGAGAGCAAGGATATACATCTGCAAATAAAGGCTAATGAGATGTTAAGATTAAGAAAAGCCAGGAAATTCCAGAAGTTGAGGCTGCAACAGCATCATTGGTTCTCGTGCAGCTTGGTGCATATCCTCTCTGGATGAACGGGGCCCAGGGGGGCTTCTGGCCAGCCTAGTGCCATGGCATGAGAGGCTGCGTACATGATCGATTGCTTCCCTGCAACTGAAGGAATTACCCCTGTGCTGGGCAAAATTATACCTCTCATGGGACTGGGACTGGGCTCTGCTGGGGAAGCAGAGGTTGTGCAACGCCACAGAGGTAGTGTAAGGAAGTCATATGATGGCCAGTGACAGGGGGATGCTGTAAACATCAGCACTTACCTCATCTTCAAAAGGGCGTAATCAAAGTCTCGCTAATTATGACCACTATCATTGCAAAACTGCATCATCAGCCGAATTATCATTTCTTTCAGCACGTGATTCCTTGGGGAGTGGGGTAAGGGGAAGGAGGAGGGTGCACCAGTAATCACAGTAATTGTGGCAAAGAAAGCAAGCACTGGCTGTGTGCCATGGCTGGCAGAGGTGGACAAAGCACTCTCATTACTCAGACCACACAGAGGCATGGCTTTGGAGCTGGAAGTATTGGGTATAAGGGATGTAGATGAGTGGTGGTGACCAGAAGCAGAGCTTTTTTAATTCCTACTCATACATCATATTACAGCACTGAGGCCCTGAGTGCCTGGATGTTGGGGTTTACAGTCCGTCATTTTCTGTGACCAGTGCAAGCAAGCCTTTGGTTTGAGATCCCATCCAAATGCTGGGTGGCAACAGCCTTGTGACACGGCTGACATTCAGCCTCAGAGGATGGTCCCCCTGATCGATACTGGGACCTGTGCAAAGACGCAGCCTCAAGACAGAACCTTCTTTTCCTTTGGTTCCACACAGTCTCTTAGAGGAGAAATACTGCATCCTACAAGACTTCCCCCTGACTTTCTGTTAACCTGTTACCCAAGCTTGGTTGAAGACCAACTTCATGTCCAAGAAGAGAAATAGCTCAGCAGCCAGAGGGGTGTCTGTTCTCCTCCTCTGTGAAACGCTGCATGGAAATATGCGACTTAACCTGACCCACAAATCGAATCATCCTGAAAACAAAAGCTGAAAATAAACATATGCAATTCCATTGATGCACATTTTTTTTCTTCCCATACGAGAGAATTTGTTTTCATCCTGAGCTGTTGCTTTCAAGGTTGGGTTAGTTCGTTCATGTAGGTATGAGCAGGAGTACATGAACATAATAAAATTGCCTTTTTTTTTTTTTTTTGAGATAAATATAAATGGCAGCTGAAGGATATGTGTAAGAATATTTCTGTTGGCAGACATTACTGACACATTGCAGAGCTGGATGTTTTACAATGTTTGCTCAAACCAGTTCAGCCCCTGGTGTGAACTGACTTCACTCCAGTGACTGTGACAGACCTGTGCCTGCGAGCCCCAGCTGAGGAAGCACTAGCTAGGTGCAGGTTTAGGGCACCACACTCAACTCTCCAAAAGAGTGTAGAAATACCTGCTCTGAACCACCAACACAAATTTCTGGGCTATTCAGTCACCGTTCCTTCCTATGCACTTGACCAGCAGTACATTGGAAGCTAAGACACCCATGGAAACATCATGGGCATTGGGTGCCGGGGGCAACAAGGGGCAACTTGAAGGCCTTTTTTAATAGCTGCACAACACCCATATGGATAAAATTATACCGATGCCTTTTTGTTGACGTGGGAGTAAGCACAACATGTGGTTTTAGGATGAGCTGCCCCCCCAACACCCAGGAAATGCTGGGGCAGCAAAGGAGGAGGCACAGAGAGATTGGGAGGATGGAAGTGTGTTAAAATACCACTCGGATGGACATAACAGCATCAAAAAAGCTAGCAGGGATGCAAAAAGAAACTGCACCTTAACAGGCTAATTTGATATCATGACAGAAACCTAGCAAAGTGTTTAAGACACAAACAACTCAATATTAATTGGGAATTAAGAAAAATTATCTTAGCAGACTGGTCAAAGACGAATCAAGCAAATATAACTTATCTGAGCATTGACAATGAAACGTTGTTAGTAACAGGATATGTAAATCCACACAAGTGGCTGTGAGGAGCTGTGGGGGCTTACAGCCCCCTTCTGCCCTGGGTTTACGGATGGACATGTTTGTTGTTTTTTTTTTTGTGCCATGTCAGAGCCCCCTCTCTGTGCACATGGGACCAGTGCACATGGGATCAGGGTCTGACACTTGCTTTCCAAATGAGATGTTCAGCTAACTCCCTGAAAGGATTAGGTACCATGGAGGTTGGTCCAGCAGAACCAGACAAAGTGGAGGAGAAGGAAAGGTGGTGTGTCCGGAGATGCTGAGGAGCAAGCCTTCAGACAGACCTTCACACATCTGTCCCCTGCCCCCTGGTTGTTCATGTCCAACAATGCAACGAGCCCCTGTTTGGATGGGGCTTAGCAGATTATGATGACATTTGTGATGCCTTATCTCCTCCCTCCTTTGAATTAGCCTTTGAACACTAATCCACCTCCTTGTGCAGTCTGCACCCCTCTTATGCCTTATCTTTGTTTGCCATGGATGCGTCTGGCTCTGAGAATTTGGGGAGCAGCATCCTTGCTGCTTGGGCCCTCGCCATTCCAGCACTGAGGACATGTGGATCTGCTGTCTCCTGGAGCCTTCCCTGGATTTACCCACTAAATGACTCAGAGTTTTCCTTCCAAGAGCCAAGTTCTGGTATTAAGCTTTGATTTAGATCCTTTTCTTTTTTTTTTTTTCTTTCTTTTTTTTTTCTTTTTACTTTGTATGTAAGTATATTTATTTGTAAAGCATTTCAGTACCTGGAAGAGATAGTGTGAGAGAGCCTTTCTGTACATTCCCCAAAACATACGTATTTATTCCCCCTTGCACATGCACACGCACACCAGAGCAGAGTTCAATAGCCCAGTCCAGTGTTTAAAGAGACTTGGCCTGCAAAGGCTTTTAAATAAAATTTGATGTGTGCATGTGTGTGGTGTTTTGCTTTTTTTCTCTACCCCACTTCTTAGGAAGGATAGCAAATGTTTCTGGCATTTCACTGCTGGATTGCTTGCATATTTGCTTGAGGAAAAAAAAAATATAAAAGATGTTTGGCATAGTTTTCATTCAAAAAGGAATCCAGTGCCAGATCCAAGCATTGAAAACAAATGTGTGGCTTAACTGTCATGTACTCCAGGATCATGGGAACCGCTGCCTGGCTTTCCCAATGAGCAACCACTGGCCCGCTCCTCCACGGGACGAGGAGCACGGATTTGGCCAGCTTGGTTAGTTTGAACATCACGGTCATGCTTGTGGGTGACAGCCAGGGGGCTGGTGTCAGTGCAGCCACATCCCTGACGCAGTAGCCCTGTCACCGGGTTGTCACTGGCGTCTTGTGCTGGTGAAAATTCCTCCCCTTGCCTTTTGCTGTGTCCTCATAGGATGATGTGTATCTGGATCAACAATGGGGAGCGACGCGCTCACCCGCACAGGAAATCGTTCTCCGGCTGACGGCAGTGATGGAGAGTCTTTCTGTGACCAGCAAGTCATTTTTGGGGTCGCATAAGTGATGGGAAACACCACCACCCGGGCCCCCACCTCTCTACAGTGTGAGGATGCTCTCACAGTGGGTATGGGCATCATGCCCTGCCCCTGTGTTCCTGCCTCAACATTGCTCCTGTGGAGACGATCACGGAATTAATTACTTCTGGGCAGGGCTCAGCTAGTGCCTGAACTGATATCCAAGGGTGGTGAAGCAGGAGCTAGCTTCAGAGTCCTGGTGATAAAATAGAAAATCGTGTACAAAGTGAAAGGGTCAAAGCCCTAATCTGAAGTGTTCGAGTCAGCTTGCCATGCTGGGTGTTCCTCCTGGATGGGAGATAACCCAGTTTCCAAAGAGAAGAAGTTGGGCAGAGAGGAAAAACTTTGGGAAAAAAAAAATCAACAACAACACAAAAACCAGAGTCAGCGACTCCAGAAAGCAACTCTTAGTCTGTCTGTTCCAGTCTGCAATAAAGTCATCCCTCTTAATTCCCAGCGCATATTGTTCCTACCAAAAAGCAAAACCTTAGGAGGAAATCACATCAGTGAGGGGAACGCCAGCTCCTTTGTACTATTTTTCAACCCTGCCTTGGGAGCCAATAATCTGTCATCCCTTGAATAAACAAGCACCTTATCATATCACAAACATTTATTTAACCCTTTTCTCCTGAGCTTTTACCAGCCAAGCAAAGTGGCTTGGGGGGTGGGGGGGTAGCCCTATCCCTAGACTACTCTGGCAGAAAGGACAAATTTCCTGTGTATTACACCCAATCTGTAAAGTGTCAGGCCGCCCTTCTTCAGCCTCCATGAAATGCAGCAGCTTGAATCCCTGCATTTCACATCATGCCATCAAATTTTCCTCTCCCCCCCCCCCGCTGTCCCTCCCCCGGTACATTAACGCCTGCCTCCCTGGAGACATACCCTCGATTCCATCTGACGGTCTACCCAAACGGAGCCAGATTTCATTTCTTGGAGGTTGGGGGGCAGTGGCAAGGGAGAATGTTTACATTTCTTCTTTTAACAAGAGGCTGTGATGAACAGAGTTTTTGATTCCAAGTTGCTGAAGTTTTTTTTTTTTCCTTTCTCTCTCTCTTTTTTTTTTTTTTTTTAAGATATTCTTTGACTCTGACATCATCAGAAAATGGAATCGACAAAGTATGTACATTTCTTCAGCTCCCACATTATCCATGTTCCCTCAGTGGATGTTTCTTGTTTTTCTTTTCCAGTGTTGCTCCCACACAATGGGGCCAATTTCTGTTCAGGACAAAGAAAATATAAACAGAGCATGGATTTGGAATATGAGCAAGGCCTCCGAGCCTGAAGAAATCTTCCGCCACAGGGAAGGGCTATGTTATGCTAACCATCTGCCAATAACATTGGGCTGATCAAGTGCGGGCCCATGTCTCCTCCGGTTGCTTTGCCGGTGCCTCCCGTGAATGCTGAGGGCTAGGACTCATGGTATGAATTAAATTCTTGATTTAGACTCCTTGGAGTCGCTGAGCATCTGAAGTGCTTGCATTGCAGGTGAGGCCAGGCGACAGGCTGTGCCTGAGCGGGTAGGCAGGCAAAGCCTTTTTTCCTCAGTAGCAGAGTGCGATAAATACTGAGCTCACCAGCCAAAGTCCAGCTGCTGGAGGAGAGTGGCCCCATGCAGAAGAGAGAGTTGGTTACTGGAGAGTTGCACTGGCCTTCCACGCATGGGCCTTGGCACGTAAACCTCACAGAAGTTTGAGAATTAATACACGACATTAAACAGAAATAAATTACGCCCCTCACTGATTCATCTTCTAGCTCAAAACAAAGATAAAAGCCCAGTATTCAGCCGTGGAGTAAAACCTGCTCTTCCAAGCAGCTTGGAAAGCCCGTTTCCTGAGAAGCAGTTATTATTTTAGGCAAAGTAGCTATGTTTGTTGCTTGTGGGTAAACCACAGAGTGTGAAAGTGTCCCCTCATGCAGCTCCACAGATGACTAGCTCACACTGGCCTGGACACAGGCCAGGCTGGGATGGCCAGACCCTGGAAGAGCAGGGCAGCTCCCCTGGGGCTGCCAGAGCATCCCTCTGCCGTCTGCACTCCCAGGGCAGGGGCAGGTCCCCCAGGCACTCAGGGCATCTCTGCTTTCATGGGAGAGTCTCTGTCACAGCAAGTCACCCAGGTCTGCATACATGGGCTGTGACTAGCTGATTTATGCCAGGAGAGTTGATTTATTATGGGTGATATAAACCAACTGCAGTAAGGGCCCCGTATCTCCAGGCTCACCGAGTGCAGCTCAGAAGCTGCTGGTAAATGCCCCGTGAAACATTTATCTAGATAAAACAATGTTCAGCCGTCAGCAGATGAACTTCATTCACGTTCTCTGAATCCACAGCTTGTCAGACCTTGTACTGAGTTACAGAGACACACGTTGGCTTGGTAAGAGGCTGAAGTCTACACAAAAATTCTGCCCCTACTGAAATTACCAGGACTTTGGTCCAGTGGATCTACTCTGGGTCTTCTCTTGTGACTGACACCCTGGTCTGAGATCAACAGGCTAGAATGAGAACGGAGTGGGGAAAAAGAAATAAATGCAAGTGATCAACAACTTGGCTTCCAAAGGGTATTAACAGTATTAAAATTGTGTCTCGTAACTCTTTGTTTTTGCGTAATGACTAGCATAACAGTAAACCATTTGCAAGTTTTCATTCTGCCTGAACATTTTTGACTCCACTTTCTAGATGAAATAATGTCTCTGCAGTCTCTGAAGACCTGGAGGAGGACTCAGCAAAGAACAGGGCAAATGAAAGCAGTTGGACAAGGCTGGGTGACTGCCCACCTGAGCCGGGGGCTCCCAGTCTGTGCTCCACGGTGTTAGCACCATGGCAGCACTTACACCCATCATCGCCTTTGAGTCATTTGGCCTGAAGGTGTGACTGGCAAATGAAAATGTGGAGAAGAATCCTGAAAAAAATGATCTCATCATGTAACAAGATGACACCACAAAACTGTCCTAAAGGAAAACAAAGACTAGGCTGAAATGAAGGGTCTGGGCCAGGAGAAGCACTGGCAGCCAGAAGATGCAGAAGGGCTGGGTGGAAATCTGTGAAAGGTGGGCTTTACTTGCTAAAGGCTGGCTATTTAAAGGAGGAATATGCTTTTTGCATAGGAAGCCACTTGGCCCTCAAAGCTCCAGCGCAGCTCACGATCACTAAGCCGGGCAAAATAAACAGCCCCAGATCCAAACTCACCCTTAGCAAAACACAAAGCAATTTAACCGTGTACTCCTAGAACTAAAAGTCAGCACTTATCAGAGCCCAAAGAGACACATTTGCTTCTTGAAGTTGTCAGGGAAAAGGTTTCGATGTTCTGCAAGACACTGAGATGAAGGCACAGCGGAGTGCCTGGTTGATGGGCTGTGGTTTTTCGTGAATTCTTCCAGTCGCTCCTGCAGATCCCCAGCACACAGAGCACGGAGCTGGCTCCTTGTACCAATAGGGAGAAAGGATAAATGGATTATTTTGGAGCGATGTGCACAGAGAGCTCATGCCGTTGGAGAATGTGGCTGGGCTATTTTTAATGTCCCACTTCATTTTGCACCTGCTACCATTACAGAGTTGTTTTTGTTTCCTTTAGAGCCACTTGTCCTGAGGAGTTTATAACTCCTGCGAAACATGCAGCTCTGGGCTGGATCCTCATCCTCAGTTCAGGAGCAAAGATTTTTGTCACAGAAAAACAGAAAAAGATCAGCATAACAGCATTAAGAGCATACGGGCAAGTCGTGGAGGTGCCTTTGGAATAATTGTACAGTTTTCATAATTTCAGTTCCTGAACAGCAGTTTGACATCGCCTCCTTTTATTCATTCTGAAATGGAGCAACGCAGAGTACAAGGACCTGTCCCTGAGGAGCTTGCAAAACCAAAATTGCATGAAGAGTCATTCTCAACTACTTAATCAGCCGCAATATTGCAATAAAGTGATGAAATAAGAGATAAGGAGCCTCGGCCCTGTTTCCCACTCCCACCACGTGCCGGGCCAAGTGGAGCTCAGCATCTCTTTGAGAGGTCGGAGGCTGGTGCCTGGCACAAAGCTGTGCTGCCTGAGATCACACACTCTCATATACCGCCTCTGTGCAGTGCTGGGGAAGAAGCTCTGCTTCAGCAGGATGCCAGAGTCCTCCAGGGAAGCTGATGGAGAAACACCCCTGCTTGTAATCTACCACCTTCTCTGGTGAACACCAAAGCTCTTTTGGTTAAATCATGTTCATGTTGCAGCTTGATCACACTGCAAGAGCAAATGCAGGCCCACCAAAACCACCAGGGCCACCAAAGCAGGCTGGGCTCCCCAGAGGCAACCTCAGTCTGAGCCCTGGCAATACTGCCTTGCTTATGGTTGTCTACCTTCTCATGCTTGAGCTTTCCCCTGGGTTGTTTTGCAGTCAGGATAATAATGGGGAAGCTGCTTATTTATACATCACCTCCATTGTGAATAGTCCTTAGGGAGTCTCACGCATTTCTGCCTGAGACCAGGTGGCTGCTCAGAGCAGCTTCTCAGCCCTGCACCACTACTGACTACCCACAGAGGGGAATCAAACCCTGGCCTGCTGTGAAAACAAGCTCTGGATGGGATCTTTGCCCTGTGTGGCCCAGGATAAGTCAGAAGTAATGGCACAAATCCTCAGTGCCAAATATATATTCCCGGGGACTGGCCCCACATCTTCATAAATCAAGCCAAATCCCTAAACCTAAAGCACTATAAATTCAAATCATGGGTTTGGGTTGTTCATCCATATTCATCTGGAGAACAAAAATGCATCACTTTCACCCTGAATATTAATTCAATTAATTCAGAGTCCCAGACCGCATTTCTGTTGACAGCTCTTGCACACTGTCTCCTTCGCTTTCTGCAAATTTCTAACCAGTGACTTTGCCAGCAGTCATCCCGCCTGGAGCACAACCTCCAGTGCTTAACTGTCTAATTGCAACCATTGCTGTCAGGAAATCACAAATAATTAGGCTGGTGATTGCAAGTTTGCATGGATTCGGGGTTTGTAAGCGTTTCATCCAAGCCATGTTAAGCTTGAGGAGATGTCGCGGAGGCAAGCCAAGGGGGGCTGAAGGCTCAGCTCCTGCTGTATCCTAGTAAGGGAATCCTCACACTGCAGCAGTCCCACTGGGAGGCTCAGGCTCAGGCCACTGAGTCCTTCTTATCACGGCTGCCTGCCAAATTCTTCTTAGGAATAAGTGTCACTTTGTGGTACCTCTATTTTCCTTCCCAATAAAATAATAATTTGGCAGTGCCTGAGATGATGATAGTAAATCAGTGTAAGGCAGCAGAGGTTACCGATAAATTCAACCTATTTATCAAGCAACGTCACTTAGCTATGCTAGCTGCAAGAGGATGTAGGCTACTGTACTCTTAGTTTGCTTCAGAAAGGGAACGAGGTAATGTTCTCAGGAACACAGGGAACGAGGTGTGTCTTCATCAGAGCAGGGAGCTGCTGGGACCTCGTGTACCAGCGTGGCATGGCCTGGGCTGGCTGCAGCCCAAGGGAGAGGTAGGCATCCTCCCTACCCCTCAGAGCAGAACAGCACATTTAGGTCACCCTGACATGGTCTGTTGTCCAGCACCTCAAGGCACTTTGAGCCTCTCAGACTTTCAGGCACAATTTAGTATGGAGACCAGATTGCCCTGCCCATGGGCTATCCCCATGTGTCCTGCAGATTCACGCTAGCAGACGATTTCTCTGCTGTGCTACAGAAGGACAGCATGGATGAGTGTCCCTAAAGGTCTTGGTCTCCATCTCCTTTTTGGTCCTGCAGGAACATCTACCTGATTGCTGCTGAACCCCTAACCCCGCTGTAGGATTGTGGCACCAGGATGAAAATCCTTTTGAAAGTTAAGGCCTGAAGTCTAAACTGTATGTGTAGATTACCCTCTCTGTATGAGTTTTACAGTGCAGAAGAACAAGATTTTTTTTGAACTTGGAATGAAAAGTTTGATAGAAATCCCCCTCTTCCACTTATGTCTTTCTTTCACTTCTCCTTACGTTTTTCCATTATATTATAGTGCTTTTGAAAGCGAGAACAAACAGGTTATCTTAAGAACAGACCACAGACTTGAAATCTGCCCTCTGTTTTCATAAAAAAAAGAAAAGTTTTCCAGGAGGATAATCATATTCGGAAATGATGTGACTAAATGTTATCAGGTTGTCATGGTGATTGCAGCCTTTTAAAAAATGTCTGTATTGTGGTTCACTAATGAGCAATATATTAACTAAACCAAACACTATTTGTCTTTTCAAGTATTATTCATACACACTACTGAATTAAACCTCTCTCTCTCCCTCTCTTTCTCTCTCTCTCTCTCTCCCTGCTGTTGGAATACTGTTCTTTGTCTTATAAACACTGGAACTGCATTCAGGCAATAAACAAGCACAGAGATAACTTTGTCACCTTTGCTATATTTCATACCACTGTGTCAGGCGGAGTCTCGCATTAACTCATCTGCAGAAGCAGATACTGAGCTTCACATTGCCAGGGAAATTACTTGCCTAAGGTAGAACTTCAGACCTGTAGTTTCTGGCACTTGGCACTTTGTCAGCCTCAAGTGCAATTCCCACCACTGAGCTCACCAGTCTTAGGGTTCACGTTTGCATGGCTTGCAAGCTGCAATACTGAAGCAATGTACGTGTTGCGCTGGTTCTGAGTTCAACACACTTTTTCTAGCTTAAACTTTGAAAATTCACCTTCCCAGCCCCCTAGACTCCTTGTGGTGTCTGAGGGAGCTTTCTTTCTCCTAAACAGGCACAGAAATGGTAGAGATGAAAGCACATTTAGGCACTCATGAACGTTTCAAGACACAGTCTGCACTTCAGAAACCCTTTGGACTTCAGAGTTCTTCCCAGATGCTCCCCTAAATCACTACCTCAACCCAAGAGGACACGAAAGTTTTGGAGGGACAGTAAGGTCACACCACAGAGAAGCAGATATCCGAATATATCTCAAGAGAGACAGTGAAAACCTTTGAGAGTCTAGATGTCCTTTGAACCTGAAACCTGTCCCAGGTTCAGACTTGCACAGGACCTTTGCTGCCCCCAGAGCACTCTCCAAACCCCTGCTGACAGCAGAAGTCTCACAGAATCACAGAATGGCTGAGGTTGGAAGGGACCTCCAGAGATCATCTGGTCCAATCCCCCTGCTCAAGTAGGGTCACCCGGAGCATGTTACACAGGATGGCACCCAGGTGGATTTTGAATATTTCCAAAGAAGGAGACTCCACAACCTTTCTGGGCATCCTGTTCCCTACGTCCCTAAGTAGCTCCAAATGTTGCAGAGGATGACACAGAGTTTGGCCCTGTCCAGACAGACCTCAATCATTCAACATACTATTGCAAAATAATTTCAGGTGTTTCTCTGTTATTTTTGTGAAATGCAATCTGTGTTTAAATTCCTGATTCTTTGGACACAAGGTAAGATGAAAACCCCAACAACTTCAGTCCTCCCTGGATCCTGGTCCTGTCCAAGATCTGCAGGAACTCCATGATTTCATCTGTCTCATAAAGCAACTTGGCTGGTAGGGGATGAGAAGGCTGAAAATGCGCAGTTCAGATGTTGCTTGTTCTCCCACAGATGACTTTACTGCATACACTTAGCCACTATATTACATGCCCTTCCTCTGCTGGTCACACTAGCCTCCCACAGGCATCCCATTAGTTGTTCAAGCCTGCTAAAGGAAGGCAACATTGGCTGGAACATAATGACTAGAAATTGAATTAGTTAAGTCTTCCCAGGCATTCTGCAACTTTTGTTTATAGAGTTGTTTAATATCATGACTCATTCACTTTATTTTTGTTCAGTGAGTAATATTTTGTGCTTACACGTGTTTTCTTTTTGTAACATGCACAGCTTCATAACATTTCTTCTGAATGCAGAATTTCCCTTTTTTTCACTTTGCTCTACATGGAATTTAAACACATAAAGCCTACTATTGAAAACTCATCACTAATTGATGATGCCTAACTACTCTAAACATACTTTTTGTCCGTCAAAAGAGCTCTCCTCCTCCTGTTGCATTTCCCCTGTCTCCCCCCTGCCCCTGCAAGGAAGGCTATATTTAGTTGGAGATTTAGGTTGATCTGCAATTCCCGCTGCAAATTCCTTTCCATCAGCAACTACAGCCAGAAGGTCTGAATAAGGGAAAGGTCTGCAATTCAAGCAGCACACCGAGAAGCTTCCTGTTTCCCTGGATTTTCAGGTTTGCTACTGTTTGTGCAGAGCGGCTGGTACTAGACTCTGCAGACTAAGTGGCTGCTAACTCATCCATGTTCTGGCACTGGCATCAGACTCCGGTGCAAAACATTGTCTGGTTGATGGCCCTTCCAGAAATATAGGCAGCGAAAGCAAGAAAAGCATGTCTGATCCTGAAATATTTCCAGAGCAAAGTGTCAGAGAGGATAATGCTGACAGGACTGGCAATCTCTCAGAGGAGGAGAATGAAGTAGAGGAGAGCAGTTTGTAAATCACTGCTGAGGAAAGTACGGTGTGGGGAGAGCTCTGTACATAGAGCCCTGCTTCAAATGCAGGCAGGGAAAAGAGAAAGAAAAACATTACAGACATGTGCTAGGTTTTCTCTAAGCTTTCCAGTAGTTCCTGTTCCACAATGCTTATCCTCTTGGCCTCTTATGCCCAACCTTGAAAGCTCCTTCTCTTGGCTCTTACCTGAAGTAAAAAGAAACCCTAAGAGGCAGCCTTCACTTCTTCCAGGAGCAGCACAGCAGAGCCCATGCATTGCCTGTTTCCAAAGAGCAGCCAAGTCTGGAAGAAGAGTCTTGCCTGAGGGGCTTTGGAGACCCAGGTTCAGTCACATGCAAACCACAGACATCCTGGGCAGAGCCTGACACCTGTAAAATGGAAGCCTTTTATTCACCTACCTCTCAGGCATGTTGAGAGGGTAAATATTTTAAAGCCCATGAGATGCTTGAATGTTAAGGTTCTGGGAAGCACGTAGTACTGGAGATTAGGTGGGTTTGCTACCTTATTCCTCTCCAGACTCTAACATTTCCATTTTGCTAACTGCTTCACTACAATTCACATTTTTACCCATGGTTGAACTGTCAAAAAATATCCAGTCTGGATACTTTCAGTCTCAGCTGCATTTTAACACTCCAGCATTTGTTAAAATGAAGCCAAACACTTGCCTACCTAGTTTGGATGAAGTCAGTGTATGTGTGAAATGAACATGATAAAGACCATAGTATGGAGTATATCCAATAGTTGACTTTTTTGTCAACCAAGAGAAACAAGATGACTGTATACGAAAGTTATCCCTAGAAGAATAATAGGGTCTGAGATGCAGTGAAAAGATTAGCTAAGATTAGCTGCACTTGTTCAGCTACAAGACCTTACTTTGTGGTATTACATTCATGTCAGTAATTGTAATAACGACTGCGAGCCTGAACAAAAGCCAGACTATGTTGATCATGTCTTTCATGGAATTCAGTAGGCTCATAAGTATGTCATATATTTATAATTCCCTCCCCGCCCTTGCTTAACATTTGTAAGCTTGTGCCCGGACTGCTTAGGTGTTCATCACAAGAAGCCAAATTTTCTATGAATGTCCACAAAGAATGTCCATATTGCTGACCTGAGAGGCTCTTTCCGTGGGTCCAAGCATGAACGGAGCTTGAAGGGCCCTTTGAAATGATGGCTGTAGCTGTCAGATCTATCTTTTACTGTTATGGCATGTGCCAACTAAACAGGGCTGCCACTGACTTCCATATCTCTCCATATTTTTTGCTTTCTCTTCCAGGCCTTCAGTTGTGTCTTATCATTTCCCTATCTTTGGTCTCCTGAAGTTGTATAATTTATAGTTGACACCTCAGTGACATGGAGTGGTGTTGCCACAGAGATATATACACAGAAATGCTTTTGCTTTTGCAAAAAGATGCTTTTGCTGACACAATCATTATACTAACGAAACAGTTCTGATAGTGATCTTCTGTTCTTAATTACATACTTCCAAGTATCAAACAATATTTTGTCAAATGTCTAGTAATCACAATAAGTATAGCTAATTGCCTTTGCTCTGGTTCTTGCCCCAAACTTCCTGCATTAGTAGAATTTATTTATAGAGGCAAATAATAATAAGTGCACTGCACTGATTGAAATGTTGGATGTGTTTCAGTTACTGTTTATGATTTATTATTTCTTCTTTCTTTGTAAATTAGAAACTCTGGAAAGTGTTGGGGGATTCATCTTGATGCAGTTATGATGACATCCTAATGTTCATTGCTCTTCTTATTATGTCCGCATCTGTTGTTCGGGTTAAAAGACCTAGTAGCAGTGATAGGCCCTTTCCAAAACAATGGAGCCAAACGCTTTCAAACTATGGAGAAATTTGGTCCAGATCCAGATTTCACAGCTTGGATTTATCTCCATAATGAACCAAACCAACACCCAAGATAGGAACAGCCTTGAACTCAGATCCCAGATAAGGACATGGTGTGTAAACTCTTCTCTTAAAGCTCAGACTCATGATCTTTTCAGAAAGGGGTTTTCCTAATTTTAGATATTACCGCCTATCTCCTCTTTGCAAGTGCTTTTCAGTGGGAGGTTACCATGTCCTCCACGGAGCCAAGCAAACTGCCTTCGTGAGCTAATCAGCTTCAGCACAAAATCAGCTGAGTTACTTCGAGCTGCTGCAGAAAGCGGGTTGAGCTAAGCCGGTGGCTTTGCTTGGACATGATTTCCATCTGCAGGATTGGGCCCTGCTGGGGAAAGAGTTACCTCCGGTGCTGGAGCAGTGGTTAATGCCTCGTTTCTTCGACTGCTTCAGCCAGACCTGCAAGTACACCTTTGTCTACATCCCTTGGTTATACTTGCAACTGTTCCATCGGCTTACCCCAAAGCAGAATTTTGTCCCGTCTATGATTGACAGGGGAGCAATTGACAAAAAACAGTCTATTTGTATCCCTGAGTGTATTTGTATGATTCCTTTGTGGATGCTTTTTACATGAGTCAGCTTCTGCAGAAGGAAAAACACTGGTTTCACCAAGAAAATACAAAGGTTTGTTTCCAATAATACAAAATGTCTCCCCACTTAATTATTTCTGAGGAGCTCAGACATACGAATAAAGGGCCTAATAAGGAGTTGCCTTAGCTGGCGTGTCCCAGGGACTGCTCATTATTTACAATAAAGCGAGTAGGATCAGGATTTGACCTGATGGTATGACTGCTAGCATTCCTGTAAATTCCAGTTGCAATTCCTCTTTCACAAGAAACTTTGCCTTTCCCAAAGAAGCCTGTCTGGTGTTTTATTTTTGTGTTTGGGCAGACTGGCTTGTTGTCTCTGGCTTCACAAGAAATGCCGAGGTGGAACAGACAGAACATCAGCTCTAGGGGAAAAAGAAATGGTCATTGCTTCAGTCTGAGCCTCCTGCCTTTCGTCAGCTAATGTCCTACCTCTGGTGCTTGGTAGTGAGGCATTTTTTCCCACCCACTTAGGCCCTGATGGAAACTAAAGGAAAACAAAATAAATTGTTATATACCTGGTCTGTAGATCATTGTGTCCTTCCACTACTTAGTAAATGTTTCTTTAATTGGCTTAGTTAGCCCCCCTCACCTTTCAGCACTTCAGGAATGACTCTTTGAAGAGAGCCATGTATAGAGATTTAGCTGACATTTAGTGACACTAGGCCCTACAGTCTCCAAAATATGACTGATGTCACTTGTTATGTTCCCTTGGGTCTCTGGGGACAAAGTCACTCTTACCCTGAAGCATGCATTGACAATCTCAAGATAACACTTCTTTGACAGAGGCAGGGGCCCTGTTCCAGGGTCTAATGTAATCTCTAGAAAGTTTCCAATCTGGGCATTGTTTGTTATTTATATTTCATATCTGGGTTCTGTGTTTGCCTTGCGGTGATTTTAGTACGAAAGTTGGTAATAAGAACAAAATCCATACACTTTTCTGCTAGAAGGACGTGCTGAGAGGTCTACAGTCAGATGGAGGAAACCTCGTTCAAGCTGAACAAATTAAAATGGGCCTGGGAAAAGGATCGCTACCTGTGCTCTTATTCTGCAAACAAAGCCACCAGCACTGAGAAGACTGTGGGTAAGGTGTGAATGAAACTGAAACTGACTTTAACTAAATTAATCTAGAAAGCCCACTCTTACTCTGTAAATACCCATCATGACACCAGGGAAAGAACTGTAAGCAAAAGAGAGAGAATTTTTGGTTTGTTACTTAGCCTTACAGGAAGGGCTGCCTTTATTAATTTTGCTTTTACCCATTACTTAATTGTTTTTTTTTTGTTTTTTTTTTTTTTTGCCCAGACACAAATCAGTGGAGATAGGGGAGGGCAGGCTGTTGATACCCCGCTTGCAGGGCTTTGATTCCAACCTTGTCATGGACTTAGTGACAAGAAGACCCATCAAGTGCCATCGAGTGGGCCTGGGGGATGCTGCTGGCTGAGTGGGCATTCCATTGGCATGGACCCGGGCAAGGTGGCAGCATCCCTGCTCCTCTCTGCATCCCCACTCCTCTCTGCATCCTCCAGGATTTCCTCTTTTTCCCTACTGGGGAGGAGAACAGGGGCAAACCCACCGACCTGGGGACAACCCCCAAACTGTCTCACGGTTTGGAGGGCTCGGAAATCACCGTGGAGAGGGCTCCCCGTGGGACCCCCGGGCATCCCCACGGCGGTGCCCACCCGTGGCGTGGGGGCTGCGGGCACACGAGGGCGCTCGCAGCAGGGCTGAGCCGGCTGTGCGAGGCACGGCTCCTGCCCTCGCTTTTTCTCTAAGCTCACAGTGCTATTTTCTTTTTTTTTCTCCCCCCCCTAAAAACGACTTTATTATTATTTTTAAAGAGGAGTGAAATAATAGTTTGTCTCTTGAAGACCAAAGGCTAAACCAACTGATAAAATTCAGCTGCTATCTGGGATAAATGCAGCTGAAACTGCCAAAACAAGCCTGACCTCACTTCCTGCATGTGTGCACCAAAGGTTTTCACCAGGAACTCAGCACTCAGCAGAGCAGGGCTGGCACAGAGGGGAAAGGAGGGTATGTGCAATGAGGAAATGGTATTTCAGCAACTAGCCCATCTTTACTGCTTTAGTGCAGTCTTGTAAATATTAATTTAATCATTGAGGTTAATAATTCATTAGTGGCAGCAAGAACTCGAAAAGGAACACCAGAGCAGCTTTTTACTCTTTTTTTTTTTTTTTTTCCTGCTGTACCTTTGATGAAGCTGCGGATTACCCTTCCTGTGGCCACCCTCTCTGAATGCCATCTCAGTGGGGCAGTACCTGTACAAGTGCTCCCCTGTGGAGGTACGGCTTTGCCCTCTGGCTCAGAAGGAGCAATTAGTGCCCTATAACCAAAACTCCAGCGAGCAGCCGGAGGTCATTGCGAGCCCATTGCGAGTCCTCGCGCTCTATTCTGGCAAAGAGGCAAATGGAGCAAGCTGGGACGGAGGGAGGGGGTGGCATGGAAAAATAAGTCCTGGAGCAAAGGGGCTGGCTCCTTGCCTCTACCTGAAAAAGAGTTAGGTTGAAATTTGTTCTGTGTCGTAAGGTTTGAAGTTAGCCATATACAGGCTGGTAATGTCTCTGGCACAGAAACACAAGGTATGCCTCAGTCAGGTTCTCAGGGTGATCTGAATTTACACTGACAGCTGAGGGCAAAGGCAATGTTAAAGATGGGTTTGGTGCATGCTGCCTGAGGTGTTGAGGTGGGCTGCTGTACAGCAGGGTGTTTGGGCCATTGTTGTGAAGGGACCACAAAGCACCCTCTTAGCTGACATCGCTCCAGGTGAGTATCAGTCATGCCCTGGGCATGGTAATAAAGGCTTCTGTGTGAACGTGGGCGATTCACACACACCTGCTCCTCACCCCAGGAGATTTTGGGAAAGATGGGAGCAGCTTATTCATTCCACCTTGCTCTCCATGAATACTTCTCTGCCCCAGGCAGCAACCTGGGCTGCAGGCAAGATGGAGATGCCTGTGCCCTAGCACGTGCTCGGGGTAAGGCCAATGCTACGGAGTATGTTGGGTCGACAGCGTGTGGGCAGACTGATTGTACTGGTCATGGGGTGGAGGCCTGGGCATGTTATCATAAAGGATCTCAGCCCTCCCCTGCCACTGGAAGAGGCTGGGTGGATTTAGGAAAGTTGGTCACTCATTTAAAGAGTCACACCAGGTGTGAAAAGAAACGTGTGTGTATCGGTGATCTTGTAAAAACAAAGGGAATTGGTCCAGATTCACGGTCATTACAGTGTCTCTCCTCTTTACCCTTCCTCTGTGAATTGGTACCCACTGCCCACACAGAACACACATGCATGTGATGAAGAGTTTTCAGAACAGATTTGAGCGAGGACCTGCCTAAACAGAGTGAAATGAAGCAAGAAGCAGGACATGATGAGTGATATGGTTCACTTAGTCAGAGATGGCCACCTTCCCTATCTTGAATTGCTGAGGCAGAAATCGCGTGGCTCAGTTCACACAGGACATCCCTGTTTTTCACCCAAGGACCAGAACTGCAAGGGGAAGGTTGGCTGTGTGTGGATGTACTGCTTGAATATATAGAAATCACCAGCAGTCTTTCCTAGAGGGTTTTGTAGAATGGCTTTTGCATGAAGGAGTGTCACCTGAAATAGAGCAAGGCAAGGTACATAACTGATACAGAGACACCTAAGGGATTCTGATGTCTGTAGGGTTTGGCAGCAGCTGGGTTGCAAGAGAGTTCATCAAGGCACTGACATATCAGCCATAGATACTGAAGAGGCAGGTAGGTGTTTCAATACCCTTGTGGCTCGAGGTGTTAACTTCCCAGATAAAGACTCCAACGGTACTTCTGTTACAGAAGCAGCTCATAGACACATAGGACAACTCTGTGTGCCTGATATGAACGTTATTGTTTTTAATGTGATTGTCCTGGTTGTCTGGTCCCTGCCAGGTTGCAAGCAATAACTTTTCATCTCCTTTCCTCCCAGAGTACCCAGGCTCCCTGACTGGGGATGATATTCCACATGCATAAAACTGGTCATGGGTAGCTGAATGTTCCTCTAGTCTTTGTGTATGTTAGGCCTCTGGGTACACAAGATGGGCAGAAAATCCAGGGAAAGATAATTTAATGGTAGCTTGGAGAAGAAGGATTTCCCACTGCAAAAATAGACTTTTTCCACTAGGAATTCAGGGTTGCCTCTCCCAGAGATGAATGCATAAACTGTGAACATTCTTTCACTTGCCTATTACCACATCAAAGAAGCAATGGGAATGGGTTCCCAGTCTAGCTCAAGTAAATTAAAATACATTCCAGTAAGGTGCCTGTATGTGTTTTTTTTTTTTTTTTTTTTTTTTTTTTAAATTGCAGTGTAACTGGGAAGACGCTTCACTTGTAAATAAACAGATTCCCAGCCTTGCTCCACTGCTTTCTATGGACACAACTGCCAGGGGCTGCATTTCTGTCAGAAACACTCCTCTTATTACACTCTGTGGCAGTTTCCTAAGAAATCTGTTACTCATAGCATGTTGATCTAAGAAGGATTCTTCACATTTTCTGGTACACACAGCATATTATTCTTGTATGATTTTGAAATTAATGTTTATAAATTGATTGGGAGATAAAGCAAGCTGTCATTGTTCAGAGCTCTCATGATGACAATCCATAATCTCAAACACTGTCAATCTCTCATCATGAAAACAGGGAAACTATGTCATGGCATTGATATAATGCTGCTTGCTGAGTAGATTACTACCTACTTTGATTGCTCCTAAAGGAATGCTTGAACAATGCCTTTTAATGCTGATTTTTAAAATTAGGGATGTGCCAGGGAGATTTATACCTAGGGATGAGCCCACTGAGTGATCAGCTGTACTCAGTGCCACATCTAGAACAAGACTTAGGGAACAATTCTAGGTGACAGCATGTTGTAACAGTTCATCTGGAAGCCATATATTTACTCAGGATAGCAATAAGGTTTAGTGATCAACCCCTGTCACTCGTTCTGAAGGGAAGAAATGGGATGCTGAAGGGCCACAAGTCAGCAGCAGAGAGTTGTTTGTTTGCCACTGATGGTCCTTCTAAGTGAAAAGTTTGGCATAGGAAAGGTGGGGTGGGTAGTCTGGGAAACTGGGAGAAGCAGGATTTACTTTGTACTGGGACATTCAGCTGAGATTTGAGCAGTCAGGACGTCCAGGCTTAATGATGTCTCCGAGGTTGACCCCATCACTGTTGACCTAGCGTGAGATGCTCAAGATCCAGTCCTACTGTGGGGAATGCCATCTGGAGTGCCCCAGCTAGCAAATACATAAGCCTTTGAGAGCAGAGGATAGGAAGGAAGAGCAATGCAAAGCTTCTTCATCCACATAACCTGTAGGATGAACAAGTCCAGAAGAGAGCTGCTGAGGTGGTCACAGTCATCATGTACCTTGTGCAGAAGGCACAAAGAGAGGGTGAGAGAACTGGGCTTGTTTAACCTGGAGAAGAGAAAGACAATGGGGATCTTATCTGCAGCTATTCTGAGAGAGGGTTTTCAGAGGATTCTTCTCAGAGTTGCCCATTGAGTGGACAACAGGAAACAGTCTGAAATTGAAGAAAGGGCAATTCCAAATGGAAATAAGCAAAACAGTATTTCACTCAGTGAGCAGCTAAGTACTGGAGTAGATTGTTCTGAGAGGCTCTGAGAGGCTGTGGACTCTCCATCCAAAAAGATCTTCAAAACTTGAATGAAAAAGGACAAAAGAAGCCTGATCTAATTTTGCAGTTGGCCCTACTTTGAGCAAACAGTTGGAAGCAGATAATCTCTAAGTCTCTGATGACCCTAACTTTATGCTCTAATTCTACGAACAGGGAGGAAAGGAGACACAAGACCTTCCTCTACTGGACATCACGCTGAGACTAGAGCTCTGTCTGCACGTAGTTTCTATTTCAGTGTTCAACGGCATCTTTCCAAAACGTCTCCTAAAGAGCTGATAGATGAAACTAAAGAAGGAAAAAATAATTCATACTCTTCAGGAAGGGCTGTTCACTGATCTTGGGCACTAATGTGCACTATTTGTGCCCATACCACCTTGCAGTAAGAAAGCAATGCTAGATGATGACTTCACAGTGAATCAGTAGGCAGAGATGGCTTTGCCAAGGCTTGCTGTGAAAAGATAAATGAAACCAGAGAGAACAGCAACAAGACTGAATAAGCTGCACTGAGGCATCACTTACAAAAGGGGAAATAACACTGAAACAGGCCTTGGACAGGGTGTGCACTTCACAAGGGGCTTAAAATAGACGCATTGGAGAGTACCAAGGGCTGGGAGTTTAGGCTACCTGTTTCATAAACAATCTAATGTGTTTGTAAAACTGAGTGTTATTAAGAGTGCCATGAGGATGCTGAAATTAGAGATAACATCTTATCTATACATGTACAAACTGACTTTTAGGGTGGGGAATGAGTTCCTCTGAGGCAAGGTAAGCCTATCATGACCTGATCACACTCCATCTTCAAACTACTCAAGTACCTTAATACTTTCTTCAGTACCTTAATACTTTCTTCAGAACCTCAGTCATTTGAGTGCTACAAGCCCACTACCTTCCAGCTTGAAGTTTTTCCTTCTCTGCTGAAACAGGTGTATTTTTGTGTTAGCATCACCTCTTAGTTTATAAACAAAACAAAGCAAAAAACATTCCTTTCATGGTGTTTGCATCATACACATATATATAAGAGTCTCCCCCTCACAATTTCCCCTGCTAGGCTTTACAAAGCTCTTTAATTCTTCCTTCAGACATGTTCTCTATTTCCTGATCTTGCCTTTCTTTACCTTCCTTATTTTGAGTTCATCTTTCTTGCTGCAGAAGGACAAAAACTGTAGAAAGATTTTCACTGAAATCCTACGAATGCCTTTTTCTATAGCATTTATACTTTGCTATTTTGACTTCTCCCCAGGCACAAGCTGGAGGTACAGTTGATGGTTTCAAATCTCCTCCACAATCTCAATGCATGATCAACCCAGATGATTTACCAGTATAGGCTAGCTATAGATCTGCTCACATGCACTTTCTCTAGATCAATAAAATTTATGTGGTTCTGAGACTTTTCAGGAATTTAGTTTTATCCTAGATGCAGTTTGGCATGATTCAAAAGCTAGTGGAGAACAAGTGAATTTGGATCATTTTCCACCTTAGGGGAGATGAAAATAAATGGAGTCATGATGCTTGGCAAGGATCCTGATACAAATTCTGAAAAAAAGCCCTCTGAAAAGCTGTCTGTGCCAATAACTCTGTGGATAGCACTTTTTTTTTTTTTCCCTCACAAAAGTACATAACCAGGCCACCAAACAGCAAAATTTAACAGCCACTGTCAAAGCATTGTTGCATCACCCCAGAAAAGCTGAAGAGATGGATTTTATGTCAGGCTGTCCCCATTCACTGTGAGATCTTTAGGGGCAAAAGTTAGAGATACTATGTACAGACTGACTGAAAAAGACATAAAGCTTCAACACCTGCCAATACTGAATGGCGAGGAAAGATATGAAAAAGCATCTTAAACTGATATAGGTTTTGTTAAGCAAAGGCTGCTTAGATTACTGACTACCTAGAAACATTAGTGTAAAATGACTTACTTAACCTGTTAGCAACTGAAACCACACTGGGGAGCCATACTCTGATGTCCAAAAGACTCTGTGGGACTAGAAGCATCATGCTACTTAAGTTCTGAATATGCACAGCAGAGTCTTTCCAATCCACTTTCCATCATCTATCATTGGTCCTGGTCAACTGGAGTGATCCCAGATGACTGGATTGCTAATGTGACACCAATCCATAAAAATGGTCATAAGGAGGATCCAGGAACTACAGGCCTGTCAGCCTGACCTCAGTGCCAGGAAAGGTGATGGAAGAGGTCTTCTTGAATGCAATCACACAGCATGCGTGGGACAACCAGGGGATCAGGCTCAGCCAGCATGGGTTCATGGAAGGCAACTGTTGCCTTACCAACCTCCTCTTCTTCTATAAACAGGTGACCCACCTGGTGGATGAGGCAAAGGCTGATGATGTAGTTTATCAAGACTTCAGCAAGGTCTTTGACACATTCTCCCTCAGTATTCTCCTGGAGAAGCTGGCAGCCCATGGCTTGGGCAGGTATACTCTGTGCTGGGTTAAAAACTGGCTGGATGACTGGGCCCAGAGAGTGGTGGTAAACGGAGTGAAATCCAGCTGGTGACTGGTCACCAGTGGTGTTCCCCTGGCATTGGTGATGGTGCCCATCCTCTTTAATATCTTTACTGATGATTTGGATGAGTCATTTGAGTGCACCCTCAGTAAGTTTGCAGATGACACCAAGCTGGAGGAAGTGTCCATCTGCTGGAGGGTAGGAAGGCCCTGCAGGTGGACCTGGACAGGATGGGTTGATGGGCAGAGGCCAATGGGATGAGTTTCAATATGTTTAAGTGCTGGGTCCTGCACATTGGTCACAACAACCCCATGCAGCACTACAGGCTTGGGGCAGAGTAGCTGGAAAACTGTGCAGGGGAAAAGGATCTGGGGGTGCTCATTGATGCTTGCCTGAATATGAGCTGGCAGTGTGCTCAGGTGGCCAAGAAGGTCAATGGCATCCTGGCTTCTATCAGGAATAGTGCAGCCAGCAGGGAGGTGACTGTACTCAGCTCTGAGCTGTACTCAGCTCTGGTGAGGCTGCACCTCAAGTGCTGTGTTCAGCTTTGGGCCCCTCACTATAAGAAGGACATCGAGGCCCTGGAGCATGTCCAGAGAAGGGCTACAAAGCTGGTGAAGTGAAGGGTCTGGAACACAAGTCCTATGAGGAGTGGCTGAGGGAACTGGGGTTGTTTGGTCTGGAAAAGAGGAGGCTCAGGGGAGACCTTATTGCTATCTACAACTACCTGAAAGGATGGCCTCTTCTCACAGGTAACCATTGATACGACAAGAGGGAATGGCCTCAAGTTGCACCAGGTTGGATATTAGAAGACATTTCTTCTCATTAAGAGTGGTTAGGCATTGGAATAGGTTGCCCAGGGAAGTGATGGATCTGCAGGTGTTTAAGGAAAAGATAGATGTGGTACATAGGGACATGTTTTAGTGGGCAATGTTGGTGGTGGATGGATGGTTGGACTAGTTGATCTTAGAGGTCTTTTCCAACCTTAATGATTCTATGATATTTCATAGACTGGAGAACCAGATATGATTAGCTATCCAGTGAGTCTGGTGGAGGGCAGAAACCGGTCATCTTTGATCTTTGTAAATATGAATGATTTCTGGGGCCTATGCATACTTTGTTTTCTAACATCCTTAAATTTTTAAGCCATTGTTGTTACTCTTGAAAGCACTGAAGTAAATATGAAGAGACATCACCTAAACAGCCCCTTAGATGCTGCATTTAATAGACAGCCTTTCTATGTACTTGGGGGAAAGTCACCAGTTCAGTGGATGTCTGGTGATGAAGGCACAGAAGTCCAGCTTCCCTTTCTGTCATGTCTGAGGAGAAGATGAGATCTATCATAGCATAGCATATATAGAGAGGTGAGCAGAAGACCAGACAGACTTTAGCAAATTTCTGACGCTCTTGTCTTGCTCCAGGAAACTCACTTTTGAAATGAAAATGAACACACATGAAATGAACAGCACAATGAAAAACATCCAAAATGTTGGAAGTGTCTTTTCCATGATCTCACCTGTGTGCTTTGTTCTCCACATTGTGGAATTGCCTATGATATTGCATGGGTCCAGGTGGTCTGTGTACTGCAAAAGACAAAAAGTGGTGAGTACTTCTGGGTACTGTCCCCTGCAGCAAGCAAATCGAGTCAGGTTCTGACTCTACACTGAATAGAGGACTGACCTGGATTTGTCCCACAGCCACTTTCTAAATATACAGCGTTGACGAGATTTCAGTTTCAGTGTCTTATCTATGAGTAATTCATTTTCTGAATCTTAGAAAAAGTGTTATATTAATAGGCAGCAATGGAGTGGGAGTGAATCATAGGGTACTAGACTAAGCCAAGTTTGGTCTATCAGCAGACCGGTTCCTGCTCTTAGTTTCTGCTCTACCCCAGCATAGTCAGGGCAGGGATATCACCAAAAGAGCAATGCTGACAGCTAGCTAAGGGACACTCATAGGTGCCAGCAATAGAGGTGGTGAGGGTAGGCTCCAGCACAGCAAGCCAGCGCCTGTGATACCCACTTGCTATTCATTCTCCTTACTGTCTGTAGCCTGGGTCCGCTCCATGTCACAGCATTGCTGCTGAGCTTAGCAGTATTTGGGGTCAGGCCATGGGCTGGAGAACTAAGCTGTAAGGCTTGGTGGAACTAGGCTGTTTAAGCAAGGGCTTAGGCCATCCCTAAAACATCAAGCAGACTTGGGGGCTCTCTCTTTTGCAGAGTTTGGAGCTGCCTGTTTCTTAGCATAATCTTGAAGACACGGAGTGCTGAGGGTGGTTGAATCTGCCATTCAGAGTGAACTTGGAAACACACTAAGTTAATACAATGGACATGTTCTGGCAGCTAATTTTAACAAGGACCAAAATTATAGCTGGTGTGAATCCATAAAACTCTCTATCCTCCACATAGAGAAGAGTTTCAAAATGATGCTAGGATATTTAGCTCTGCAAATGTAGTTTTAATCACGAGACATAAAAGTCTTGGCAGACGGAAGACTATTTGCCTGACAAACTACCAGGTCTGTGACATCAGCATAACCAAGGCTATTGAATGAACCGGTCTATCAAAACACATTCACACAGTTATGAATAACATGTTATATATTGCTTGGCAGACTGAGAAGCAGAGTACAAAACCATGGGGGAGTGTCGTTTCTTGAGGAAAAGAAACCAGTGAGCAGAAGCCATTAGGGATCTCCGTATGTAAGATAAGATAAATTCAGCCTCAGGAGCAAGAAGCAGAGCCAATTGGGAACCCAAGCAAGAGTTTAGGACCCAGTGGGGAATAAGTCCATTAAGAACTATGGGTAAGAAATTTTATATCCAGAAAACTTTGGAAAAGTCACAGCAAAGCAAGGGGGAGTCATGGTGTTTTAGATTCAAGATGGGAGCTCAAATCACTATGTAGTTTTAAGCTTGAAGGAGAAGCAGCTGAACTAAGGAGGAATTTCAAATTTCCTGTTAACCATTCTGCTAAGCTCCTGGAGTCCTGAGAATTTTCCAGAATCTCTGATTTCTTTTTTTTTTTTTTCTTTTTTTCATCAGTTGGTGGTAAAGCTCCAAAACCAAAGGACTAAATGAAAAGCTCTTTATATTCTTCAAGTAAGCATCATGAGTAGAGAGTGAAACAGAGCCAGGAGCATATACCTCGTGATATTTTTGGTTACTTAGAGCTGGCAATCCTGACATTGAGACAGAAGTTGCAGGTGAATTAAAATTATGAAAGCTTTTCAAATGCATGCTAAAAAAAAAAATTAAAAATGAATCATTATTTGAATCATCAGGGAAATTAACTTTCAGGTCAGAAAAAGAAAAGCTTGGGCCATCTGGGAATTTCCAGTTTGGGGTCAGAGCTGCAACATCGCGGTGTGTTGTTGCGAATTTCTAACTCAGCAAACTGGCTGAGGCCTGGTGGGAATATCAGGGTCAGCAGCAGAGAGGGCGTGAGGAGTGTGTGAATCATCTGGGACTGCCGACAGGAGAGGGCGGCTGCCAAGTGAGTGGGTGCTCTTGGGGAGGTTTGTGTCTTGCAGGTCTCCCCCAGCTGAAGTCAGTGGTGCTTGGTACAAACAAGAGTACTTTCCTCTGCTTGAATGTTAATATTTCCCAGACATGCAATGGGAGCTGCATGGAAAAGCTCCCCACCTTGCCAACTAGTAGGGCCTCATCCTGCAAATGTTGATATGGAAGATGCTATTTATGGAGGCCACTCGGATTAATAAAGGTACTCCCTTGTCCGTAGGAGGTGAGGTCTCCCAGCTAACCACATTCATTCCTGGTGGACTCCACTGGCTTCATGGCTGTTTAAATCGGAGATAAACATTCCCCTTCTCTTCTGTGTTCAAAGATGCTTGTGATCATCCAGAACAACTGCATCCATTAAAGATGGCATAAGAAGCCTTGGCTTTGAATATCTTTCCCTTGGTTTCTATTTTAATGCTTGATTATCTTTGCCTGGCCATCAGCGTGATAACAGTATACCAGTTTATTCTGTAAATATCTTTTCATCTTCCCAAAGAGTGCTTGTTATTTATGACTAACAAGAAAACCTTTGCCTCCAATGGCAGAAGGAGAATGTCTCTTTGTTTAATTACCATGTATAGTTAGCTGCATGGTGATTGGGATAAAATAATTCACTTTCTATTCCCAGAAGAGTCTTCCTAAGTGCCTTGGGAGGAGAGGGGGAGGCTGGCAGATGAGTGTAATCTCAAGAAGCACACTGTAGTGGAATCCAGCACTAGGAGCCAGATGGCAAGTTTGCACCGAATAGCACATTTTTTTTAATAGCTGTGAAAGTTCTCTGTCTGCACATGGCTTTGCTGAATGACAGCAGAGAGTACTTTTAATTTATCTGGTGTTACACTTAGGTTATTCCTTCAGAAGGTTTTCCTTGTTTTTCACATAAGATCAGGGCCCAGTTTCAGTACCAAAGCCAATGTTTAAATATCTGTGAAAGTTCAGAAAGGCAGAGAGGGCAAAGGTGTGGGAGGAGAAATACTGAAAAAAAATGAAAAGAGAAAAATGAATTTACGAGAGTGCTAACAGCAAGCAGCACCCTGGCCTTGCTCTGTACAACTCTTTAAACCATTTTTGTAATTCTCATGCAACATCCATTGAGTGTGTTGGGATTTGCACACACATTTTCAAGGATGGAGATGAGAGACTGAGCCAGTTATTCAATTCCCATCTTGCTTTAAAATATAGTTGCAGTCATAAATGCTTTGTAAAGAATGCTGCCATAACAGTATGTGTACAAGCTGTGTGTTAACTTGGTTCTGAGAGCTTCATTATTGTATTAGCTTCCACTTGAGATCTAAAATGTGTTTTCCATCAATGAAATTATGGAAATTTGGGCAGCCCTACATTTTAAGTTTTCAGACTCCAGGCAGGCATAGAAAGTCTCAACACAAAAAACAAACAAACAAAAAAAACCATGCATGAACACGGTCTCTGAAAGTGTAGGTCATCCACAGCTCTCCCTTTGAGCATGCAGAATCACCTGAGGCAAGAATGGAAGATCAGACAAACTCTGTCCCCATCTTCAGGCACCCACCTAACTGGTAATGCTCTTCTGGACAGAGTTTAATGCAGAATTTTCTGCCATCATGGAGAAAACATGCAATTTGAATAGCATGGGGTAATCCTGTGGGCTTTCACAATGTGCTGTAAAACTGAGAAACAAGGCTAGACTGAGACCTTCTGAGAACCACCAACAACATAAAATCTCATATGGAGTGGGTATACGTGCCAAGCATCCCTGGAAATTCGGCCTGCTTCAATAGCTGTGTATTGCTCTGAGTATTTTTGGTGCAAATCTTGAGTTCCTCTCCCTGAAGTCAGACTACCTGTCCAACTCCCGTGCTTTTGGCTCCTTCTTTCAGTGGGGCAGAGCCCTGGGTTCTATCTTGCACGTGTAACCTGGACTTATCCTATGGGGATCCAATTATTTGTCATTCTGCACTTTGCCGAGCCATTTCCATCATTGCAAAGAAAGCACAAAGTTGGTGGAAGAGCTACCATACCCTCGCGGGGGTGTAAAGCATGTTCTGGTTTAAATGGATGCACATGGAAATAGAGAAATGAATGGGTCCATGTTTGATTGCTGACATGCTTGGAGGTCTGGTAGCAGAGGTGTGACCCTAAATCGCATTACTTGCCGTGTGCCAAGCCCGTTTATCAGCATGAATCTCTGAGTGTGAGAGAATTCTGAAATTTCTAAATAACGTTTTTGGATTTGCAGCAGCCAAACCAAAATCCATGTGTAACCTATTTTCTGACTCTGTGGCTTTTTATTCTGTATTGAATACTGACTGCCCTGCTCTTACAGAGAAGAGCACAGAAACCCAATGTCATTTTTCCATACTTTCCAAACTTTTCTCCTTGTAAGCATGAGGGTCATTAAAAACTGCAAGCAAACTTTGCTTCATTGGTATCGTTTGCACTACAGCTAGCACAGTGGGTCCCGAAGCAAACCCGTGATAAGCACCCCAGAATAGGAGCTGGGGCTGAAAACATCTTCAGCCACAGCATTGCTGCTTAGATGGCACTATCGTGTCTGCGTCATCTTAGACAGGGCTGCCTCCATGTATTTAAAGAGTGGAATTCAAGCCTTTGCAAAAGGATGTCTTCAAAATAGGGCTTCTTGTGTCTTATCTGAGTCACAGACATTGCTTTGGCTTTCTGCATGGGGGTCAGTCCTACAAAGTCATCACTAGAACAGGCTGAAATGTTTTGTATTGTTTTTACAGAATAATGCCTGCGGAGAAGGGGAAGTAAAATATTTGTTTCTTCCAAAAAATCAAGGTATTTTTCAATGACACACACTGTTTCTGTTTTCTCTTTTCATTTTTTTTTTTTCAGTTTCTACATTTTGTGCATGTCTTTGCTTCCCATCTTTTGCAAAATTCTCATGGGTACATAGAAGAAAGAGTTAAATGAAAGGCAGAATTTACTTTCTGTTGTGCTTCCAGCAGTCATTTTCCTTATCTGAGTCAACATTTTCTTTTCCAGGATACTATTTAATTCTTCTAATATGGGAGTAATTTTCCTGAAAACAACAAAACAAAACAAAAAAAAACCACAAACTTTAACAACAGAAAATATAACTGGATCAGCCCAGTGCAGCTATGTGCAGTGATAGCCAGACCGATGATGATGTAAAATCATCTTTTTCCTCTTCTGTTTGAAGACTGTGCATATTCAAGTCATACTTCATTGACAATCAATAAACAAGTTTTTACTGCTGTCAGCACTGCAGAGCCGATGCAGTGCTGAGAGGGAGCTGATAGCTGTACTGACTCAGCCTGTCTTCAGACAACACTCAATTCATTTCTGAGCACAGACTCTTTTTGACTGTTACACTGGGAGATCAAATGAGGAACCCCACTAACCTGCTTTCACAGATTTTTGTCATGTTTTCAGGTTGCTCATCAGCCATTCCCACTTCTGATGTAAAAATAATCACAAGACGAGCTCAATAACTTCTCCTGCCTAACACAAGACCTTCCTGAAAGATGTCCAGTCTTGATCTGATGACATCAAGCATTGGAGTATTCACCATTTCCCAGAGTAAAGCGTTCCAGTGACTAATTGCCTGTGCTGTTGGTAATTTGTTTCACTAACTTGGGATGATTTTAAAGCACATTTTTTCTGATTCCTCAGCCCAGTACAAAACCGAGCCAAATCATATGAAACAGCCCAGCTCCATCTGAAGGTGATTTCTGAAGATCCTGACTTGAAAGGATCTTCTCTTTCACACTGGAAATTTTGCATTCGTGGTAGAATTTATTATAAATCTTCAGCTGTTTTCCTAGCTGATTACACCTTCAGTTCAGGTCTAATTGCTTCTATTTTTTGCTCAGAGGCACAAAAATTGCATCAAGATAAGTATCCTAGGAATTGTTTAAAAGATCCTGGTGTGTATGGTCAGAGCTGCCCTACTTGCAGACAGAGATAATCTAGCTGTCATGGACTAATGAACTGTAACCTGGAATTCTGGTTGATCCTGTCACCCTTGGCCAAAATAGTCCAAGGAGGGACGTGACGCATGTTGAAATCTTGTTTTGAGAACTGGACATTCGGATATCTTCCAGGACTGCTCTCAAGGTTGTATTGTACTCGCATTAAAATTGTTTGGGAGAATTTAGAAAAACTTAACGATGGAGAACTGATGCCTGATCTCTGCTGTGCACCAATTAGAAAAGGCAGAGGCAATTTATACCCCTTGCTGAGAATCTATTTAGACCCAGGCTTCACTGCTACAGTGAATATGCTCTGGTTTTACTATTTACAGCCCTTTGACAGGGCGACTTTTTTGCTTAATGGTAGGCATATTCTTATGTTTCATTTCCTATTCCATTGTCTTTTGAATGGAATGTGGCAGATTTTAGTGTTTGTTTGGCTGAAAGGGTTGTTCTTTTCTTATTATTTATTTTTTAATAAGCATCTTCCACGTATTTTATTATTTCTTCCCCTGGGAAGCAACATTTGGAACCATCCAGGAAATAATATTTTAACAAGCATTAAGCTGCAGTCTCTGAGAGCACAGAGAGAAGCTGATGCAGGAGGGAGTGCATTTGGTAACTACACCTCCACTGTCCAGTTGTTCCTTCCCTGGAAGACGGATTCTCATGCTCCTCCAAATGCAAACCCAGGGAACTGTTAGTTCAAATCAAACAAACAGTCAGTGGAAGCACTAGGAGTCATGGCAAATGAGTGAAAACTGCATTTAAGCCTATATTCATACCTGTCAGCTCTGGCATATCACACAACACAGCAGAGGCATGCCGTGTTTCAATCAGACGCCACGTTTTGCCAGCTTGTGTTACGTGCTAGGAGCTCGCAGCTTTAGTGAAATGAGCTTGCAGTTCGGTAGGAAACGGCACCAGCGCCAGCTCTGGGGCTGTTTCCTGCCTCCTGTGGTTCTGTGTTTGTTCTGCTGCCTGGCCTGCATGCCTTGTCAGGGAAGTTCGGCAGGAGGAGGTATTTACCCGCTCTCCATAATGGGGCGAAAACGTTTTAGCCAGTTAAACGGCTAAAACAGGTCTAGATGCGAGTGAAATAATTTTACAGGGCAGAAAAAAAGGAGCTCTGATGAGCTTGGGAGAGGGCAGGTGACTACCAAGGGGTGCTTCACATGCTGGCACCTTGAGCCAGTTGCAGCCATCAGTCAGAAAACGAGAGAGAAAGCTGGAGAGAAGCAGCTTCAGCCTGTGGCTGTGCAGCTAAATCAGAGGTCGCAGCCTCCCAGGCAGGGCTGTCCTTCAGACCAGAGCAGCACAGGACACAGCACTGATGGGAGCATGGGTGGTGGGTGAGCCAAGCTGGTAGCTGCTTTTCTAGGTGCTTGAGAGCTACCTGCCCTGAAAAGTACCTGGGAAAACACAGTTTGTCATTGTATGATGGGGAAATCTAAAAACTGTGGAACGACTGATTGCATCTTGCCAGACATTTCAAAACAGGGGACCCAGGACCAAGCCCAAAGGACTTGTTTGATTGTCATGATTGTCATTCCAGTGGATCTACTTGAAACAGATTTTTCCTGCTTACAGCTGAGCATCCAAATTGACTGTGCATCTGCAGTAAACACAAAGCAAATCTCTCATTCAGATTTGCAAAGCACACACTGGTATTATGGGTGCTGCACTATGCCCTCCTGCTTAAAGCACAATATGCTTTATCTCAAATGCTGCCCTGAGTTGTTGTAGGCAGATATGGAAAGGCGCAAATTTTCCTCCCTGTTTTTTTTTTTTTTAAGCTTAGAAATAAAATATGCCGCACCTTATTCCTAAGGTTTACATTTGATACCTGCCGAGTAAACACAGTGCAATGATGCCATTATCGCAGGTACTGATTGCAGCTGATGATGTTATATGGCCTAGCCGTGCCTTGCTACATGCTCTTCTCTGGCCTTAAATTCTGCACATAGTTTGAATTGTTTTGTCCCCTTCCCTGTTAGGAAGGAATTGCATCTCGGAGCTTTCAAAGCATGCATTTCCTAACTGCTTCTGGCTGCTCCTAGAGAGCAGCTGCTGAGTCAGCCCTTCAGCTCTTTTGCTCTTAGTGGCATCTGTACCTCACGTGGCGCCTGCAGGTCTGTGCTGCTGCCACGGCACCGCTGCCCTGGGCTGCCTCGGCTGGCTCCGCAGCTGCGGGATGCTCACAGGGCTGGGGACCCCAGCCTAGAGGCACCCCACCTCTGGGTGTCAGGAGGTGCAGATGTAGACAAAGAGGGACACAAAAGGCTTGGGCATCCTCAGATACACCAGAAAGTCAGATATTTTCTCTCCATAAAGGAGAGTTTGTGCTGATCTTGCAGTGTCAGACAAGTGGATAAACTGCATGCTTTGGCTTTCCAAGCTGCAGCAGACTTTCTTGCAGGTTTAAGGCTGTGTATAGAAGGGGTTGTGCCTTTTAGGACAACTTGTAAAAGGTTTGTTACTCAGAGTGACCTCATCCTGCGGGAAGCCAAGGCTATCCTGCACTTCCAACTCTTGCTTTGCCGAACCTTTTGCATGAGTCCAAACTGGTGAAAGGGTTACAATGGAGTGGGAGTACATACAAATACAGTGCATCTTCTTACCTGTGTAAATGGGTCTGTGTGAAGGAGCCAGACCACTTAGTCTGTCACAGTGGTGGTGAACTGTAAATGAGAGTTTATAGTCTATCATTTATTCATAGAAAACTTTATCACATTTCTCATTCAACATATGTATTTTTTTAAAGTCAAATTTAAAATGTTCCATTTTAGTTTTTGAACGTTCCATATTTTTTATGTTCCATAAGCTGTGTGCTAGCAGCAAACCTTGGGAGAAGCCTTCTTTACAATTTACTTTGACAGCACAATAAGTCTGTCTACAAGACTTTCCACTGCCCAGCGAGTTCACAGTGGTGACCTTTTCAGGAAAAACAGCTAATAGTTCCTAATTTCAGGACAGAATCAATGGGTGCTCTGCATGATGATCCCTTTTCAATTTATAGCAGGCGTGTTTTTGTATTTTATTGAAATTCACATTAATGTTGGGAAAAACAAAACAAAACAAAACAACCACACTCACTTTTGTGAGCTCTTTTTGCTTCCAAATCCCTGGGGTTGAAAATCCATGTAATCAGTGACTGTTCACTTTAAAAATACTGCTCGAGGAGGAGGAGAACTAGATCCAAGAAAAGAACTCATTGCAAATAATTTATCTAGAGGGCCTGGCTTATTCTGCTTGTGAGCTGTCAGCAAACAAGTTACGGTACTTTTAAGAGCCTTTATTCAAAATTATCGTCTGTATGATTTTAAGAAACTTTGGTCTGTACAAATGTTCACAAATGTTTGCTTATATTCTACTGCTGATTCTTAGTACTGCAGATTATTATTCTACTGCAGATCCAAAATTAGATCTCATTAGTCCAGCTAGATATTTATAGATGATTCTACCAAAACCAGGTTAGGAAAAACTAAATAACACTGCCTTGTTTTTATGCAATTGTCAGCATATGTGAATTAAAAATTGTCTTTCCACTAACAGTGTCTTACAATTTTTCCTGTGTTAGTATAGGCTTCTACTAATTAGCTATTTGTTAAGCTATTAGCACTGAATACATGCAGAAGCCACAAGAAAAAGTGAACACAAGTAAACCCCCTTTTTATTTACTCGAGATAATTTTTAGATACTACTCAGGCAGCTTGGGTGATAAAAATGAGGGCACATTGTTTCTGTACGATGTCATTCATGGATGCCTGGCACTGAAAAACTGACGTCTTATCATTGCTGTAAGTGTTCAGCCTGTTGTATCACTCGGTGGGCTGAACAATCTGACACGAACAGCAGGGCAGGCAATGCCCAGGTCACTAAAGTCACTCTGCATGACCCATGCAGAGGAGAGCATCTGGTCTTGTAAATCAGATGTTTTAAAATCATACAAACTAGCAATTTCAACATTATGGACAATTAATGTATTAGTGATGTTGGAATTACTACAGTTATCCTTTGGGAAAATCCTACACCACAGGAATCACGAGTTTGGCCACATGAAGACAGATCCTCCAGACTTGGAAGTGGGCATTTCCTCCCTTCTAGTTAGAGAACCAGGTCTTGAGATCTCTATTTTTACTTGTCTGGATAAAAGGAATAACATGAATTCAGCAAAGACTTTTGGATCCACCACTTCATTTTTTCTGCCTAAGTGATGAATTTTGTTCTATGAGGATTGAAAGCCTCCAGTTTTTCATCTCTCGCTGAGAAATGTGGATTTCTAACTCCTTCACTATTTGGCCATGGTTTGGGTTCCAGGTCTGTCAGTCCCTCGACTGCAATCACATGGCATAAAAATGCATTCAAAGAATGAGGGCTAGAATCTCAGACACTGGAAAAATGATAACTCCATTTGACCTCTGACTTTTGATACCTATTAAGCAGAATGCTGTCCTTAGTTACCCAGCTGTCTCTCTAAAATTGAGGGCTTGAAGGCCACGAAGTAACTCCTGTTATATAGGTAGAGTACAAAGCAATCCTCTACTGCAGAAGCAAGCTATCTTGCAGCCATAGATTTTCCATTACACACAATCATGTATGTAGGAGACCTGTTAAAAAACCCTCCGGACTTGCTTTTGATACAAATGACTTCAGTTTGCCTGGGAAAAGACAGTATCACAGATGAGTGAAGCTTCCTGATTGAGCCTGGGGTGATTAATCAACAAACGAGTGAGTGGGAGGAAGGAGCCGAATGCTCTGGCACAACCCCACCGGGCTACCAAGACGAAGAATGGGGGGAAATGGCCAGTGAGCGACGGGGTTTCTGCCCACACCGTTGTACAGGGGATTTATGGAAAGGAGGTTTGAGGTACAGACAGGAAACGCTGAAGGACAAGAAGGAAAGATTACCCAATGCAGTCTGACTAATGGGTCTACGCTGCAGCATACACCAAGGATCAGCCTTGCGGAGGGGAAAAGGCTGACGTTTGGTATTTGCAAGCTTTGTATTAGCAACTCAACTGGCCCCTCGTCACACGGCAGGGCTTGCTGGTCACGCAAGGGGGGACTTCTGCAAACAAAAGGGTCTGGAGTGGTGTCTGCACGTTTGGACGCTGTGAACGGCCTTATTTACATGGTCTTCTGTTGTTTGTATGGCTTGGTACACAGAGACCTAGAAAGAGACAAAACCAAATGTTGCTGAAAGCAAAAAGAGAAATTCTGGGGAATCTCAGGTAAGGTTAGGTCCCTGGACCTTCTGCCTTTGGGATTTGGGGCTTACCAAACTTGACTAAAAACTGACCACAAAGGTTTGCAAGAACTGCCAGATGCTGTGTGCTGCCCTCCCCTGTTGAGCTGGGCAAGCAGGCCTCACTGGTTTTACTGGTGCTACACTGGGAACACCCCACCAAGAATCCTCCTCCCCCCAAAAAACAACTGAAGAAAGGGAAGCAAGCTGTGTCCACCGGTGCGCCAGAGATGAGATATTTCACAGCCGGCCTTGCCTCGCTCCGACCTTTTGGGCTGCTCCAGAGAGTGCTGCTGGAGCATGGGGCCTCTCGGCTGGGCTGGTGGGAGCACGGGACGGTGCCTGGCTCCCTGCTCGCTGCCTCATGCCCATGGCCAGGCCACCAGCCCTGCACCCACACCATGGCCCTCAGGGAGACCCTTGTGCTCTCCTGCCAGTGGTGATAGTCCTCATCCGAGACCGCTTTTTGCTTTGCCTGAGATCAAAGGCAGCGAGAATAAACATCTCTGTCTTCCCTCCTAACATATCCAGCCTAATATGCATGGTATTTTTATTGTGGAAGGGAGCGATTTGTAAGACGAAATGAAAATCTCCAGCGTGTCAGCTCATAGGAGCTAATGATGTTTATACAGACATACCACACTGATGGAATAGTCCCAACATCCCCTTCTGCGGCAGGAGGAGGGGGCGAAGAGGAAAAAGGGTGGGAGGGGTGGATGAAAAAAAAAAAAAAAAAAAAAAAAAAAAAGGAGAAGAAAAAGAAGAATAAGGAAAAAGAGAAAGGGAGAGACAGCGGGGAGAGGAGTGACCCGGGCTCCCCTCCCCCGGCTCTTTCCTGCAGCAACCTGTACTTGACCCTCCCGAGCCTGGCTCTGCTCAGCCTCCATCCCGCCCCGCCGGAGCCGCAGCGCTGATACCAGGCAGCTGATGCGCTGCCTCATCCAAAACACACACTTCGGGGAGGCGCACGCCCACTGCATACTTTGGGGGGGCCGCCAAGGCCTGGGCTAGGGGGGGCCAGGAGCCACCTTCCCCCTTCGCCCGCCCTAGACGGGATGTGCTGGGCTGCCGCTGTTTGCCAAGCACTACAAGTGTTGGGAGAAACTGGTCCACTTCAGGGTCGAAATATTTCAAATGCTTAGCAGGAAGAGAGGGAGGAGGCCAAAATTTTCAGGAGGAGAGGCCAGGCCGCCACGCATCCCATCCGCCAGCACGCCTCCATGACGCAGCCCCCAGGGCCTGCAGCCGCCAGGTTGACGTGTATTTGGGTTGGGGGGCACGGCCCCTTGGGTTTTTCAGGGAAGGGCCCATCCCTTCACCCCTCTGCACACCCTAAGGGTGCCTTAGAGTTCCCTGGTGGGGGGATTGGCAGAGCCAGGCAGGCAGTCTCCAGAAGACCATATCTGTTTATAAGAGGCAAAGGAAACAGAAGGTGAAAGGTCTCAGTGCTTTAGTGATATGCTCAAGTCAAATTTTCACCCTGTCAAAGTCTTTTGGCCTTGCAGCTCTTTCTGATGCCTGCAAATGATACTTCTGTTCATGTGTGCTGGAAGCTGAAGTGGCCAAGTCCACCGACACGTGTTCTCTACCTACACTGGCAGCATGCTTTTCTCTGTCTTTGCGTTTGGGAAGAATGGTTAAAGCCCATTTCCATGAGTCACAAATTCCACTGTTGAATATTTCTTTTAAAATGTTCATGATGTACATGGTTTCCTTGAGTTTTGCACAGATTTCCCTGAGTAAAGCCCTTTTTTTCTTCCTTTCTTTTCTTTTTCTTTTTTTTTTTTTTTTTCTTTCCCCTTTTCTTTCCTGCCTGGTTGTTTCCTGAAGTGCAGACTTACTTTCAGCAACAGATCTGTGGGTTAGGCTGCTCCAGACTGACCCATTTCCTATGGAGCTCATTCAAAGCCCCTGGCTGGGTCAGGGCACCAATGGAAATTTCAGACCGTGCACAAAACAGAAAGTCTGCACTGGAAGCCAACGTGACAATTAGTTTAATTTTAAAACAACACTGTTGGTAACACAGGAGAAATGAGGAAAGTTTTTTCCTCTGGTCAACAGTGCTTTTTGATCCATAGATCCCCCAAGCAGCTCAGTTTGGAAGCCCCCACTGCTGCTCACAGACCCGCCTTTTGAATGGCACTGCTGATAGAGAAATTGATCCCAGAGCGGTTGGGGATGAGAAGAGGACATGTTTATACACAAACCTGTGATGATTTCATCCAGAAAGCTCCTTTGATCTGAGGCTGCTCTTAGGATGCGTTGTAAGAGCATTGACTGTGTGGGTGGGAGATAGCTGCTTTTCCACACTGAAAGCTGAGATGGTTTCCAGTCTCCTGAGCTTTGGTGCAGAGTGTTATTTATTTTTTTTTCTTTCCCGTGGCTTTAAGAGAACAGACAGATTTAAAAACCACTCTCCATCTTGAGTTACTATTGTCTTAGTGCATCCCTAGAGACAGCACAGGTGAAAAATGGTGGAAAAAAACGCTGCAGAGACTTGTCATGGTCCTTCTGACCAGCCCTCACAAAAATAGCTATCGAGGTAAATAGCCCAATCCACCTAGCTTTCAGGATAAGGTTGAATGATTTGTTTTTATCCCAAATTAAGAAGCTGACTTCAGAATTCAAGCATTCAGTATATCTTTAAAGTACTGTTGCTGAAGGGCTGTGCTATTTAGAGTCACCACCACAGCCTCAGTTCTCAAACACTGGGGTCCGGAGTGCTGAGCTTCAACTGCAGAGGAGATATGACTGTCATAGCCCTACCCAGTAGGTAGGAAACACCCAGTGACATTGCTTTCCCTAATTTACCTGAGCAAGTGTCCCTGCACACATGTGCTCAGAAAAAGCCTCTAGGGCACCGCTTGGGAGAAAAGGGCAAACTCAGTTTGCACTGTAAAAGAATGGCACTATTATTTTCCTGCTCGTGAAATGTAAGCGAATTTGAGCCAAATGCCCAATTCTGCAATTGCTATCATTACATTCATGAATGCTCTCACAGAACTAACGCAGTCACCAATGTACAGACCTCTGCCTGTGATTTAGTGACCCATAGCTGGGCTTTGCATGTCTTTACAGTTCCCATTATCCATAAGCCTTCCAGTTTTTTAGATTTCTAAGCAAATACACTCCAGAGTAAAAAATGTCAAGTAGCCCTATTTTGAAGGCAGCCCCTCAGCAAAACCCACTTAACATCAGATAAATTGAAGTGCTCCGATTCAAGTCAGTTCACAGGGCTCATGATTCTCCATCCTCAGTCACAATGTGGGGCATCCACTCGTGTATGGTGTCCCGGTGCTGTTCACCTAGCTGGTGAACAGCCTTGATTTTATGCTCTATCTGGAAGCTGGTAATATCACTACACCTTTTCTTATGTAAGATGACATCATCCTGAACAAGGTATAAGGAAAGAGGCAGACAAAAAGCTCCTTATTAGAGAAAAATACTCACATATCTAGTTTCTCTCCTGTTTAAGACCTTGTTCTCCGTGTGTAACCTGAGGCTAGATGCTGCATGGATTATTGTAATGGCTGCATGCACAGGCTGAGGAGTACATTGTTTCTGGCTTCCCTCTTCCCCAATTTTTCCTCATTTTTACCCTTGTCTTCTATTCCCTTCACTGCAAGTTCAGAAGCTCAATTGCAACGTACACTGTTGACATTACACGTTTGCCAAGTTTGGATATTTCAGCATTCACGCAGCTTTAGTTTCATTCAGTTTCCCCGGTGCGCTTTATCCCTTTTATCTCTGGCCTTATTAACGTGATTGCCCTGCGACAACAGTTGCTGGAAGGCGTACAGGAGGGCTGGAGCAGCCCACGTTTCCCAGCGGCTGCTGGATGCTGCTCTCACAGCTATCCCCTGCCCCAGCACAGCTCTGCTCCCTGGCTGGGGGACAGTGCCTTCTCAGGGGACTTGGCCACGAAGCAGCCCAGTACAGCAGACTTTTACAATTCATTAAATAGCCAACGAGCACGTTTGTCTTCTCTTTATTTCACCTTTTATCCTGCGAGCAAGGGATCATCAATATGCAGACAGTATCTAGCACTCCCAGATAAACTGCATCTGTACAGGCTCATTCAGACACAGGCTATAAATACCCACCGCCTGTGCACAGATTGCCGCCACGCTCTCCCTGTGCCTCTTCCAGGGCAGACTTTCCTACAGGCTTTCGGAAAGATCCCCCCTGGGATCCTCGTGCTCCCACAGGTTTGTGCGTTGCCCAGACTGCGCTGGGACAGGATCTGAGAGCTGTGATTAGTTTCGTGTGAGTGCGGCTGCAACAGCGGTGCGGATCACTTAGCTTCTCCATTTTATACCTATATGGTTTCAGCGCTGTGAATTAAGTAGGTCCCCCGTCAGCCAGGACATAAATTACAGCCAGCACTTTGGTTCAGGACTCTGGGAGCCATTCAGGGCATTTCCCTTTCCATAGATTTGTTTCCTCCAGAGAAACTTTCTAAAGTAATGCCTTCCTCCTTCCCACTGCCCTCTACTTAATTTTAAAGACACTGTTAACCTGATGTTGCCCTTCTCTTAATCCCGACATATAAAAACTGCGCATTACATGAAGGAAGAGTAAAATAATTCATTTAGAGGTATCTAATTTTCAAAATCTTGTCTAATCCAGCTTTCCAGTTTAGCATTCATTTTCTCCACACTTTGTATATACCAGTTTTAATCCGTTATCTCTTCCACTTCTAAATATTTTACTGGGTTTTTGTTTTATACAGCTGAGAGGAATGCTGTTCTGATAAAACTGTGCTATAATCTCCTCAGGCTGCATTTCCTTAGTTCCCACTCTTCATCTGCAGCTTTTAAACAAAAAATCTTTACTAGATGAAAATAAAGACGGTGAATTTCAGTGGTACATTTAATAATTCATAAATCAAATGAAGTTCAAACAGGTTCAAAGTTTAAAAGTTTAAAAGTTTTGCTGAAGCTTTAAAGTTTAAACTGTCAGAGACTTTGACAAAAAACTTTTCCTGTCTGGAATATTTAAGATTGTTAAACTATATTACATGCATGGCTATTGCTACATCTTTTCAACCAAAAAGTTTTCTTCTAAGAGAATATTGATTTTATGTTGTCTTTAAACAAATACTACATATGCGATACAGAACCATATTATTACAGGAAAGATCACAGCTACATAGCCTGCATATTATACAATTTTATTTTATTTTTTTCAGGCCAACTTACTTTGGCCAGCAAGAAATCATTTGATTTATTAATGCTGCTACATGCTAGAGGGGTAGAAAAGGTCTCCTTTTAATGGCTTGGCCATTATAAAAGAAGAATTCAGACGAGTGTACACAACTACAAAGTCTAGGCTGAAAAGCATTAAGTTTTATCCATTATGTCCTTCCAAACTCTGGAAAACACTGACGACCTGATTCTGGTCTGGCTTATACCAGTATCAGTGTCAAAATCAGAAATAATGCCACTGACAGCAGGGAGTTTATATCTAAATTTGTTTATGCTGACTTAATTTCGTCAGTGTATTCAAGGATCTCTTTATTCACTTTGTATTATTCCTAAAGCATTTTTCCAGAAATATATTCATTTAATTTATTGTATTTCTGAATGCAATTATCATTCTAAATGAGATTATGAGAAATAAATACGTTATAAATATTGCATTGGGCAGATGCTCTTACAGAAAAAAAAAGGGGAATAAATTTTCCTTGGGGAAAATCTGGCATGGCATCAGGGGAACCTCACCAGCATCCAGTGGCTGTGGCCCAGGCACAGCTCATTTATAAGCACCACCAGTATGCCTAGAATTGGACATCTCTCCTTCAGTAACAATAACATGCATTCTACCTGTCACTGTTAGCCTCTAAAATTAATTTCATTTTCACGAATGAGCTCATGAAGTAAGTAAGCTGTTTGTTATGGTAAAAACAGAAGCATTAATGGCTTCAAATGGCTTTAACTGGTAATAGCCTGATAGATGGGGTAAGTGCAAATAGGCATTACATGTGCCTTAGATTCTCAGGGAAATGGGGACTGGAGACAATGAAGCAAGGGAGAGAGGCAATCTGCAGATCTTGAGGTACTGTAGGGTGGCATTAAGAAATCTTTGCATCAGATCACTTCTGAGATAGTTATTTTTGACTCTCAAATGCAGATGAGTTGAAATGCTAAGAGTTCAGCAAAGAGCAGAGTCATGTTCTTCCATCAGTCAGGAATGCCTTACTCCTTCTAATAAGTGCAGATTTTTTCCAGAGAGCAGCAGGGAATGTTATGCACATGTCACAAGACTTTTCTCCAGCCTCTTGGACTGTCTCACCCTCGCTGAAGTTAACAGTGAATAAAGGACAGTTTCCCAGCATCCTACTCTAGTAGATTTTTTTTTCCCCCTAGGGCCCATTGGAATAGTGTGTGAATTGTAGTGTGAATAATCTGCAATAAATGCTTACAATGTGCCCTTTTGCCTGCCAGGGGATCATTTGCAAAAAGTCAATAAAATAGAGAGACAAAATTGGACAAATAAAGTTGTTTAAATATGTATATTTCTGGTAAAATTAATAAACTTTAGGCCACATCCAGCAAAGGACTGGGCTCCTACAAGTTCAGTACAGATAATGTGTAGTAGTGGCAGAAGCCAGAATGCTGTATTAAGGGTGAAGATTGAAACTATTATGTGGGAAGAGAACTAGGTACTTCCAAAGGATAGTCCAAAAAAATCTACGTGCTGAGCTGGACGCTGCCTGTGCGCTGAAATCACTAGCGCATGGTGGACCCAATCCCTAATTCACCGCATACCCCTGGTCCAGGGAGATTAGATACCCAAATTAAGGTTGGTAATATGGTGCCACTAACCCCACAGGGACCTTTTGAAGCTAGGTCCTTAAAGATTTTCCTCCACAGAAATCATCAACAGGAGTGGGACCCGGGATGGGGAGTAGGGGTTTCTCCTGATGTGCTGCTGACACACACACTGCCTCTTGTGCTCCTACTGTCCTGGCCAGCAGGTCGCACATGCCTTTCCTCTGCATAAACTCTGCTTGAAAAAAGTCTTCATATACCCAACCTTCCTGGCCTGCCTATAGCCTGGTGGCCAGGTCTCTTCTGTCCAGCAGTAATGCAGCCTAAATCCCTGTGAGTCAAGGGCAACATTCAGGCCAAAATGAGACACCCAAGACGTTATGGGTGTCTAGGATTAGGCAGCTGAACATGTGTTTTCCAACTCTCAGTTTCAGGCTTAAAACTTGAGGTCCATCTAGGTTCACTTTAGAGCTGTCATGTAAGCATAATAACATCACCTGGCAGCATCTTGCCCATACTACAGTTTTACCTCATTTCCATGATAGTTTAGCATCATCGGTTTAGAACTGACTTTACTATCCTAAATGCCAATGATTCTTTTACGTTTTGCTGAAGGACTCTTCTGTAACTTGCCACCTACAAAGAGGCAGTGGTCATCTTATGACAATAGTATCAGTAAATTGCAATTCTTAATTTCCATCAGCTAAAGCAGTCAGCATACATAGGTTGTAGGAGCTTATTAGTCCACAGAGTACTAACCAGGATTGCCACTGTCCCTGCTGCTCCTTGCTGGCTGTGCTAAATGAAAAGCCTCCACAAACCCTGCAGCAAAGGGAAATCCAGCAGCCATACAAAACAAACAATGCTACAAGATCATCTTCTGCCGAATTTCCAGGCCACAACTCTTCAGGGACTGCTCTGCATTCTTCTGTTGACTTGCCTATTTGGTATCCTCCCTGCCCCACTCAACTGGGGAGAAAAAGGGCTTGTTCCTGTTTGCAGGGCCACACCAGCAGGAGTAATTTCAGTGAACAGCTCTACAGATGTCTTTCTTTGGTGGAAAAGAGAACCCTTTTATTCCTTTCCCAGACTATAGCTCACTTGATTCCTGTGTTTACAAACCATAAGCAACTTGTGTTCTAGTTTGAAGAAGGAAATGGGCCAGTCAGTCCTGTGACAGGTCCAATGCCAGGCGGCATGAAAATACCTTGAATCAGTGAGAAAATCTGGTGAGATCATTTGCTCTAACAAGGCCTCTTTCTTCTGTGTTCGTTACCAGCCCAGGCTGGGGTCTCTGACAGGTAGACTCAATAAGGGCTGGGTTAGCTCTTTGGGTATGAATAAAAGACTGTCCCCAAGAACTGTTGCACAAGTGACTTTCTTTCAGCATGCTGGGTGTGAAGACTAATCTGAAAAAAGGAAAATAATAACAGTTTACTGTACATGTATGCTAGCTAGCACCCTAGTCCCAGCCTACAGAAAAGAGAAAGCAAACACCTGTCTGCTAGCCCTCAGAGGCACTTAGTTTCCTTTGGGAGGTGTTTTTTAAGAAGCCTGAAAGCTCCTTAATCACATACTCCCTGCTTTTAACACTAGTAGCATTCGTCTAGTGGAACACAACGTTGTACAGCACGCAGGAGGACGTGACCTAGTGATCCTTCTGGGCTACTGTTCCTTGCCAATCTGCGAGGCGACCTTCAAACCTGACAGCTTCCAGCAGATCGCTTGCCTGCACACGGGGCCACAATTTCGCAATGCTTGCACACCCTGTGCTGTCGTAGCATGCAGGAGCAGCAGGAGACTGAGGAGCCGAAGTGGCTCTTGAGGGGGTGTTTTTGAGGAATTCTTCTCAGTGCTACTTTACTGGCGGTCACTGCCACTGGAGTGAGTCTGGGAATGTTCCCCGTGGTTGAGCAGGAGCAGGAAGAGCCCAGCTTCCCTCTTGCTGCACGAGAATTTCACAACGCCCAACTTTTAGCTGACTCCTGGCATTTAAACGTGTTTAGGGATGGTGATCTTTCCAACATTATGAGGTTTATTGGGATGTCCCAAGAACAGGTCCTGTTACTCTAATGTGGTAGCAGACTTTGGCTAGCTCACATTAACTAACCAGCTTATGCAATGTGGGCTTCAGAGTGTTATTGTCTATTTTGTGCTGCCTGTTGAGATAGAGTAATCCTCCAAATAATTTTAATGAAGCTAATGTCTGAGGTCCTCATCTGTTTTGTAAATTTTTAGCCCATTTTAATATGTCTCAGTTTGCTAGTTGGAGCCTCTGGGTTGTGAAGACAAAAAGATAGGTTTCCTGGGAAGAGTTTGGATTTTACTGGCCTTCTCAAAGGAAATAAATTCCACATTTTGTGACAATCATCACCACTATACTTAGGTGACAAAACAAAACAATACAAAACCCCAGAGTATCCAGAGAAATCCATCAAATATGAGTGAAATAAAAAAAAAAAAAGGGTGGGGGAGGAGGAGGGAAAGCTGGCATCTAGCTAAGGAGACAAAGAAGAATGCAGTGAAAGAGTTTTCTGGATCTAGCTCTTAATCACAATAAATCATAGTATCCCTTTTTATACCAGCTTATACTATTGTATTTTAGCATGGAAATTGTACTGTCATGTAGCTGGGTTGGTGTTTGTTTATTTTCTACCGTATGATTACTGCAGTGAAATGCCACATATACCCAAAGACCCTGAATAGCACACCAGGCATCGGATGAAGCTGAGTTAAGGTGAAGAAAACTGCAGAAAAGGGAGTCATTCTTCCAATACAGTGAATTTCTGAGTGTGCTTTATTGGCTTGAGCCATCGGAGGGACAAAGGAGAAGGTGCTGATGTGTAATGGCAGTAGTCGAGCTGTCCCACTAGCAGTTCCCTGGCCTGTCACCAAAGGGGCTGAGAAGTGGTGCACAGGGAAGAACAGATCCTATATGAACCCATCCTTTCTCACAACTTCTCAGCTGTCAGAGGTCAGCTGAACTCATCCTCCGATAATTTCTCCAACCCCTCTTTCCAGACCTGCGTAGACTTCCTCCACTGCATGCTGAAGGGAAAAGTCCTACAGTATCTTTCTGCATTTCCTCAAGAGAAAAAGATCTCCTTGTGTTAGTTTGGTGCTGGACTTTGCACCAGGTTTGTTTGACAAGAGGTTCACACTGCAGTCTTCCTGAGCATTTCACTGCCTGCCACAGCAATCTGGGCAGGTCTCACAAGAGTCAAGAGGTAAGGTAAAAGGACTGCTGCATCCTGACTATCTGCCTGGCTGTGGCCTAAGCCTTGGCCACACACAAGCTCAGGAGGTGCTTGTCCACCTCCATGCTGAGCTGCCCCATGGGTCTAGACCAGCAGAACACTCTTCACTTGATTCGGTTTTCAACCTTGTTGAAGAAGACAGTATGTCCAAGGCCTTGTTGTTAGGTCAATTTAGTCTGCTGTGGGAATGTAGCTTTCTTTCCAGTAATGTGAGTTTGTTATAGCTGTTCTCTATTCACTTTTTTCACTCCAGTCATGATTTTACAGACTAATACCATCTCCCTCTCACTTGCTTGTGTTCCCACTGGATGCAAAAAGATTTCCAAGCAATGTCTGAAAGGACATTGCTGGTTTAACCCCAGTGCACTACTGCCAATTTTAATGACCTCTGGTCCCACATGCTGAAAATAGCCTTCTGATATCAATGGGATTCCCTGCAGTCGTGTGTTCTGCAGTGTTCATCAAGATCTTTCTTGCAAGTGCCCCAGGCGTCCAGCTGTGTGACCTTGCTGAAACTAGTGACACAAAACCAGAGGCAAGCCCTGGAGCTTACTGCAGCCTTTTATGCATTTGATGGTGCTATGCTTTGAGGTTACTGGTCTGGGTAAAGCCCGAAGACCATGAGGTGGCAGACTGTAAGAAGCCTTTCACAGTAGACTTTCCATTTCCAGAATTAGGGGATGGAAAGAGCCTAGCTGGCTCTCAGTGTCATTCTGAGCCTGCAACTCCCCCCGGTCTCTTAAGGTGAAAAATACAGAAAGAGAACATATTCCTCTGTGGAAGTAATCCCTTTTCAAAATCACTGGGGGATGTCCCAGATATCCCAATCTTTTTTCCCAGTAACTTTGTACCCTGGAGCTCAGGACAGCTGCAGAAGAACAGCTCACGCAGGAGAGGACCTTCGTGAACTCCAGGTATCAGAGCCCCCCAAAGCTTGTGTGTCCCCCAGTCTATTCCTTGGCTTTCTTCCAGGAGAGTTTTGCCAGCTCCTCTGGGCCAGGGCCTGCGGTTTCAGGAGAGGAAACATTATTTGTCTCATAATACAGACATCAAATACAAACAAGGGAGCTGCAGTTCCTGGCATGAAAGCTTTTTTGTAGCAATTTACTGTCCAACATCCTTATAATTAATGAGGGCTATAACCACTATTTTTAGTACAGTTAAAACGAGCTGTAAGTTGTTAGAGAAAGACAAGTTGTGTAATATGTGACTAATGTATCATTTTACCAAGAATTTGTATTGGATTGCTGAAAATTGCAGGGAAATGTTTTCCGGAGTATTCCAAGTGCTCTGAATGTTCTTTAATATGTAAAGTATAAAGCAAACTATAGCTTAGCTGGCCTAACTGTCTAATTATGTCAAAGCCTTCAGAGCACTAAACTACTAATGTAAATCTACATACTGGAAGAAAGATGTAGCCAAACGCATTTCAGGTGTGACAAGATTGAAATTAATTTGGGCAAGAGGTGGAAAATGGAAATGGAAGCAGATTGCCTGTGACAGAATGGATGAAATAAACTGATTCTTTCCATGGGGGTATTAGCATAGCTGTTAAAGGGTGCCAGAGATCATTCCACAACCATGGAGCCAGCAGCGGCAGGCGCACAGCCGCTGTGAGCTCTGGGGCTGGGGTCTCCTTGCTCATCACTTCTTCCAACAGTGCTGTGGCCAAAACCATGCTGAGACAGCCAGCCAACCCCTCTGGTCCACCCAAATCCACTTGTGTCCCATCCACGTTACAATGGCCCTGTACAGCAAACCTGTACGAGAGGCACTGGCAAGAGCCCACCACTGTGCCTGGCACCACACACCAGCAGGCTGAGCTGCCACGCAGCGGGCCCAGCCTGGCCATGGCACCAGGCACCGGGTCCAAGCCCAGGTCCAGGCCCAGGCCCAGGTGGAGGAGATTATTCACACATTATTCAGCATGAAGAAGTGCCCACCGGGGAAAGCAGAGAGCCAGAATCTAGTTCTCCATGTGTCTGACCCAAAGTTTCAGCAGTGGCTACCTAGATGCAAAACAAAACAAAACAAAATGACAAAATAATAATAATAATAAAAAATAACCCAACCAACTAAACAAACAAGCAAACACCACCACAACAAACATACCATTACCACCACCAAAAAGAAAGAAAAAAAAAATCCCAAAGCCCAAACAAATAAACAAAAATCCCACAATTAATTAACCATACGAAAAATGCCACCAAGTTACGCATCTTTTGAAAATGTCATACAATTTTTCCGCTCTTCTCTTGAGATGGGTCACATTCTGCCCTACATAATGATGTTGTTTTCTTGTCTGGCAATGTTGTACACACTGTCACAGCTATTTGCCATGCAATTCAATTCATAAAAGTCTGCAGCCTGTTGAAGTGATTAGCCATATTTACTTAAGAGACGCCCAGTACTGGAATTGCTGGGAGAGTGCATTACAGGTCAAAATTACAGTATTGACCAGGATCTGGGGGAAAGCTTGTACAATCATGTTAGTTAGTCCTATTTATAACTCTAGGTTAACCTGTAAACAGCTGCCCTTAAGAAACATAGGAGGGAAGTAATTCTATGTAAATTGTATATGGTATAAAGTTTATGTGCATCAAGTCAAAGATGGTAAGATGGCAGACTGGATTCTTGAGATGCAGGTTACTGCAGCTGCTGGGCTGAAGTGCTGGCACTGATGCTGGCTGGAGCACTGAGTGTCCCAGGGCAGATGTCAAGATGTTCTGGAGTGTTCCAGTGAGGAGCCAGAGGTTACCATAGCTGGCTTGGTGCCCCACTGCCCACAAGATTTCCCTCTGTGCCTGGGGAAATTTTGTCTACATCTTCCCAGCCAACTGGCTTAATGTGAGGCTGGGACACATTTTGCACAGGTGTAAGAGAAAAAAAACCTGCTGAGGGAATCATTGTGACTCTTTACCTTCACGTTCAAAGAGCAAAAATCCATTATGGGCTGAAAAAGGACTGGCTGGATGATGGAGCACAGGCCTCAGAACACAAACTGGACAATGGAAACTGAAGTGGGATTTTTCAAAGCATGAAAGTAGCTTAGCAACATGTATTTATTTCCTGTTTTAGAAAAGGTGCTATGAAAACATGAATTCCCAGAAGATGAATCATGTATAAAAGACATGCTTTGTTTTGCTTTGAAATTGCCTATGAAATAGCAGGGAAATAATTCAGTATATACTTTCCTCCATTCACAAAGACCTTGCATGTTGGTCACCTAGCCTGCATGCATCCAAACACAGCATGAAGTTGGACAGTCCTCGTGAGAAAGCACTTAATGTCTTTCCCCTCCCATTTCAGTTAGTGGCAGAAGAAGTAGCAGATGATGATGAATCTTTCAGAAAAGCAAATCCAGCCCAAGAAGTTATATTGGTACATGAGAAGACTGAAGTTAGAAATTTCTCCATGTGTTCCTAGTTTAATAAGTCATCATATATTAACTTGATTCCAGGAGCCAAAAATCTAAAGAAGATGGTTGATACAGTGTTGTATCTGTTTGGGAAAGTGTAAAGCAAAATGATTCAGGAATCAAGTTTCAGTGAAAACAAAAGAAAATCAAACTTTACTTAGGCAATTGGCATTTTTTTCTTTGCTCAAAAGCCTTTCTGTTTTGATGGTGACCTTCAGTTTTTGAAAACAGCAGCATTTTCTGAAAAAGTCAAAAACTATGCCTGAGTGGACAAAGTTTTAAAGGTTGCATGGGTGACATTCATAGTTTAGCTATAAGCATAAGATCTTTAATGGTCTTGAGCAAGTTAAACTCTACAGCTCTGTCCATAACCATACAAATATTGTTCCACCTGTGTTGAAAGATATTTATTGACACTTAGCAATTTATATGAGGTCATCGACCTTTCAAACAGGTCTCTTGCTTGAAAATTTTATTGCCATGTTACATTGCTCGACTAAAAATAATTAACCTTCTACAACATTATTTAATGACACTGCCAAACTACCAGTAATAACGTGGAACAGAAATGTGAGGCCTTGAGAAAACTCTACCTCCTGCTTATTGAGCTCATTTTAAAAAAGAAAAGCTTTTATTTATTTTATTTTATTTTATTTTATTTTATTTTATTTTATTTTATTTTATTTTATTTTATTTTATTTTATTTTATTTTATTTTATTTAAATCCATGAAGGTATAAAAACATTCTAGTTCTGTTCCTGGGGGATTTGTATAGTCCAGTGACTCCAGTATCCACACCACCTCCCGATCTTTTATATATTTGTTCTCACAACAAATTGCTAAGTGACTTTCTTTCCCTGCCACAGTGATTGTAAAAAAAGTAAAATATCTGTCGACACATGCAGCTTTATATACCTGGGTGTGTCTGTGCACAACTTTAACCCTCTCGCAATTTGTGACACCGTGATGTGACCTCTCTGTGACAAGCACTTGCTGGAGCATCGCTGAAAGAACCAAACTCTGCAGCCTAATGGATAAATGGTGAAGGAAGGAAGCACAGCCAGCAATGAGACTGCAGTCTTAGCAATTGCTAAGGAATAAGTATGGTACATGAGTGAAGTATGCAATAATGCTCCTTTCAAAATCTCCTGGGTGGGTCATCATTGATAGCTGTCTTGAAATACATGAGAAAATGGCAAATTTTCATGTTCTCCCATTCCTCATCATTTACTGTGATAAACCTGTACTTAAAATGAAAATAGCAACTTAACCTGTCTTTTATAATTTACTCCTCACCTGCGGAATTATTAACCTGGTCTGAAATAACAAACACTCATTCCTTCCCATCACCTTCAGCTTCCCATGGCCAGCGGGAGGAGGGAGATGGTTCAGCCCAGGGCCAGAGCTTCAGAAGAGGGCTCAGGAATGAGGACCAGGCATTTCTCTTTTTTCTTCCTTAGCCCCAGGGCCCAGTAGGAGAGCTCTCAAGACATTTAGAAAATCAATTCCCTTTGTTTTTGTTGAGCTCAGTTCTCTGCAAGTTAATGTGCACACCATTTCACAGCTGGTGACAACCCAAGCCACCAAAGATAATACTAAATGCCTTCCAACTGTATTAAATTAACTCAATTGGATATAGTTGGTGATTTTAAAGGAACAAGATGGACGTGACTGATTAGATCTATGAAAATATGAGACTGAATACTGCTTCCCTTTGGAGCAACCCTGTTTGAGTATCAGAGTTGGTGCCTGTGTATTACTGATTTTCATGTATCTTTATGCATCAATAAGTCAAATGTCTGTGCACATATATAATAGACCTCGGTATTTTTTAAAGCAGAGTTTGTCTTGTTTTTGAAGGAAGTGTAAATTCATGACTGTGTTCACACATATCTCAGAGGCAGGCAAGCACATTTTCTTTCACAGGTGTTCCTTGCTCTGCCTCATTGTTTGGAGAAGACTCACAAAATGGGAGCTGTTCCTTTTGGTTGAGTTTGAGGGGAAGTAAATCCAAACCCAGGCTTCACATGAGATGGACAACACTTCTCTCTCTGTAAAGCATGCTCTGGGTGAAGGAGAAGGGAGCATGTGGGTGTTAAGGGATGTTAAAATTGACTTTCAGTTATTCTGGAGACACACTGTGCTTCCTTACCCTTCCTGTCTATAACAGGAATGTCTTCCTAGTGACTGAATGCTGTCTGCTGGAAAAGAACTGCAGAGAAGTTGTGTGCATGTCTCCCACTGAATAAAGAATTACTTATATCAGAAATGTGGGGGAAAAAAAAAAAAAAAGAGAGAAAAAAAAGAAAAAAAAAGCATTTTAACTTCAAGACTGAAGGAATTTTGGTTGAAAGTTACAGAGATAACAGTTACTGAAGTAAAAGATGAAATATTTATAATATGTTAATGGAAGTATTTCTTCACAGCAGCCAAGTCAGATAATGATTGCATTTTGAAGGGGATGGGTAATTTGATGGGCTTCAGTTGATAGCAGTGTAAAGGGAGATAAGTTCATACTCTGTGACTAAAGCTGATCTCACTCAGGTGTTAAAAAAGTTCTGTGTAGTACCTAACAGTAGATTGTAAGAGTCATATCTTAGACTCACAGAGTCATCTAGGCTAGAAGGGAGCCCTGGAGATTGCCTGGCCCAGCCTCCTGCTCAAAGCACGGAGCTCTAGGAACGAGTCAGGACTGGGCAGACCAATAGTTCACTCCACTGAGGGAGGGAAAACCCAGGTTCCTAGAAGTAGCTACTAGAAATAGCAACTACAGCATTATCATAAATTATGCTATTTAATAAATACACTATTCAAATTAAAACAAGAAAGCTGGGAATCACGGAGCACATTTATTAGTATGAGAAACAAATGGAGCACTAAACCTAGCTATCACTTGACCAGGGATGCCTTACAGCAGGGTTGCAGATATCGTATCAGATATCAGATATCAGATATCACTGCTCCACACTAGCTTCCTGCCTAGGTCGGAGTCTCCGCTGCCTGTAAAACACGTGAAAGATGAAAATGCCCAAGCAAATGCCCAGTGTAACTGCTGCAGCAATCTGCATGACAGCAAGTCGGTGCAATTGCTTTCAGATGTATGGGCTGTCTCATCTAAATGTGAAACATATCTTCATCAGGCAATGTTCAAGACTGAATTATTTGAAAGAGTGTCAGAAAATAAAGTGAGGCTCAGAGTCTGGAATATCCTCTGTAAAACTCATTGTAGCATCCCAGGTGGGAAGGAATTATAGTCACTGTTTTCCTTCAAACAGCAACACGAGGTAAGGACGCCAGGTAGACCTCAGCAAAAAATCTGAATGTCTTTAGTGGAAACTTATCACAGACAGTCTGGCAGCAGGTCAGCATCATATTCTGAATATCTGCCCAGCCCCCTGTAAGGTTTTATTAATTCAAATATGTGCATCTTATAGGAAGAAAACCTATAAACACAGCTATGGTTTTTATTATTATTATTTTTTTGCCTTGCTTTGTTTTGACCACTGATTTGGTATGGCATATGCCAGATTTGTATTACCAAAGTCCAAGAGCACACTGATTTGTATGTGCCTGTGAGACAAATTTAGCAAGGTTCTATGCTGAATCCAGGCTAGGTAAAATGCTTGTAGTGCAAGAAAAAAGAAAAAAACACACTGTGAAGCTGAGTACTTAAAAGACCGAACATTTTGTTCCTCTTCCTTCAGCACGAGCTGCTCTAGCCAAGAATATTAACACGAGTAACAAAAGGGATGGCTGAAGGGGAAGTGCAAGATGAGGCTTAACATCCTCCAGGTCTGAACCTAAAGTGTTTTCTGCAGCTGAAGCTGCTATTGTTGCTAAAAAGCACATTGCTTGTTCAGGGACAAAAGCAAGCTGGCCTCTGTTGTATGAATTTCAAGGAGAGTAAATTAACTGGAGTTTAATGTTCATGGAAAGAGTGCTTTGCCACTTGGGAAGACCCAGAAGATGGTCTTGTATACATCTTTAAGAATATCCATATTTTCCTAGATGTCAAGGATTCACTCCTTAACAGCAAATGTTCTTTGCAAGCCCTGAAAATATCCAAAGTTCACCAAGCCAGACCATTAAACCTCTGAGCCTGAAGGAGCAAAGTGACCTGCCTCACTGGCTTGCAGTGCCTCAGAGAGCTGAGCCTCCTGGGGCTCCAGAGCAGAGGAAGTGGCTCAGACTGCACACATTTACATCCCCATGAGAAAAGTGCCTCTTTCCCTTCCCCATGGGTAAACTCAGAGCTGTTGCTCGGGCCCAGTTACACCTCCATCATTGCCAAATCAGTGCCTGACTGAAGACCTGCCCACTGTAATTGCCCTGGCATCTGTGATGTCCTGTGGTGTGTGACTGTCAGGCTGACACCCTTCTGGGGATGCTGATGGACCTGCCGAAATGAGACAAACCCTGAGTCCTGCAAATAACAGCTGGCCACCCTGTCCAAAAAGCACAGTGGTTACCATCCACGAATTGGATGGTGATAAAGCACACTTTTTCCCACTCCCTCTCATGCACCAAAGCAGTGGTGTGGCACTTGGGCCCCATTTCTCATGAGGACAGCGGGAGGTGGGCTGGGGGCTTCCTTCCTTCCAGGGCCGTGCCATGGGGCGATGGAGGAAGGAAGCGGATAACAAACTGCTGCTCTGCGTGCACGGAGGGGGGGGCAGAGGAAGAGTTAATGGCTGTGAGCCACAAATATCCGAGTTGGAGAATAAAAGCCAGGTGACACCGAGCTCCAGATGGGGCCTGAGCTCCCTGAGCATTGCCAGGAGTTGGGTCAGTGGGAACCTTCTGTGCCTCCTGGGTAGCTCCCAGTGCTGCTGAACCATCACTGATCTGAGCCACGGATGGGGGAAAGCTGTGTCGAGAGCTTAATTTGGGCTGGCAGCGCTGCCCTGCCAGACCCCTTCAGGCAGTAATGTGGTTGCTTCATTGGGTGGTGTGATGGGAAGGACAAAAGTCATACCCACATGTAGCACTGTTTTTCTACCTATGGTTATGTAACTATAACTAAACTGGAAACCAAGTACTTTTGCCAGGTCAATGTCCCATTTTTTTAACTTTCTATACACAGCCTTGCTTACTATTAAATGAGCAAGTCACTTGGTTTTAGTGGGAAGCATATAGATTCCCGACATGTCTTATTATTTTTTTTAAAGAGAATAGGCAAAACACAATGACCATGAAAACTGCAGTGAAAATTACAACAGGAGTATTATTCTAGTACCCAATTATACTGAAGTCAGAAGGAAATGAAGTAACATCTGGATCAGGTGAATACATCAACAAAACTCTCATTCACCCTGGTGGCAGGTCTTTCCCATTAACTAAAACATCTTAAACACAAGGATGAGGAAGAAAGGAAAGTGAGTAGAAGTGGCAGCAAATGAACAACGACAACAAAAAAAGAAAAAAAAAAAAAAAAAGAAAAAGAAAAAAGAAGGAAAAAGAAAAAAAAAAGAAAAGAAAAGATAGTGAGGCCCTGTGCTTAAACACAGCTTTCCACCAGGCCACAGCTTGGTGTGAGAGAGACCAAGAATAATTTTTGTTGCTCATGTGGGTTGTGGTTCAAAGTTGAAACACTGGAAACATCTGTGCTCTGCTCTGCCCTATTTAAATCACTTCAAGACAAATCCAGCCCTGTTGTAAGTGGGTGTAACCCTGTTCAAGCCCGTGGAGTTGCACCTGCTTACACTAAGGCAAAATTTGGCTCGGTTTGGATCCAAATTAACTCAACATTTGGAAATAAAAATGAGAAGCTTGGCATATTCCAGTATTTCATCTGGAATCTCATAACACTTGAGATTAGTTTATCTAATAGATTTACTGCTTGAAAAATATTTTATGCTGCTATCAACTCAGTCCAAAATCTCCCTCTCCCTGCCCCCTCATCCTTCCGCCCTCCTCTCCCTAGGCAGGAGGATCAGCCCTGCCTTGGACCCTTCTGGCCCACTGCAGCCGGTGGGGAGCCCAGCTAACAACAGCACATCCTTTTTGATCTCCAAAGTGCTCCACAGGAGACAAAGAGACTGTTCCTGTTGGTATGGGTGGCCCTGCTGCATCCATCTGCCAGCTCGTCCTCAGGCTGTAAGGATGTGAGTGGCTGAGGATGAGGGACGCTTCCTGCACCAGCACTGCCAAGGACCGAGCCAGCAATGTCTGGCATCACTGGGAAGGAGGAAGTCTGGTTTCCTCCCTTAATTACTAAAGAACTGGTACAGAGGCTCATGTAGGAAGAGAGTAATTTCTCCATGTATTTTTTTTCCTTTCTGCAGCTTTGTACATCTGTCACGTTTCTTTAGGTGACAAGTAGTTAAGCCTGGAAACCAGCAAGGATATGAATGGGTGTCTTCCAAAGAAAGGAAAGCAAAAGGAAATTTCAAAGATCCTCCACACCAAACCCACTTGCTCAGAAAAAGCCTGAATAAATAGATAGCCTATGCAACGTGTTGGGAAAGTCAACAAACTCAGGCTCCCTCACATAATGGGGGAAGTAAATTCCTGATTCAAGGATTGTCTCCTGAGAAGACCCTGCCCACAGCTCTGGGAAGCACAGAATATTACCCTGTTAATGCTATTTCTTGCTTGGTCCTCCAGAAAAAGTAGTCCTAGAAAATACCCTGGAGTCAAAGAGAATCTGGCTCAGCAGAGCAAAGTCATTTAAATTACACTCAGAAATGAGCTGCAAGACAGATCAGTCTTTGCATTACGCGTTTAGTATGCTTGAACATTTTTGTATGTGTATAGATATGTGTGTCACACCCCAACAGCCTTTCAGGGAGAACCAAGTGAGCACACTGTCATGATCCAGGAAAAAGAAACACCAGGAACGCCTGCAAAATTAGTAGTGGGTAAGAAGCACCACTTAGAGGTGCATCTCTCCACCTTTCATTCAGAGGATTGTCATTTCAGCTTCATCCTAGCCTGGCAGGAGTGACTGAGCAACTGCCTTGGCTGTGTGGCAGATACCAGGCAGTTCACCTGAAGGGAAAGCAGGGTGCTGATGCCACCACAGGGCATGTTGCGCCATTGTTTCCCTTTTTAGTTTCATATTCACATTAATATACAGGTTATATATGTCCAGAACACAGCACAAACCAGATGGCTGGTTCTCTCCAAGTGGAAAGGTTCTCTCCAAGTGGAAAGAAAGAAGCCACTCGAGTGTAGCTTTATCTAGCTTTCATTCATAGATGTCAGCGCAGGCTTCAGCTCAAGGCATTCCCACCACATATTCATCTTTCACTGGAGGGAAAACAAGTGCATGCTACAGCAGTCCTCATTTACCCAAAATCTCCAGCCAAATACAAGTTGGTCAAATGATTTACCTCATCTTAGCTTGTGTGCTGGTTTTGTCACTATATGTTTTTACAAAGACTGTTTTATTAAGCCTTTTTTATCAACCTGAAGACAGAAGCTTGTTGATAGCATTGTCCTTGTCAGGGTAAGACTGAATCCATTATTTGTAAATGGTGAGGCTTGGCTTTTCTGAAGGAAACTGTCAACAGTTGCCATGAAAGCAATTTGAATGAAATAGCTATTTTCCTCTAACAATTTCATCAGCAGTGAAGAACTTACTTCCAAACCACAAATAACAATCAGCTCACCATCCAGTTCCTTCATGAGTTTTCCTGTTTAAAGCACATTGGATTATTTTCTAGCAGCGTGCAAATAGCAGGTCTTGAATCAACAATGAGCTACAGAGGAGCAGAAGGAAACAGTGAACTGCACCACTGAGACAAGGGCAACAGCAACTAAGAAGCCTTTGATTAAAGCAGATGTAAATTCCTCATTTGGTGAACGTGAGTGGGAATTTTGCCATTCACTTCAAATTGCTATCTGACCTGTAAAAATATGAATCTAAACAAAAACACACACTGGGGAAAAAAAAAAAAAAAAGACATTTTGGACACCTAGAAGAACAAGATAAATTAGTCAGCAGAAATGAGATATTGCATGTTTTTTAGCTCTGTTTGGGCTCTTTTGAAGATGAGAACTTCTATAAATATCTGTCAACTCTTCTTTATGCAGAAAACAGGCTAGTTTTTCATTTCTCCTTCAAATGATCAAAAATGAACTTTACATTCAGCAAGTCTACATTAAGAAGGGATAAAATGTTGAGTCTATCGTAGTGTGGCTTGCATGGAAGATGAGCAAGAATCAGCAACAAATATTTAGAGAATGTCATCAGATTGTTAATTCAATGATAATTCATAACTGGGAGCTAACTCCTGCCACCAAGAAATTAAGAAGTACCTCTTATTATCAGCATGTATTATATTTCTGTTTTTTCTCCCTGTATGTGAACTTGTGGCAAGATCCAGCCAGCACGTAACTCAAAACAGAGATGATTTGTGTCATACTTCCTTACAAATATGTAAAATCTAGAAAAGGATTTGCTCATCTTGACTTCTGAAGACACTTCTGTAAGTCATGTCATCTCCCTCAAGTTTAGTTTATTTTTAGTGTTTCACCAAGATGTAAAATAAAGCCACCAAGTTTCTCTGGTCAATGGAGCCCAGGTGCTGTTGAAATCACAGGGTCATTTTTAGCATACAATCTGGAATTTACCCAGAAAGCAGGAGCATTTCGGACTTTCCCACAGATGTCTGCGTGGCAAACCTGTCAACCTATAGCTGTGATTTCATGCACTTATAAAATTGAGTAATTCTCATAATAGCCTGTGGTAGTTACTTGCTTTGCTTTGACTTTCTTTATTACTTATTTTATTTTGTCTCCCATTCAAAGAAAAATAAAATTGCTGATAAACAATACTACTGTGTCATATAAAGTATGCAGAACTGTCAGTGAAAGAAACTGGCAGAGAAGGGGAAATAACAGAAGGTAATTTTATCAGATCTTTTTGACCTGAAACAATAACAAACATGAAGTCTGTATGATCATGCGTGATGTTTTTATATGAGTGTCATAATTTAGATTGGTTTGGAAGAGAAACAGATAAAATTGATTGACTGGTGATGTGGCAGTAATTATGCGAATGGAGCAACTTGACCATAAAACACTTAAAATGCGAGAAGGTACCTCAGTAACAAGTGAGCACAAGAAATGTGGTTAATGCATCTGCCCTATTGCCTTGACATCTCTCCTGCCAAAGAGGGATAGGAATGGATGTTGTGTAAAAAAAAAATTAAACCACATAAAATATCAGATGAAAGTCTTAGATGACTTGTCCATATAAAAATCATGTCTTTAGTTGCCAACAGTGTATTTCTTACAGTTTTGCTCAGTCTTGGGCAAAGTTCAGTTTTATGAGACCTCGTGCAGCAAACACACCTTTGCTCTGCCGGTTTACTGCAGCATTAATGGTTCATTTGCCTTTGGGGGTAGGGGAAGGTAAGTGCTGCTGTTCTTGCCTTTTTCTTGTGCTGCTCAAGTGAGAACCATGAGGTTATATTAGTTCATCAAATAATCCCATGAATTATTCTCAATTTCAAAATCAGCTGTGATAGCAAGCAGCAGAAGAGTGTCCCCTCACTTCCTACTCCACAGTCCCTCTCGTGCTGAAGCTGTGTGGAAGACTGGTAATGCAGATGGGTGGATGCTTGAGAAGGAGGAAATGAAAAGGTATGATGCACATTTTCATCTTGATCCCAACAGAAGCCTGAACAAAAGTGCTGTCTGTTCACTTATTTATTTCTTGCCACTCACATTCCTGTGTCCAAAATATTTCAACCCTACCCCAGGCCACATGGGCCTCCATATATCATCACTGCCCTAAGCAAACTCAACCCCAGTCTGCAGTTCATGCACCAAATCCCTGCAGCACCTTCCAGCCTTCCTCAGCATCAGCTGTGTGCTAGCAGTGTTCCCCTCGGTGAGGAAGGTTTGGCCAGCAGCCACCTCTCCAGTGAGTCCCTGGCTGACCCGTAATGATACGTGCAGTCAAATGGTTACTCCATTTCTATGGGCTGACTATATTTGCAGTTTCCCCAGTCCTCCAGGTCAGTCAGCTGGGCAGAGCCCTGGCTGACTGCTGTCCTTAGCTGCGAGTCCAGTGCCTTCTGGCCAGCTCAGTGTGGGGGTGTGAGCCAGTCTCATTGTGCCTGTGCTCCTGGCCTGACACTTCTGGATGTCCCTGAGAGACCTGTCACGCACAAACATGCCGGTGCTGCAGCACAGGCTTCCTTCAGGGGAAAACCACTTCCCTCCATTGTCTATCGACTGAGTCTCCCAAGCTGGAAATGACCTGGGGAACACAGGTTTTAAAACATTAGAGGCTTTGGCGGGGATAGGACAGTAGTTTATCAGAAGTGGCTTGGAGATTGCAGACAGGGATCAGCATGTCCACAGTGTCTTCCAAAAGATGACCGAGGGACCATCAAATGAAGCTAATAGACACTGGGTTCACAACAGGCTGAAGGAGGTGGCTCTTCTTGTGGCAGGTGCTAGGTCTGCGGAGTCACTTGTCAAAAGGCACTGTGCACACAATTTACATGGGATAAGGGGGAGACAGGACAAGCCCTGGATGAGAAATCCATCTCAAGCTGCTACATAAACAAACTGCAGAGGCTTAGGAAAGTCCAAACGGTTCTGAGCTGAAAATGGTCAGAGAGTGGGAGGGACTTAAAGGAAAATATTACACATACTTGCCCTGTTCTCACGCTCCCCAAGGCATCTTTTTGTAGCCCATTTTAGAGACGGAGTATTGGGCTAGAAAGATCCTTGGTCTGAACCAGTACGTTCACACTGATTTTTCCCCTACAGACAATTAGACTGCTGCAAACTTTTCACCATGTAGATAGGATATAACAAAGAAAAACAAACAAAAAAAAGAGGTATTAAATCTTGAACCTTTTACTCTCTTGAGCAGAAGGTCCCTCCCACCCCTATTATTTCACAACAAGTAGTTATGGAGACTGAAACTAGCTGGAACTGAGACTGAGGAGGTGAAGGTGAGGAATCTCAGCTGCTCTCAGCAGTGTTTTAAGGCTAGAAATGGTTATGCTCGTATAGTCTAATAGTCATCATGAAATCAACAGGTGTTGATTTCTCCCATGTGTAGAAACTGTGATTTTCATACTATATGACAAGATCAGTAGGTTATCAAACAGCAAACACCATGTCATGACATATGAAGGTCTATCTGCTCTGGGAAACCGGGGGCTCCTGCCTTGTACAGCCTTCATCGTGACTGTGCAAATATATTTTCTTCTTATTTGATTATTGTGCAATCAAATAAGAAGAAAATATGTGTGCGTGGTCACAATAAAGGCTGTACAAGTCTTGTGTCATCGACAGAAGGACAGCAACAGAGGTACCAACTCACAAGGCTTCAGTAAAGACAGTAGCTTAGTATCACTGGGTGAGATGAGCAGGACTGGGTGCAGTCATACTTTTTAACCTAATTTAATCTGCATTTAGTCCAGTGTCCATCTGGACTAACACAAAATTGCCTAGAGATGGGAAATGATATGTTTATACACTTATAACAATAGTCTGTATATGCAAGAAATAGTCCTTCAACACAGGACACCTCAGACACCAAGGAAAAGGCAACATTTCAGCCCATGTCCTGCAGCTAGACCAAACACAGAAACACAATTCTCACTGGGGTCATTTAGCACTTAAATATAACCAGTAGGCAAGTGAGGAGAAAAAAAAAAAAAAAAAAAAAAAAAAAAAAAAAAAAAAAAAAAAAACCTCCATTTCTGATTTAAAAGCAATGCTTGAACTTGGCACAGCAGAAACAATAGACTGTTTCCCAAGTGGACATCAGGTATGTTTATTTTACTGAAATATATGGGTTTGTGACAATCAAAAGCAGATGTTCATTAACAGGCAGAACTGTAGGTAGGTTTCCAAGGCAAGAAGCATGAGGAGGGCAAAGGGGCAAAACATTCAGTCCCCTGCCTTGAGCCTGAATTTGCCAAGTCCCTTACATCAGTTTGCAACAAGGTTTTTCAATTTTTAAGCTTTTAAGTAACAGCTATGGAGATGCTATCCTCGTAGAACAAATAATTTGGACATTATTTTGATTTCTATTTCAGGATATTCACCCTTTGTTTGCCTTTGCCTTTACCTGGGATCCAGAACTAGATTCAAAATTTGATGTTTGAAGATGTGCAGAGCTGGGAGACATCTTTCACAAACCCACTGCAACCTTCAGTCTAGAGTTCCTTCAGAGCCTGCGCACGCTCAGATCCCGTGCCGAGGGATTTCTGTGGATGTGTTAGTCCTTATATAGCTCTCACGCGTCTCCTAACAGTTGGAAACTCCCTTGCTGAAGGTGAGTGATGTTGTACCAGACCAGGGCAACCTTATTTCAAGCAGGAACTGTCAGCAGGATCAGTGCAAGGTCAGCCACTCTGGTTGTTCCTTTCAGGAAACTACTCCTCCTACAAGCGCGCTTATGCTAAACAAACCCCCTGAAATCCATGGGCTGCAGCATTCTTCCATTCGCTGGCGCCATGAAGGCTGGCAAAAAATGCCATAGCAGCAAATGTTAACAGCCTGCCAGACCAAATCAAGCCCCATTCTCCCTTGTACAAGGACAACTCCAAGATAACTTTGTAGTTGGCTGAGTTTCTCTTTCCAAACAGTACTGTGGAGTATCAGCACAAGAAAGTCTCAGGAGTGTTTCTGCCAGGGAAATTGAGTGATGGGACCTGTAACTGCATTCAACACACAAGCAAAATAATTATTTTTATCAGCTGACCTTGAGCACACTTATAAGATTATGGTTTTTTTAATTTTCATCTACAAGTACATCTGAGCTGCAGCTCCAAACCAAACTGAGGTCTATGCATTGCGGAACAGCCACTTGAGTGCTTTAAAAAATGAAAACCAGGCAAAAGGAACAGGGTGGATTTTGATTTACGGAATTTCCCCAAATGTTGCTTTGCATTAACTTGCCTTTGTCAAATAGCCTGAGACATCTCTGTCTACCTTTCCATGTGGTTCATGCTCCCAGAACATGTTTGCGCCCAGCCCAAGATGGTTTGCTGTCCACTAGGCTATGTGTGCTACAAGGTATTCTTGGTGGAAACGCTCATAAACTAGCCTTGCAAACATCTCTGGAGGAAATGTGACCAAACTCCTCAGCTGCTGCATTTTAAGTAAAATGCTCTCTGTAGAAGAACCCTAGTCCTACCTCCCACAAAAATCTTCCAGCTATAAAATTATACAACTCAAGGCATATCTGACATAAATCGTAGCAACATTGGGTATCTGAAGTGGCAATGACTAATTGGAGGTCTAAGGCCAAGTCCTGGTTCTTCTCTTCTTTCTCTAATCAGAAGCCAGACATCAGTGGAGACTCCTGGCTCCCTGCTACCCTGGGAAGGAGGTGGCACAAAGGAGCTTGAGGACAGCACACAGAAGGCCTCCAGGGGCTCTGGTGGGCCAAGGAGCATCTCAGTGACCCCCTAACCACAGAGAAGCACTTTGGGAAGGTCAGAGAACGATGGGCACGTAGGTTATGTGTCTACACCTGGCACAGACCTCAAGGCCATGTGAGTGTTATGCAGGCCTATGGTCCAAGTCCATAAGGTACGTCCTGGCCCTACCGTGCTTCCACTGGCCCCACACAGATGGGGCACTGCTGACCATGGGACAGGGATAACAAAGGTAAAACAGGTATTTGACACCACAAACCTTATTTCACTGTGTTATGAAAAGTCACACAGGGCAGTCTTTATTCCCCAGGCTCAGCATTCAGAGCAAACAGGCTGCTGTAATCTTTAGCAAATACATTTTTGCTTGCACAATAAATCTGTTCAGAAATCACACATTTCCATTCAAACCAGTCACTAAAGAGTCACGTGTTGGGGCCTATCTCTGCTTTGTGCTGACACTGCATAAGCAGAGGATCACGTGCCTTCATGAAAAAATATCCCCAGTTTTAAGGCAGGGCTTGGCTCAGGGTCACAAAAGACTCATCCACATTTCATATGGTGTTTTATCTTCTTTCTTCATGAGCCATTCTTGAAAGATGCCAGTTCCTTGCAAGCAGACAACCACACATCACAAATACACATCAAGGGGCTATATCTATGCTGGGGAAAAAATGGGCCAAGGAACAGGCAAAGGAAGAGTACTGCAAAGCACAACCTATGTCCACCAAGCTCTCTCATTCTCAAAGCAGGGGGCAACAATTCAAGCTGGGCACAGTCCCTGGACCATGCTGGTCCCCTGGCCCTTGCTGGGGGGCAGCTGGGACAGTGCTATGTCATCCTGGCCAAAACCATGCCAAGAAGTCACCAGTGGAGCTGTCACACACCATTGCCCATGCCCATGTCTACCAGCTGGGACATTGCCTAGGGCCTTGGAGATACACCATAAATGTCTTCTCTGTAGAGAGCACCTTTCAGATTTCTGACAAACCACTGAGTCTTTCTCATCTCTCTTGATTCATATAATGGATAATGAGCCTCAATCTATTTCTCAGCAGTGACAGGAGGACAGTGCATTTTCCAGCTTGGATCGTAATAGAAACGCATGTGAGTACTCTAGTTGTAAACCAGTGTGGGTTTATGTCATTGGTTTTGATAGCGTCATCCTAACAGAGAGCAAATACTAGGTCTAGTAACACAAGTAAAATGAAGAAGATTCATGATCAAACTGGAATTTTGGCCACTGCTTTAAATTACAAATGAAAACAGTCACCTACATTGAAAACATGCATATTTGAGATAAACAAGAACATATACCTTTAAAATACACAGTTAAAAATGTTTGCCATATTACAAAATCAAGTGTTTTAAATTATTGAAATCAGTTTTCTTCTTTCATTTGTGTAAGTGAAAGATGATTATCCATTCCATTTTTATGACCTATTTATTACTGTTATCTGGAATGATACCACTACCTGAATTTCAGTAAGGCGATGCTACCATTCGCTTATGATGGCGAACCCAATAAATTCAATGGAAAACAAACAAACAAGAAGTAGTTTTATTCAGTGCTGTGGATTTAAAGATTTCTCCAACCCCCTGATTGTACAGAAACATATGGAAGACAACCCTATAGCCGGGAAGAAATGAAACAAGATGCACCAGATGAAACAGATGGAGAGAGAGGGAAGAAGAAAAAGGGGGGTGGGGGAGAGAAAGGAGGGAAAGCAAGCAAGAAGAAGGAAATGTCTGTGCTGATGTTCCCCTGCTCACTCATGCACCCTTGTGCCAGTATGGCATTTGTAAGCCTGCAGCTCTGCTGGATGCAAAGCACCACCGATTTTCAGACTTTATTCCTGAAGATCCTCCGAGCTATATAAAAGTATAGGTTTTAATGCATAGCTTAGCTACAGTTCTTCCAACATACCTGGTCTTCCCCTCGCATATAGAGCAGATCCCCATTAAAAAACAGAAAGGTGTATAATACCTATATTGCCCAGCCAGGGGCTATGTTTCTATCTCAGGGAAGGTGCAAGTGCAAGAGAGGCGTGGTGCTCGCCACCCCAGCAGGGCTTCACTGCCAGGTTAGCCAGGTCACACTGGTGTAGGCTCTCCTTGAAACTACTACTTTTTTCTGAGAAAAAGCTTCTGCACAGCAGTGAGGCTTTTGCTAAGGCTGTTATATGGAAACTTTTCAAACACATCTACTTCATGGCTGCAGGAAGCCATAAATGCTTGCCTACATCCTCCAGTGTTGTTGGTTCCCAAAATTGCAGTGACACTGGGAGATGGAGAACTCTTGACACCAGGTAAGGGTCAGCTGCAAAATATCTGTCTTTCCACGTGGAAGAGTTAACTGGAAAGACGGTTAAAGAACAATATTCCATTACGTCAGTGGTGTTTATGACATGCCCTTTAATTACCCTTACCAGTAAATCAGTGTGTGCACTTTAGTTCAGCAGAGTAGGGCACACTTCAAAGAAAATAATAGTTCTGTTGATTAGCTAATGAATATCCTATCATAGAACTCAAGGAGCTTTTTCACTTTATTACTCACTTTAAGTAATAATTCTAATTAAAAACATACTGCATGCCTCAGGTCCACTGTTCAATTTTTGAAACGAAACTCTCACATGACTTTTTTTTATCTACCCTGTATTTATTAATAGAAGGATGCTGTCCTATCCTCTGGCTACACAGTTAATGCACAGGAGTCCAATAATATACACAAAACAGAGGAATTAATATATTCATGGCTGTGGTTGATAAATGATCCCCATTCTTCATGGGGCAAGGGAATTCCCCTTCTCACCCTGTCAGCCTAAGCCTTCTGGCTAAGACACAACACCAGCTGTATCAGGTAGCTGTATCAGGTAGCACCAAAAAATACAAATATCTTGGGAAATGCCAGCTCATCTTTTCCCCTTCCTCCCAGGACACCCACGCAAGCCATGGTGTTTGGGGAATGGACGTTTCTCCCTGCTCCTGCCAGGGCTTGGGGATGCTGCCCCCACACCAACGATGCTCCATCATTCGCAATGGGGACAGGGAGGAGAGCATGTGCACCTGGGGACAGTGATGCTGGAGGCTCTGCATTTTTCACATCTCTCATAAGACCATCCTGGAGACCCTTGTTTGGGAAATGATCATGGCCAGAAAGGCACAGAGGTGTCCCCCACATCCGTCTCATTCCTCTGCTCTAGCTGGGAACGTGAGCTGCGTGCCTCAGGTAGGCACTTGCAGTTGGCCTACAAGTGGTATAATTTATTTAGCGTAAATCAGAATTATCTCCACAGTGGTCATTATTATTATGTCCCTATCTCTGGTACAAAGGGCAAAAATGGGACCTGTATTTTCTGCTGCTATAAAAAAAAAAAAAAAAAAAAAAAAAAAAAAAAAAATCTCCCTGTGAGTAGCTGGAGTTCATTCGCCTTGCACCTCACCCTGGGCTGTGACTAGGGATTGCCAGTCCTGAATCATTCAGGGGTTAACACTCAAACCACAAGGGTGTCTTCAAAATGTTATCTGAAGAGAAGGGGAAAAAAGGCCAGATGCATTAATTTTGCTACCTTGTTTGTATTTGGATTAAATAATACCTAAAAGAGCCACTTAATCTGGGCTCTTTTTCCTCTATACATCTTTAAACTCTGTAGACCAGGCTATATCGATCCAGGGTTTGCCCTGCTGGAGGACTCCCTTTTGGGGACAGATGTCTCCGGGGCAGCACACAGCCACGATGTCTGCGGGTGCCTACAAGTAGTCTGTGATGCAAGCAGGGCAAGCGCAGACCATGACAAAATTACTGTAAAATTACCACAACAACAAGTTTGGCAAATTGTAAATTTCCCTTAGATATGCTAAAATGTTCGCCACCAGAAAATGTACCATGCCAGGATATAACCAAAAATAAAAGAGGTTCTGCAAAACATTCATCTTCCTGCCAAAGGAGCCTGGTTGTGGCAGAAATTAAATAAAAATGGAAAACCCACCATTCTAACCCGCAAAATGAGAACAAGAAATGTAAGGAATGTCCTCCAAAAGTTTTGCAGAGATGATTCAGTCTCCCGATCACACTGCAGGTTCAGGTTTGTGCTGCTCTTCTCCTGTGCTGCAGTTGTCCTTACGCTTGAATTTTCACCCTAAAAAGACATTTTCCCATTGCCTTCTGCTGCAATGCCTCTTATTAACAAAGCTCCATCCAACCATCACGACCTTGCTTCCCTCCCACCTATGCCATGTGGGCAGCACACATCCATGTTTTTAACCACCTGGAGTGTTGGTTCTCCTCTAAAGAGGCCAGCTTTGGCCAGGACAGAGTCACCGGGCCCAAAGATCAAGCTCTCTCAGCATCATCCCAGGGGGGCATTGCTCTCCTGCACCACATGGAGGTGGTGGAGGTGAGTGGAATGCCTAATGCCCCAGCAGTGAGGGGTGACCCTGTCCTCCCCTAGGGAAAGGGGGTAGCTATGGATTCTGATGGCCAAGATTACTTGCCAAGGTAGACCTGGCAAGTCCCTAAACCAGACACCATTCAAACCATCTGGAAAAGCTAGATGAAGCCTGTCCTGAATTCCTCTGCATTTTACGAGGCTCCTCCGAGTGGCTGGGGTTTGATCTAGGAGGCTGCCATCGGGAGTCTCATTAATTACAAAGGTGTCAAGCATGTACTCCTTGCCTTTGTAGCTAACACAGCTCTTACATCGAAATGGACGGCTTACTGCTTCCCTGCCATAATTTAGGTACTACTTTAGCCTACCATAATTTAGGGCTGGGGCTCCTCTCTTTAAAAGGTCCTTATAAATCAGAGCTCACCTCCGCCGCTGACCTGCCAGGATTTGTGCTCCTGACTGCAGGGGGAGCGAGCACAGGCCTGGGCTGGGGGAGTTATGGGAGGTCCCAGACTCAATCTGTGTGGATAAAGAGGCAAGGTCAAAATTTCTCAAGAACCATTTGTGACTGAAACCTCAGAGTCAACATTTCACTCACATAGGTTTCCCCCTGGATGAAGTACATTAAATCATCCTGATCACCTTTTAGGTTGCCCGGGGCCAGGAAAGCAGAGTGTACATAATAAACTTCATGCACACTTTGGTGCGTAGCAGGTGTGAAATACAAATTTCTCACAGATTCACCCTGATTTTTTAATTTTTTTTCAATGTGGCTCATTTTAGAGGTGTTAATCCTTTGCTTTAGATAAGAAATGGTTTCACAGTGCGACAGATTTGACCCTACCGCACAGTCCCAAAGCAAGCACTCTGGCTCACTCACCTACTTATTTCCACAGGAAAAACTGCACAAGCATTAAGGGCAGCAGGATTGGGACCAATTGACACTGCAGAAGGGATATGGCACACAGCTGTTGGTGCCTATCCCCTTCTTCCCTGATGAACTCAGACATGAAGAAATGGTAAGATATCTGTGCCTTGTTTACAGAGCCTGAGTCTGCTGGGATCTGTACTTGAAGTTTCTTACTTTTGCTGAAAACTGATCATGGAGACTTAGTAAGACGAGCTGTTTTTCCTGAATTTCCTGCTTATACAAAGCTCTCATTTAGGCCAAGGAATTTTATCACTACTCTGAGCAAAGCATGGGACCTGGTAATAAAATGGGAGCTCTAATTTTAAAGACACCACTGGCCTCCTTCTCTCTAGTGCACGGATAATCCTAGCGATACTTTGGGAGAACACACGTTTTTTAATTTTCTGAGAGTTGCTAAACTGCACAATGAGTAGACATTTCTCCATGCTTACTCTGATTGCAGCTGGCCCGCAATTTAAAACCTTGAAGGAATCATTTCATAGTTGCAAGAAAGAATAAACATTTTATCGGTCAAACTTTTAAGCAACTCTTTTTGTTGTTTTCCATTAGATAAAACAAAAATGTTATTTTCCATTCTCCGTATTCTCACCTTGATTTGATAAAGAAGGCAAGCCAAAGTTTCTGGAACCTATAGGACATCACCATTAAAGGGAAGGGTGTGTTGCTCTCTTCAGGAGCCTGTTCCAGGCTGGATGAAATGTTCCTAATAGTTTAAAATAAAATGAAATGAAATGAACCTTGTGACACAGTTTATTCTGTGAAGAACAGAGAGCATGGTCTGGAAATACGGCCCCACATTCCAGCATTTCTGTCTCCTAAACATGGCTTCAGGTGAATTACAGCCCACTGTGGGACATGGTAGAAGAAGGAGAGAAGAGAAAAAAGATCTATTTTTTAAAAACAAAAGTGCATGCACACACACAGACACGTAGAAGAGGGGGACCCCATCCTGAAGGCCAGCTGGAGCTTCTTGGCCCTTGGGTGCCTCAAGTCACAGCAAGAAGAGCCTGCCCAACGTTGAGGTACAGCAGATCTCATCTCCAACAGATATCCTCTCTCCTCCTGTCCCTAAGCCCATTGCAAGCACAAACACTCTCTTCTTGGCTTTGTTGCAGGAGGTGGGAGAGGCACATCTGACAGGCTTGTGCAAAACCCCTCCAGTGTGTGAGCACTCCCCAGGATCTGTCCATCTGCCTTGGGGCTCCTTTGTACTGCAAAGGGGTCAGAACAAGGATGAACCAAATACACAAGGTGCATCTTTTCCCACTGCCTCTGTGCAGCAACACTGGGTCCCCAGCAAGCAAGGCACAAAACGCAGCATGTTTTTTCCCTGTTATATTTATCCCCATGAGCAAAACAGGTAGGGTTTGGATCAGAGACAGGGTTTTGTGCACTGTACAAACCTACCATTGCTCCCCCTTTTTAAAATCTCCACATTTGCAAGATGCTCCACGTGCCTGTGTTCATTTTTCAGGCTGCAGTCTTCATTGTATTGAAAGGTCACAGGCGGAAGACCCACAGACCATCGTCTTCAGCAAATGTTTCCTTCCTGCTTCTCCAAGAACAGCAAGCTGCTTCACAGGCCCTGTCTGCATGTTGTACTATAGAAGATGAGAGATTTTCAAGTTTTGGTTGTGCATCTTTGAAACATGACCCTTTCTTCTATGCAACTCAGGAAGTATTTAACAGGAAACAACAAAGATGCAGGACAGTTTTGGAGAGGAAGTAGGACATTTTAGGTAAGCAAAAAAATAATTACTTATGCTGAAACTGGGTCAAGACACCACAGTGTTTACCACGACTCACAGGAAAAGTGCCATGGTTTTTTTTTTATAATGACAAAAATTCAAGATCTCAGCATTGGGTCTCATCCCAAAAAGTAATACAATTTCAGGCCAAATGGAAACGAATACAGCCTATAAATTATGAAGAAGCAGATGTAACCCACTTGGTCCTGAGCTCAGTCATTTTGCTCAGCTAAAATTGCTCTTCCAATTTTGTTGCAAAGACATCAAGAGACTGAGCACCCTTCTTCCCTTGCCATCACTCCCATTGATAGTTATGTTCATTGCTTCAGCTGAGGCTAATTTCTCATTTGAGTATATCTGGCTTCACTTTCTGTCCACTAGACCTTGTTATGTCTTTCTCTGCAGGATCAAAGCCCTTTAAGTACCAAACATTTTCTCCTCATGAAAGGACTCTCTAAACCAGTCACCTTTTAGTCCTCTTTTGGATACTTTAAACAAGCTGTGGTCTTTAAACTTGTCAAGGCCAGACATTTTCCCCAGTCCCTAAATCATTTCTGTGTTTCTGTTTCCCTACACTCTCGTTTTCAACATCCTTTTCAAATGTGCATGCCAGCTCTGGATGCAGCATCCCAAAGAAAAACTACCTCCTTACTCCTGCTCAATGTTTTCCTGTTTATTTGTTCAGGCAACATATCAGAACTTTTGGTTACTGCACTGCTCTGACAGCTCTTGTTTGGCTGCATCTCCATCAGGATTTAGGGCACCTAAATCCTTCTCCCCTTTCATACATCTTATTCCATTTTTCTTCAGATATCTTTAAGGGAAGAAGGTAAGAAGTGATTCCAAAACACGTTACAAACATGTAACAAGAATCTCAAAGCTTTTTGCAATTTGTGGAGCTGAGGCCACTTGGAATTGCCCCTCAAGCCTTCAGTTTCCTTCTCCCCTGGCCAACTGCAATAACCCTTGCCCTATATTTTAATACTGAATTCAGTGTGTTTGACACAACCCTGGAATTTCCAATGTATACAGATTTAGGAACTGAAGGATCTGTGAGGAATGAAGTTCAGGACAGCTGGATAAGGAAGATCTGGAGCTGCAAGCACACAGAAGGAGATGAAGGAGCTGAAGTCCATTTTGGGTTTCCTGCAGCCTGCATTCAGCTATGGCTCTTGGTAACAGGACTGGATGTAACTCCTAAATCCATTCTTTTTTTTTTTTTTTTTTTTTTTTTTTTTAAAAGAAAATAGGTTATATTATTTTTATGCAGGAACAGACAGTAAATTACCCAAGTTCTATATAACAAATGTTGCAGGGCTGACAAATGTCTCTATCTAGGTTTGCAGCAAGAAAACCAAACCAAATCAGCTACTTTGGCTCCTCACTTCACATCAGGTCCTTGTGTTCTGCTGGCCCACTAGTAACAAAACCCACATGTGGTGGTGGAAACTGCCAGGTGCCTCTCCCTTTGGGTAACATCCCCAAGTTACCACCAGGACTGGTTGTCTCTGTTTCACCCCATTCACCATCCCAAACCCAGTGGTTTCTGCACCCTCTCATACCTCCACAGCACTCATACCACACCAGTGTACGCCCTCAATGCCATGCTGAAAAATACCATTTTGGACCACTGTAGGGATCACAGCTTATTTTAAGCACATTGAATGGAAAAAAAAAATATATAGCTATGGATGAGGGCAACAGGAACAGATCTAGTACCAAACCTGAGACCTAGGGAAGACAGGAGCCTGAGGTAACACACATGTCCAGGATCAATCTGCTCTCGAGGGGTCAGCTAAGCAAAACGTGAGCCTGAGTATCACTTGGCATGGGAGCTCAAAGCAGATGCCTTGAGTCACTGGCTATTTCATTTTGGTTGTTTCCAGAGAAAAGGTGCTATGGTAACAAGTAGCCATATATTGTTGGTGGTGCTTTTTTGTTTGTTTGTTTGTTTGTTTGTTTGTTTGTTTTTTCCAATGTCAACTCTGAAGCTTCATCCTGGTACTAGAGAGCTGCTCTGGCGTCGTTTTGGCTTGTTCAGCCTTGCTAGTAATTGAGACCCAGAGTCGAACTCTTTCTTTGTTCTTTCTCAGCCCATCCCAAGGGCTGTCACTGAAGAGAAACAGGGATAAGTAAGGAAAGCATCTGGCCAGGCCGTCTATCGGTATCAGTGCTATTGGTGATGTATGAGCCAGAGCAAAGTCCAGCTCACACACCCAGAGCTGTGCCGGCTCAGCAGGACTAAAAGACAAAATTAAATAAAAAAAAAAAAAAAAAAAAAAAAGAGAGAGAGAGAGAGAGAAAGAGAGAGAAATCTTTATTTTGCCAAACAGCTCCAGAAATCAGTACACTTGGAGAGCAGTTTTGTTGAGTAGGGAGGTACCCTTATAAGAGTTCTTGTAGACTTTTTCTATGTGTAATCATAACACAGAACCTCCTCAGCATCTGTAGAGTAAGGCAACAGGGTACTGCATCCCCCTTCCCTCTTGCAGAGGGATAAAAACCTGGTTTATCCCTGCTTCTGGTCCAGGGAAGCAAAGTATTTCATTCTTGATGCTTTTGCTGATAAGAAATAATGGGAAACACCTTCCCTATGAAAAGCTGTTTTTTTTTCCTTTTTTTTTTTTTTTTTTTTTTTTCTTTCCTGCTTATATCACCTAAAAGAGCATTTTCAGCCTCAGATCCAAGAGGACTCTTTTCACATAGGGCATTCTTCTATGCCCCACAACACTCATCTGCAGGAACCACCCTAAGTCAGAACTTGGGTAAAAGTTGATGCTGAGAAGGGAGAAGGGCTTCCCAGGAGCCCTCTTAAGGGATGCCATGGGGTTCCAAAGCAATGAATGCAATGTAACCATCTGCAGGTTGCTGGACGTGTATCCTAAAACTCTCTGTTTTAGTTTTAGTATCCTAAAGCTCCCTGGTTTAGGATAATTCCAAGCAACGTAGCTCCAACATATGCAGCCTTCTCCTGCCCAGCAGTGAGTTTCACACTCTGCTATCCAGAAGCGGCACACCAGCTAAGCATGAAAGCTGCTCAACACCAGTTAGCAACAGCTTTTTTATCCATTTAAGAGTCAACAATAGAAAACCACAGAAGAGGGTATTTCAGCCAACAAATGCTTCAAAAGGAAAGAGATTCACCCTCTTCTTCACACCCTTGGTTTTTTAAACCCAGTGTTTCCCTGCATGGCCCTCTTTGCACTTGGATAGGGCTTTCCATCTGTAAATCATGAGGTCCAAGCCCATGTGGCCCTCAGGCTAGCAGGACTGGGGTGCACGACCACATCAACCCCCAGGGAGCAAGGGAGCAAGGGAGCAAGGTGACCCAGCACCAAGGCTGGTGTGACAGCCCCACTGGGGCTGCTGTGCTGGTCCAGAGCAACCCAAACCCTAGGAGAGGTTTGGTGTGACCCTTTTTGCTAGAAGCTGTTCTTCACCCAGAGAGCTGTCAATCCCTTGGTTCTCACATCAGCTCCTGTGTTAAGGAGGCAGCCTCAAGCCTCTGTTTTTTACAGGCCAGGGTCTCAGCCGGTGCACATCAGCATAGCTTCTCCACAAACAGAGGAGCTATCCCACTTCACCCCAAAGGAAAATCTGGCTCAGGGAGGCAAAGACTCACACCACAGCCACTCCATGGGGTGATGGTAGTGCTGGGCATGGTGGTCGGGTATCCTGGCCTGGCAGTGCTGCCTACATAGCTGGAAAACACACAGAGCAGCAAGTCTTGCTCCCATCCGAGAAGCAATGCAGAGGACTGGTCCTCAAAGCCAGGCAGAGGTTTTCTGCTCCCCTCAGTAGCATTTAGTGGTCATCTTTTCTCAGCACCTTTAGTTTTTGCTACCCTTCAGACTTCACCTCCAGAGGGTGACAGAGGCTCACCTCAGAGGGTGACATCCAGGGCTCTGCCACACCATATGCAGATTTTTGCATACACAGGAGACCTCGTGTCTATCCATTAGCTATGGTGTGAAGGCCAAGCAAAACCATGGCAGTCCCCACAAGGTTTGGGACCTGTTCCCTAGGCTTTCATCAGAAAAAAACATCTCATGTGCACTTGTGTGGGTAGGTGCGGGACCCTAGTTTTACATACCACTAGACGGCATAGAGAGGAACTATAGGAATACCACACACCACACAGACTTAGCGAGACAGAGCAGACACTTCAATGTGAGAACACTGCAGCCATCAGACACGCTGCCTCTATCAGGTACATCTCCATAGCTTTTAATACAGCTTAACAACTCCGGCTGAGACAAAGGAGAAGGCACAGTGTACAGAAAAAAAAAAAAAAAGAAAAAAAAAAGAAAAAAAAAAAAAAACAAATGATACCCTTTTATTTGTAAAGCTCTGATGAGACAACTTTCCAAATGACATCCCATTTGAAAAACAATGGAAACCAACCTAACTATGCGTCAGTCACACTATACAGATTGCATCCTAAATTTTGAAGATGCCTAAATATCTCATGGAGTATTTACATATGTATCAGTTAGGTAGTAAAGTTTCATTGCAATTTGTTTCTTTCCAGCACATACCTATTCAATGGCAAAAAAAAAAAAAAAAAAAAAAAAAATAAAAAAAAAAAAAAAAAAAAAAAAAAAAAATAAAAAAAAAAAAAAAAAAAAAAAAACATGGGGATGCATTTGCTTTTTTTTTTTTTTTTTTTTGTACAAAAGTTATGAGCAAATGGCTAGGGCAATTTTCCTGAGAGAAGGCTTGTTCTTTGAAACTCTTGCTTTAACAACTGGAAATACAGAAAGTGGATGTATTTTTTTTTTCTTTTTGTTGCACTAAAAAGCCTAAGGATGCCTAGTTAAGTTTTTCTTTTAAATTATTTACGTACCATTAAGTTAAAATGTTTACATTCATTCATTCGTATAAAAACCGTTGTTAAATCTTATGCAAATGATTTAACACTGATTGCTGCAACGCAAATTGCACTTCTTTAAAAAATTATTGTATATATGGAAGAAAAATATCTGATTGCTACCCTGTTTACAAATTTTGACTGACTCTATACAGTTCAGCCGCAAAATATGAACTTTCATAAACCTCAGTCACAGTGTACTTCAAAAGTTATAATGCAGTCTTGCAAAGTGAGTAAATATCTTAAAACAACAACAAAATCTCCTTAACCAGCTTGACCCCGTGAGGCTTGTACCAAAGGCTGTGATTTCCTCCCCGGGTGTAGCTGGGCTCTGGCACAGAGGAGCAGAGCAAGGCAGGCGCTGGCGATGGAGAGTGCAGGACAGGTGAAGACATCAAATGTCCAGCTCGGGGCACCTGCGCTGACTCAAGCAGTACGTACACGCTTCCAGAGCTCTTCAGAAAGTATCTGGCTATGTCTAATAACTCAAGCCTCCGCTACTCCCTCCCCAGTGCTGACGGTGTCTGTCAGTTCTTGGGGGAGAAGGTGGTGAGAGAGTGAAAACAAATATACAATCAGAAAGGCAGCACGGCTGTGTGAGTTGAGGATGTAATTCTGGAACCTATCGACAGTTTTAAGTTTCTTTTTTTTTTTCTTTTTCTGTTTTCTTTTTTTTTATTTATTTAATTTTTTATTAGGTGTGTAAGGCTGCATTAGCTATCCCCCGGTGGGCATTTGCTTTCCTTATAGTTTTCTTGCATAGATGAGGAACAGGATGCTTCGGCAGAGCCTCTTTGGGAGGGCTGAAAGCCGCCTCTGCCACCAAGGCACGGAAACAAATTCAGAGGAGCGTCCCTTGCCAGCACTCTCGCTGCTGCCACCGCCGCTCCAGAGAAGAAGAAACCCCACGTGGACGTCCAGGGGCTGCCACACAGCTCCGGGATCCAGCTTGGCTGGCACCAGGTCACGCCAGAGCCAGGGCACACCAGGGATCCTGTCTCACGGACGCTGTCACCTCAGCTGTGGAGGTCAGGCTGACTCCTGTGTACAGCCCGTCTTGACCTGAATACTTAAGGTTGCTGCTTTCGGGGCTGGTGCTCTCTCCTGGGCCAGACATCACTGACGAGCTCGCCTGCAGAGGGAGAAAAAACAGAGATTTTGCTGAGTGGGTGAGCTTTGCATGCAGTGCTTTCCTAGGCATTTGTGAAAAGCCAGGGTTTTTGCCCCACTCTCAGGATCACGCAGCATCACGGGATGGCTGAGGTGGGAAGGGACCTGTGGAGGTTGCCTGCTCCAACTCCTGCTCCAGCAGGGCCACCCAGAATAGGGTGCCCAGGACCACGTCCAGGTGGCTTTCAAAGATTTCCCAGGAGGAGACACCACAGCCTTCCTGGGCAACCTCCCACTACCTGTCTCCAAACCCCAGGTGGGGTAGCACCTACGTTTTTGCTCCCCTGGTGGGAGAAGCCCAGTGCCTCTGGCAATGGGTGCTGAGCACCTCCTGGAAGTCAGACTTCTTTGGCTCCTGCAGACCTTGAAGCATGTAAAATATTCCTCATCTTTCAAAACGCTTGCCATGACCATTGAATTCCAGCAAGGCTAACCACTAGGGGAGATGCCCCTTTTATCTCAAGTGGAGGAGAACTATGTCTCAGAATCAGGAGCATGTTTGCTCTGTCCCACAAGCCACCACCTACACTCCTGAGACAAAGCACAGGGAAGCCCTGGTAGGCACGAAGCTGAAACTCTGACCAGCACTGTAATCAGTCCATTTATTTTAACAGAGAAACGAGGAGTTGCAAAGACAAAGAAACAATCATTTTTTCCATGAGGCTGAGCAGATCCACTAAAGAGGAAAAATTTGCAGTGCCAGACAGAGAAGGGGCAACATTTTCACCTGATAAAGGAAATGTTTAAGAGCTGACTTCATGCAAAATTAACTCTTGGATATGTCAACTTTAAAACCTTAATTTACTTGTTAATGGATAGTCTTCGGACAAGATTCCTTAAAAAGAAGAAGAAGAAAAAAAAGACTATCCTAAACCGTGACTGCAGAAGCTTCCTGCCTGCTGTTTAAGTGAAAAGTATACGTATTTAATCATTTTACTAGAGTAGAGCTCTTGGCTGTCCTGGAGTCATGCCAAGCTAGCAGTTCATACATAGGAAAAGTGGGGCTTCGCTTATCCAAAGGCAATTTCCAAGTGGCACTTTGCAGAGTTTTTGTTGCCATGTTTAACCCGGCTGAAACCTGACCTTCTGAAGGAGATACTTCTTGCCAGTGGTCACTTCTGTCTGAAACAACCTAGAGGTAAATATTTTTTTATCTTTTATTAAAATGGCTGAAGACTGCTATTCTTGTACCCAGTCATCAACCAGGACCCCATTCTCTCAGCTGCTACCCAAAAATGCAGACAGTAAAAAAAACAAACATGCTGCTTCCCCCAAAGACTGCCCAAATGGCTATAATCTGAAAAAAATATGTTTTCTGTTATCTCTCTATCAGATACACAACTGTTGTTCAGTAACATCTGATCTCTGTAGGCTCTTTTTCTATGACTGCACAAATAATTCAGTAAGGCAGAATACATGCAAAACTTTGGGTCCATTTCTGGGTCTCACATCAACCTAGATTTTCAACAATGCTTTTTGAAAATTGTGATACATCCAGTGGTCTCCTTTTGGCACAAAAGGTCTGATTTTTAACAGATTGATTCTCCCCACTCTGGAAGAAGGGTTGCAATTACAGTTGAACAGCGTTTGCTCAACTTGAGCTGAACACACTGGGAGCTGCACTGAAAGGTACCCGGTTGCCCATATTTGCCGCTGCTGTTCCGGTAGGCAAATATCTTATCTCTGCCTTTTTTTTTTTTTTTTTTTCAGGCTCGGAAAGTGTAGTTCGCCCTTTTCCTGATTCAGCCCCACAAAGGTGAGGCTCAGAGCTGAGCCGTTTCCATGCCTGGTTATCAGCCACCCCTCCCTCCGGCACCCCAGAAGGGAGGACGTGGAGGCACGTCCTGTTTGAAGGCTGCCCATCCCTGCCCAACCGAGGCCGGATCCTGGCTCCATCGAGCCAGCGCGGGCAGGACCTGGGCAGGACTGCTGGGCCTGGAAACCCCACCCCGGTAATGTCATGACAAATGCAGTCAGCTCGGGCAGCTCCCAAAGTGAGACATGGAAAACAAACTCTAGGGAAGGAGGTGGATGAATCACTGAGCTAGGCGACCTGAGCTTTTACTGCTCCGGCTTTGACAGAGGAAAGGCAGCAGAAGTTACAGTTGGCTATTAGAGGAGCTGTCAGCTGGAATAAATAAGCCAAGCAATGCTGAAGTCAAGGGGCTATTCTAATTCACAACGGCTGGCTCTATCAATAAAAAAGTAATAGATTTATTGTTATTGCTGATATCTGGTAACAAGATAGATAATCAACTGGAGCTCAACTTCCTGAGCTAAAAATGAATGAAATCCATTGGGAAGAGCTTGCCTCCCAAACAAACAGAGGAGGTTCGAACCTGTTATCTGCAAAGGTGGTTTAAGGATCCCACCTTTTTTCTACTCAAAGCAGCAGAAGCTGGACATGGGGCTGCCCCCAGGCAAGCTGTCTGGATCAGAGGTGGCCTTGCTGTAGAAGACCTGCCCACCACGCTCACAGGGAGACCTTGGCCGGAGCCACAAAGGGATTTAGACATCTACATCCTCTCCACTCCTGCAGGCCCAGATAAGAAACGGGCCGCTTGGCCCAGCACTGAGGGAACATCTCCATCTGAAGGCCTCCTGCTTTATTCCACCCACTCCTTCCTGCATGGAGACCAGGGAGAGGGGAGGGGTGCCCGCCCCGGCCTCCCCCCAGGCCTCTGTGCCGAGAGGCAAAAGCTCCGGTCAAGAAGTCGTGCTGACATCTGGAGGGGGTAGCTAAGGGCCTTGGTCTGGACCTTTGCTCCGTCAGTTAGACCTTTACTCCATCTGCTTCGAAGGTTCAAAATGCTCCACGAATTTTGGACCGTACTACATCTGTAGTAAACTGAGCCCCAGCTGATAAACTGCTCCCTTCCTCTTCTATTAGCCTAGCTTAGCTTCACTACACTGAAACGATAATTGCGGTCAGCTGAGACACACTTGCAAAAACATCTTTCACATATAATGTATTTTGGCAAACAGCAGTGAAGGCCTTAATTTTCCAGTCTCAGGCTCCCCTTGATAACTGCCATCCCCACTACAAGCACTTTCTCCAAATGCTATAACTCCCTGGTTTCTGAAGAACAGGTCTCGGTACTGCAAATCCACAACTTTTTTCTTGATTTAGTGACCCCCTGACTACAGAAAGCTGTAATTTCTTGCTGGTCCAATTGATCCATTTGTTTATATTGCAGATGTGTAAGTTTACATATCTTCTAATCTCTCCTTTGTATTATAGCAACATAAATCTGTGGTTAATACTTCATTAATTTCCTAAGGGAGGCAACTTCCAGCATGGCTTGGGAAAGCTGATGACCCCACTGCTGTCAAGGGCTGTGTGAGTAATTGGCTTCATTGCTTTGGCAATAAAACTAAACAAGGCAAAATGTATGTGTCTATATGCATATATAAGGTTTGGGTAGAACCAAAAATACTCCTTTTCCTTGGTTTTCCCTGCTGAAACAAAAAAGCTGGATTGCCTTTTTCAATTTGATTTAAAAAAAAAAAAAAAAAAAAAAAAAAGTTTTCTTTTGAATACTTGTACACACCACTAAGAAAAGGAATGCCTGAATTTACGAAACTGACTGGGGAGAGGAAAGCAGCATCTTATTTTGTCCAGGAGTGAGCAATAATGCAAAGGACGTAGGGGACCTAGATTCATTTCTATTCCCAGCCACAGGAGATTTAAACTGGTGTATTACATCTCCCAGCATAATGCCCTGACTACCAGACTATTTGATATTGGAGGTTGCCATGTTCCTCATGCCTCTTGTTGATCTTATTCCACCTGGTTTAGATAAATATTTAGTCATACCAGGACTGAGGCACTGTGTTCCCATTTTCCAGGTGAAAGTCCTAACAACCTTGCTGGTGAGGCTTTCTCATGGAAACTTTGTCCTGGCAGCTACAGAATTATTCTATCCCAACTGAAATCTTATCATCAGATAGTCTGAAGGACCCTTGGACATTCAGCTTTCCAATATCCAGGCGGTTAGGAAATTTTTTTTAAGAGGTCGAGCCTACAGGTTCATCCACACTCTGGGAGATACTGTACTCAAGCTGGTTCCCCCATCGCCTGCTTCAATGTCCTACCGATCTTCTGCCTGAAAGGAAGCAAATATCTCTGACAATCTCATGATTCCTCTTCTGAAAATGAAATAAAACAAATGCACAAGAAGCTATTCCATGAATTCAGACCAGATTGTCAGACATCGAGGGCACAGCTAGAACTGTATTTTTCCTCTAGCTCTTCACCTGCTAAGGCTGTTTCCTTCTTCTCTCCCACTTTCCATACTACAACACTGGAGAGCCAGTCCTGAACCACTTCTAAAGATCAGCTTCCAAAGGAAGTAAACACGTGTTTTACCTGCAAGACAACTGTCTTAAGCTATTCTACAGTTCTGTGGTGTGTGCTTATGGTCCTTCTGAGACAGCTATGAACTGGAGGCAAAGGGTGTAGTAAGAGTCCTCTAAAAGAGGAGCTGTGCCGGTGCTGCTGAGCCTTTACTGACATCAGCTCTGGCTCTAAGAGCCGCCATGCCCTGCCATGAAAAGCAGATTTTACAGCAGTTTTCATCCTGCCTTTTATCCTAATAAGGGAACAAACCCTTCTGGTAATCACACCAGTTGGAGCCCCTGCATGGAAATGTATGGGTGTGCACTAAAGACTGTGCCCTTCATTTAGCAAATTATTCCATGCAGCTCTTCTCTGTACAGTTTCAGCAGCATCAAAGGGAGAGCAGGTATAGATGCAGATGCAGGCTGCCTGAAACCTTCAAATCTTCTTTTTATGGGGATGTAAGGCAACTTCATATATCATGTAGCTGGACCTTTTCCATATTAGTAACACAGGACACCCAGTACTTACTTATACTGCTTAGGAAAACAGAAATGGGCCTAAATCCTAGATCCAGATGTGAATTTGGCAAATAGCCCCTTTACAATGGGACAACGAAACATGCACGATCCAAACACTTCTACATTTTGGGATGTTTGAAATCAACTTTGCACCCATAGCAATTCATTAATCATATCTTTTAAATGTTTAAACTTCAGCTAGAACATAAAATCAACATTTAAGGTTCTTGCTAATTTGTCTCAAAATTGGCATCGTATAAAATTCCCTTCATGAAATGGATAGTCTCAAAGACATTTTGGTGAGTAATTGCTGCCCTTCTCTTTTTCTGCCCTCCCCTCTTTATTTTACTTTGAAAGAGATAAAGAAAGGTAGGGCAAAAAGTGAGTATTACTGACACAAATGAATTCTGCTGAATTTCATTTCCATTAGATTTCTACATAACTAGGAGCTCTTTTGGCAGCCTCCCACAACGGGCATAATAAATTACTTTTGTACCAGTAGAGGAATTCATTTTCTCTGTTTCATTTAGCAACAACATGGCTGTGAATTTCAGACAACAGTTTCTAAAACGTCATCATATTTTTCTGCCTAATGTCAATTTGGCATTTTTCCTCTCCTTACAGAAGAGCCAGAGAAGCAAAAACAGAGTGAGACAACAACAAGTTGCCATGCCAGTTGTGTAACGCGTGGGGAATGGGCCAGGTACGTCCTCCAAACAGGTGCCTGTGTTTCAGCAACGTCACCCTTCTTGTTAAAGTGACCAAACATTAGAGGGCCTGGATTCATCTATCCGGGGGTTTTTACCTCCTGACATAGCCTGGAGAAAATTATACTCCTTGTGCAAAGCCATCACCTGGGCTTAGATTAAAAAAAACCCTTCAGGATACCAATGCATCAACTCAAATGGCAAAGAAAAAAAAAGAATCAAGGAAAATAGAAGCCCAGTATAGTATCTGTGCTTCAGCATGTGATCAGATTAAAGGCTGTCAGGCTCTAAAATGCTGAATTTCCTTCCCTCCTGGCAACTTCAAGGGGCCTTATGAGCCCTCAGCCTTCCCACGACATTGCAGCCCACCAACAATGGTTTTGCTCCCCTCGCAGCTGCAGACCGCTTCCCAAACAATGTGGAACAAGCCTCACCAGCCACCTCCCTGCTTTCAGCCTTCACTCTTCCCTGTCCATGCTTGGGCATCATCCCTGCTGATGCTTGGGCACAACCAGGAGACACAGACTGTTTCCACCACATCCTGTTACAGAAATTTTGCAAACAAGAGGCACTTTGCAAGTGCTTTGTACATGCAGGGCAGATGTGATGGAATCACGGTGAAAAGAAGGCTGCCACTGTCCTCTCCTAGACTGATCATCTTTGGAAAAATCAGGGCTGTCCTGGCACTGAGGGATACCTTTATGTAATTAAGAGCAGCCTCAGGGTTTCTGTTCATTACTCTTATTGCTAGCAGCACCAAACTAGCCTTTTGTCCCAGGAACATCCAATGCTTGTCTTGTACTCATACAACTCCTAGCGCCAAAATTATATCACAAACTGTGCCACTAAAATTATAACACAAAAATTGCTAACATCACTTCTAGGGAGGGAGAAGGGCTGCAGAAAGGAAGGCAGAAGTCAGCCAGCCAGAAAAGCAACAGTGCGGGGAAAACGGGATCTCACCTCTAAGGTCTCTTCTTCCAGAGCAGCACACAGCTGCACCTCTGTGGGTCAGGGTGGATTTTGGTAACAATTCTGTCTACTGTATAAATCGCATGACATTTCTCAGATCAGTAGGATACCAAAGGGAAGGGCAGGGAAAGTTTTTCTGATTTGTTACCATTTGCTAATACTAGGATGAGAAACTAAAGCGACATATAGGGCTTCGCTTTGGGAAGCCTGAACAGTTCACTTTTTGGTTACTGTTTCTTTTTTCTTTTTTCTTTTTTTTTTCTGGTGTGACCCATTTATTTTATTATACTGACAAGGTTTTCTCATGTCAAAGAGGAGCCCTATTAATGATATTCTTGCTTGGCAGCATCAGAACCAAAAGCCCAGTGCCTCTGAAACTGGGTGGCCCTACCACCACACAAACAATCACATTTGCTAAAACCATTTTTTTTCCCCTTTCTACAATGAAACTTTGTATGTCAGGAATTAAACTATTGAAAGGATTTTGGATGTGGGAATGCTGAGACATATTGAAAAATAGTCATTATAAACAATGTCTTTTTTTTATTATTAATAAAGGAGTAGAGAAAGCCACGTTAGGAAAGCTTTTCAAAGAAATTATGTGGCAGATTGAAAGATTCAGAAGACCAAAGGAGTGAGTGTGGATATGGGTATGTATAGCCAAATGGTTAGGAATTAATCTATATAAAGCTACGAAACGTTAACAGTAGTATTTGTTATCACATGTTCTAACTGAGTAAAGAAAGGCAGTGCGAGATGGTTTGAGCGTATGATGTGAAATCAGGATCACAAACTTGATAGCTTGGGGCTGTGGGATGCTGAGCACCCATCCCCAGAGGAGCCCCCTGCCAGCAGAAGGCTGATCCCCACGCACCACAATCAGACCGGGTCCTCTGCCTGTTTTCAGAGAGGTCTGGAGCCGGGTGTAAGCACATGTCTCAGTTCAGAAAGAAAGCCATTATGCTTCCCTCCAGGCAGCAGAATAAACCCTTATCAGACCATTTCAGAAAAAAAAAAAAAAAAAAAAAAAAAAAAAATAGGGCACGTGCGCAATTGTTTCTTGAAAGGATCAATTGGGCATGATTTTTTTTTTTTTTCCTCCGGAGGAAAACCTTTGAAAGAGAAGAAACTAAACACTTCAAAACGAAATGTCTTAACTTAATCATAAAAATTATATAGGTCTTAATTAAGGGGTTTGTAAAGTACTTCAGCTCCTCACTCTGTTTACAGCTATATGTGATATCCTCCGAAAATCTTGTTCCAGTATCAGCTAACAAAACTGGAAAGTTTGTTTAGATTATTGTTCTGCTAGATAAGATAAAAGCTGTGATAACACTGCACAGTGATCAGCCTGCTTACAAACACGGATGCTGTGTCAGTACTTACCCCTGAGGCTGACGGTTGTGTGCTTGGGGAAGCGTTTTTGCTACAGTCGTCTGAGTTTGTAGAAGACGTGGATGTTGGAGTCATAGGAACTGCAGTAGTATTGTTACCTGAAAGATCGGGATCTGGCATTAAAAACAAGAATTTTCCAGTGGGGGAAAAAAAAAACAAACAAACTCTTGCAGCTCAACTACCTTATCTTTTCATATTTACCAGAGCATGCCTTTGACTTATTTATGTTCTTAGGTTTTCGCTTCCTGGTTTGAATTCCTTCTTTTTTCATAGCAAGGGGTCGGGGAACCTGAAAAAATTAAATTTCCACACCAATCATAGAGTTGTACATATGCTCTAATCACCAAAAGCCAAAACTAGAACATACGAGCAAATAATGATGTTGAAAATACACGTGAAATGAAGTCACGTATAGCAAGTCATTTTTCCCATCTCACCATAGAAATTCCTAAAGCATTTGTATTTTATTTGGGCAAAGCAATGAGTTGTTTCCAGGGGAGTTTTATCAGAATTTAAAAAAATATATATATAATAAAATTATTTTTTTTTAAAGAAAAGGGGGAAATGTTTTTCTTGATGTAGTTTTTCCAACACCTCAGTCCGTCCACAAATTAACAGCACAATTTTAAGGAAAAAAAGGCATCATTTGGCTGTAGGTCATACGAAATTAAATTGGACTGGGTGTACCTGATCCCCAATTCCTTTTTCCAGCCAGTTTCCAGATTATCTTTAGTGGTTCGTTTTGGAAAGCAAGAATGTGAAGGAGGGAAAAAATTCTCCTCTTCCTCTGGACCAGCTATGCAAACTGGATTGTCCTCAGTAAGTGTTTTAGGACAGAAGCTTCATGCCGTAATCAGCACAGTGTCTGTTCCTATAAGCAGTTCTGCATATGATACAGCTTTTTGTATCCAAATTTCTATTTGTAGAGAAAATGTGTTCAAAAATCAGCCTTGTGTTCTCTGTTATTACAACCATAATCGTTATACAGAAAACATCGGCTTAAAATGTATTTTAACTTTGTGATAACACCGGTTTGGAGAAATAGAATTCAGCCATGTGCTTACTATCATTACGATGTTTAAACCAGTGATATAATTTACTTTTTTCTCAAGGGCTAGACCAAGTTACCAACCAGTCCTAGCGCCCTTGTCCTTCGAACACTTGTGCGTGGCTATAACCTAACCCGCCTGGGCACAACAGGTTCCAAGCCTCTCCCAAAACTTACTCCATTACATTCGAGTTATTTTCCTCCTGCATTATTGCCTGTGAAAGGCTGGAATCGCATTTAAAGTTTTGCAGGAATGGCTGGAATTACATTTAAAATTTTGCTGTCGTGGCTATGTCTGTCCACACTATGAAAAACTGTCGTACCACAAGTCTAGTTTTTTTTTCCATTGAAGAGCTGATTGAAATCACGGTAGCAAAAGGGGATCAGCCACATAACCAGAGGCAGTTTCTTTGTACAAATCTGTACAAATTTGCAATTACAAACCCTTTTGGTCACTGACGAAACCATAGCTCACTAAAACGAGACAACCATTTTCCAACGACTAGAATTTTTCTGTGGTTTTATCGATTTTATACACCTTTATCATTTTTTAACTTTACGGTCTGAAACCATAAGATGAGACCATGAAAAGTTTCACCAGAAACCTTGCCCCAGCCTTCAGGAAATCCAATGCAACCCGCACACAAAACCCGAAACCACCAGAGCTTTGGGGACAGAGCACCGAGAGCCCTGGGGACAGAGCACCGAGAGCCCTGAGGGCCGAGCACCCAAGCCTTGGGGAAAAAGCTCCCAAGCCAAGCCGGAGGGGACTTTCTTACCCCATGAAGCTTCATGTAGAGGCCACAGGCGTTGCAGACGGGCTCGCCCTCGGCGTTCCTGCGCCACAGGGTGGTGGTGGTGGTGTGGCAGTTGGCGCAGGACAGGCCGAGCCGCCTTGAGGAGGGCTGCGGGCAAGCAGAGGTAAAAACACAAGCATTAACAGGCAGGCGGGAGCGGACGGTTTGTCTCTTTGCAGTTTACGGGGAAAAGGGCTTTAAAACTTGGGCTTGGGCAAGGGAGAGGGCTCGAAGAGGGCTTTCAGAGGGGGAGAGCACGTCAAAGAGTGTCGTCTCCGTGAAGAGACTTCCTTATCATCGCACATTTTATCCTCACGCGAAAAACAACATGCCTCGGGAACGTGTTTTACAGAAGGGAGCTTTCCCCCAGCCCTCAGAAAAACTGGTGTGGGACAGCAAGGTTCACACTGCAAACAAGCCATTTATGACACTCTTCCGTGGAGTTTGGAGCCAAGGTGAAGCAACCTTGTATCAGAAATAACCGTATAACCCAGCGCTTTATGGCCTCAGGCTGTATATCATAAGTGAAGGCAGTCCTCATAAACATGTGAAATGAAGGTGAATGGGTTATAAAAGTTCCTGTAACAAGCGATCTCTTTTACGTTCATCACAAGCAAAGAATTCCAACTGCATCATAAATCTATTATTTTTCAAAGTATCGCATTGTCAAAAAAAATAATAAAAAAAAAAAAAAAACACGACTAGCTCTGTGTCTGGCAGCTGAACAAGTTTACGTGGAAAAGTCAGTTTTAGACAATTGCATTAATCTTATTCTGCCCATAAAGCGCCCATAACTGAAATTACTGACTTGAGGGTACTGTGCCCTTCCTCTTGAATCATTTACTGCTGGGCTGTTAGACACAGCTCGGTCACCTTTGATACCACAGAGCTGCCTGCCACTTGGGAAACGGATAGAAATGTTTTAAGAATGAAGAATATTTCAGAGTAATAACCAAGTTTCTTGAATTTCGATGGGAAAGAGTTAGAGATCAAGTAGGATTTTTGTAACTTTGAATCAGTAATTCATTATTAATTGCACAACAAGAAAACCAGCCAAATGTAATATTGGCTGAAGTATATATTTCTTTAAAATCGAGTTATCACAAAAACGGAATTTTTGATCTCATTATTAAATACGTATGTGCAGCATCTGAATTGCGCTCTAAATTGTGCTCCTCAATTCAATACAAGTTTTACATGGACCAGGTAAAAGAAAGTTGGTCTTTTCACATACACTGCATTTTCCTTCTTTGCAGATGAAATGCCATCAGACATTTCACTCTGTTAAATCTTTCTTTCTTTTTTTTCTTTCTTTTTTTTTTTTTTAATGCAGTAAGGTCTAAATCTTCATATATTTTATTTCAATACCTTTCGCTCATTCCCATAGCTAAACAAAAGTGAGGTTCTGGGCAATTTTTGAAGCTAAAATGACTTTTCTGCCGCAGGAATTTTATCAGAAACTTCAGGGAAATCTAAACATGTTTAGCATTTTCAAAACATTTTCCCTTCTCACCTACATATTTTCAACCGCATGAACACGCAGTCACGTTTGATTTATAGCTATGGCCAGTACACTTGGTGCGGACTGTTGCACAGAACTATTTCAGAGTTATTCAGACGAGGTGTCAGGCTGAAATCAGGCCGCAGTTTGACTCTGGTTCGGTCTCCTCACCCCTCACCCCCTTCCAAAAAGACGAGGAACACAGAGAGGCCGGGGCCAGGTATCAGCTGGCTCAAATCTGTGCCGGAGCCAAGCTCCGACGCTGCTCAGGGGCTGCAAACCTGTGTCCCTGCTGAGGAGGTAACACCTCCCTTGATGGGATTTAGGGGACAGACAGATAGGAAAAAAAAAAAAAAAAAAAAAAAAAAAAAAGGCACACAGCGACAATCAGCTCCTGGCTTAACATTAAATGAAATTTTTTAGGTTTAAGGGGACCACGAGCCCTTACTGTCCGATCTGCTCATTGCACGCTTGCTTTTTGTTTCCCCCCATAAGGGCACTAAATTCAGACGGTTGTGAAATAAGGAACGGGACGTGGTTTAACGCTACGAAAATAGGGACGGAGCAAGCAGCTGGCGTGACTGAAAGGGTCTTGAAGGGCTGATCGGTTTGATACGCTGTCTCCATACACAAGGGTCCAAACATCAGCTCGGATTATACCGGCGTGATTTATTGTGGCTTGCTCGGTAACAGCCATTACGGAGGAGAGTATTCTTTTTCTCCGCTGACCTCCACCCAGATTTGCTAAACATAATGTGCAGTTCCCGCTTGTTAAATTTTCTCCTCGCCTATTCAGTGCCAGCCTGAGTTATAAACAGGGGGTTCTGGTTTGTACTATTTATTTCCCCCCCTAGTTTTAGGAGTGTATTTTTAGAAAAATTGCCGCTCATTTCTTAGGAGTAAAACAAAACAAAGGCTATTATCATTGTTTAAACAATTGGTTTTCTTTGAATTATATACAAAACTTGCTTACATTCCCAAGGATCGAGCTCTCAGCAAACAAAGCAGGTCTGGAGAAATTCCTAGCCCTCTGAACAAACACTTTCCAACCTTGATTTTTTTTATTTCCCCCCCTTTTGGAAACTTCCAACATGAGCAGCACCAAACCCTTCCAAGCCAGCAAGACTCCCCCACTGACGGGGTCCACCAACCCCAAACAAAACTAAAACCCATCCGCCCTGTGTTTGGTGTGCTGCTTGCAGGGGGCAGAGGGTGATTTTGCCCACACAGGGCCCAGAGTTGGCCTCGGAGGGTGGCTCTCACCCATGCCACGATGGCATTGCCCCCCAAATCCAACCACAAGACCCGCTTTGGTTTTGCACCCTGGAGGTCCCCATGCATAGGGGCTTCAAGGGCGCTCGCCCTGCCTGGCTACACTAAATGGGGGACCCCAGGGCTGCAGCCCTCGCTCCTTCCCCACTCACCACTCTCTTCTGGGGCTTGATGAGGGGCCGGCTGAGGCCGTTCATTTTGGTGTAGAGCCCGCAGGCGTTGCACAGGTAGTTGCCGGTGCCGTCCCTCCTCCACAGCGGGGTCTGGATGGAGCCGCAGTTGACGCACTCGCGGCTCTCGGACAGGTCCTCCAGCAGCTCTGGGGACAGGAGCAGAGGGGACAAGCGGTGGGACACGGCCTGGACAGCGGCACCGGGGGGCGCAGAGCCCCGCAAAGCCCCGCGGAGGGGCGCGGCCGAGCCCCGTCGGAAAAAGCAACTCCCAGCAGCGACAGCAGCCCTCGGGTGATTTAAAAAATAATAATAAAAATCCTTTTTTTTATTTCCCTCTCCCGAGGTGCGCCCGGAGGCTGCCGCCCCCCCAGCGGCGACGGGGCCGGGAGCGCAGCGCAGCGCCCGCAGCCCTGCCCGGGGGGCTCCCTCCGACGGCTCCCGGCCCTCGAGTGGTTTGGCAAAAGCGGCTGGCACCTGGGGGCCGGTGTGCCAAGGGGGAGAGGGTTTTGGAAAGAGGGGTGGGTTGCTGGATGTTTGCTCCGGGTCGAGGCCGGGCGGGAAGTTTGGCGGCAGGGGGGTCTCGTCGGGAGCGCTTTGCGAAGGGCTTAAACTTCGGGTGCAGGGGGCGGCTGGGGACCTGAGCTGCTAAGGCAGCCACGGGGAGAGAGAGCTTCACTCGGTTGGTTTGGTTAAATCCGACCCCGTTGTTAGGAAGCGGAGGAAATGGAAAAACGTGGAGTGTTCTGCCATCCTGCTCGGACAGCTACTAAACACTGAAAAAAAATAAAAAAGGTCTAAATGCACGGCAGAGAATAAAGAGAGCCCACACGCAAAAGCAAACACCTTTCCCCTCTGCCAGTCCTTGTATACTCGTTCTGTCTCACCTCTCTACATTTCGTGGAGAAAAAAAATAAAAATAATAATAATTTTAAAAAAAAGAAATACGAATTTCCCTTGTAACGCGCCGCGCTGAGCAGAAATAATTTGAAGGGAGCGCTGTGATTTCTGCAGCAGCTTTGGCGGTCAGGCTGGGAAAGCCTCTGACGGAGCGTGGATGATCTTTAAGGTCCCCTTCCAGCCTAAACCCCTCAACGATCCCAACCTCAGCTTCGCCACCGAGTTTTGCTCCCTCCATCCCCTCCGCTACCTGCCTGAATTCAGCGTTTGCTTACTCTTTTCTCCTTCCCTTATTAGCTTTGCGAGCTGTAAAGCGAAAGGGGGCTCGTAAATGTCAAGCGGCTTTCGCTACGGGGCTCTGGTGGCACTTGGCTCTTACAAAGAAACGGCTCTTGGCCCGTGCCCACCACGTTACATTTCTCTCGCCCCTTCATTTGCGAGTGATTGCGAGTTCAACGGGAATCAGAAAGCGGCAGGGTCCAGAGAGCACAGCCCAAATTACGCTGTCAGCTTGTGGCTCTCAGCACATCACCAAGATTTATTAATCTTTGCACTAAAAGCGCCACTGACTACTGTAATCAGGAAAATGCTTAAGGTCTCAAGGACGCTGGAAGTTAAACAGTTATTTGTCTCTGCTATTTACTTGATAGCATTACCTTCGTGCCTACTGAAAGAAACCCTGCCGTGATAATATTTCCCGGGCTTTTTTTTTTTCTTTGCCTTTTTTTTTTTTTTTAAAGTATTTTCCTCTTAACGCGTGAGAAATAGATTTATCTCGAAGGGCAGCAAAATAAAGCTCTCGTTATAGATAAATATTTAGCAACCCTTCCAGCAACGTCAAAGAAGCCGTATCAGGCCGGCTAAATATCTCGCTATCAAAACGCATCTGCCGGCCGCGGCAGCGACGGGCAGCCCCCGACTGCTGGCTTCGCTGTGGGATTTCGTCCCCCAGGACCCAAAAAAACCCACAGCCGAGGGGACAGGGCAGTGGCAGCCGTGAGCACAGGGGCTTGTTGCTGGAAGCATAATCAGTGCTGTTATTATTCCGACAAAAGCGAGGCAGCGGGCATCCCCCGGCTCCTCTCCCCCGAAAAAAAATAATAGTATATATATATTTTTAGTTCCTCCCATCACCTAGCTTTCCACTAGAATTTGGGGAAATCGTGTTAAAAACTCGATTTTCCTGTCGGCTCTGCTCTCCCTCTCCCACCTCTGAAGCTGCCCCTTCCCCGCTCCCCCTGTCACTGCAGCGAGCACCAAGCGGGTGGCTCCAGGAGCCCCAAACCCGTCCCGTGGCACCGGGAGGGAAAAGGCAAACGGGATCGGGGAATTTTCGGCGACATTGCACTGAAAGGGAAAAATCACGGCGGGCGGAAAAACGCCTCCCTGGTGGGCAGCTTGTGATTAAAGCAAACGCTGCCCCAGTGCCTGCGTGTGGGTGTCCATACACATCTATACATGCCTGTATAGGACCCCCTCACGCCTCTGTATTTACATACGTGTTTGCTGCCTAAATATATTCTAGAGAGGCACCTGAATATATTCTAGAGAGCTCCCTAAATATATTCTAGAGCTGAAGAGGCTGCAATAATCGTTAACTACATGCCTGCTGCAGCTCGGCCGCCACTTCAGGGCTTAAAACACCGACACCGCGAGCTGCCTTCCCTCGGAATAAAAAGGTGACAACACCTCTGAAGCGAAAGCAAAATTCCCTCGGGACGCTGCGGCGTTTTGGGCAGCAAGATTTGAACGGGGTTTTTCGTTCCTGTCAGCGGAGCGGGGTTGGTTTGTTTTTATTTTTATTTTTTAATTATTATTTTTATTTTTAAATCCTTTTTAAACGAAGCAACGGAGAGGATGGCAGATTCAAGAAATAATCGCACATGGGCTGAGCGAGCCCGGCAGCTTCCCCGAGCGCCCCGGGACCGAAAAACCCGCAGCGAACCAATCCTTCACCGGATTCCCGTATTTAGGGGCAAGCAGAAAAGCACCAAACCGGGGAAACCCTTACGGCCGGCGACTCGCTGGGGGGACTCCCCCAAAAAAATAAAAGCAAGAAGAAAGCCAAAGCAACGCAGGAGCCGCCCCCGCGTCCCGCCACGGGCACGCGTGGGTCCCGTCCCGTTCCCCTGCCCGCCCCATCCCCTCGTCCACCCCGTCCCCCGTCCGCCCCGTCCCGTGCCGTCCCCCCCCGTCGCCCCGCTCCGTCCCGGCTCCTACCTGCGCTGGGGGCCCGGACGGGGATGGGGGCGGCCCGGCCCTGCAGGCAGTGCAGCATGGAGTTCTCGAAGGGCGCCGTGGGCCAGGCGGGGGTGAGCTGCGGCCCCACGTAGGACGTGTAGGGCGCCGGGTAGGAGCCGTTGAGGGGCCGAGCCAGCGGGCTGTACTGATCCCGGGCGCCCAGGCTGTTGCCGTAGGCTCCGGGCTCCCTGGAAGCCCCGTTGGCCACCGGCGGGCTGGGCGAGTAGGGGAAGCGGCCCGAGGGGTGCGAGCCGCCGCCGGCTCCGTACGAGGGGCTCTCGGCCGCCGGCTGCGACCAGACGGCGTGGCCGCCCCCCGGGTGGCTGGGCTGCGCCGCCCCGCTGCCCTGCAGGTAGGGCAGCGTGGGCAGCATGGAGCCCACGCGGGTCGTGGGCACGTAGACGGGCGAGCCGGGCGAGGAGTGCATGAAGCCGCCCGGGGATCCGTCGTAGGGCGCGGGGCCCTGCGCGGCCGAGATGGCCAAGGTCTGGTACATCTCCTCGGGCTGCTCGGCGCCGCCGGCGCTGGGCTTGGCGCCGCGGCTGGCCCAGATCAGCTTGGTGGCTCGCTCGAAATCCGCCAGGAGCAGGACGTCCTCCCAGCCGGGCGGGCCGGGGGGCTGCGGGACCCCCGAGGGCTGCGACGGGGCGGGCCGGGGGCCGCCGTCGGGAGGCTCGGAGGAGCTGCGCTCGCCCTGGGAGCCGCCGCAGGAGGAGGAGGAGGAGGAGGAGGAGGAGGAGGAGGAAGGCGAAGGAGGAGACGGGCCCGGCTCGCTGGCCGCGAAGGGGCAGGAGGAAGCGCCGGAGTCCGCAGCGCCCCGCTTCAGCACGCACCAGCCGCCTTCAGCCACGGCCATCCAGGTCCCCTTCTAGCCGCTGGGTGGGGATGGGGAAGGGAGGAGGGCAGGGGGAGGAGGGAGGGAGGGAGGGAAGGAGGGAGGGGAGGGGGGTCCGCAGGGCAGGGCGGGGAGGGAGGGCACAAAAGAGGAGGGAGGGAGGGGGGGGGGGGGGGGAGAGAGAAATAATAACAACAAAGTTAGCGAGCGGGACAGCCGCTCTCCCTCCCGCAACCAGGCTCAGCGGGGACCCTCCGAGCGCCCCATGGCTCACACCGCCCCACCGCTGCCCTCCCCCGTCCCCACCGGGCTCTGGGCAGGGTGCGGGGACGAGGGGGGGGCAGAGGGACGTGTCCCCTGCCTTGGCCGCCGCCGCTGCCCTTGTTGTTGTTAGCGCTGCCTCAATGAATGAGTCATTTGACTCGGTTCCACCGAGAAAACAATTAGCAGGGCGATCCCTTGAAGGGTGCTTCTCCGGAGGGAGACGGGAGCTTCTCCGCCGGGAGCCCTGCTCTTTTGCTCGTTTCCAGCCCAAGGTCACGGAAAGGAGGAGGAGGAGGAGGAGGAGGAGGAGGGAAGGCACCCGGGAGCCGGGCGATGCGCAGGGGCCGGGCCCCGACGTGTGCGCTGTGGGGCCGGGGCCGGGATGGGGTCGGGGCTGGGGGTGCTGTGCTTGGGGCAGGAGCCGGTGCCAGCGGGACGGCCCCGACCCCCAGCAGGTCCTTTTGGGGTCGGCACCGTCCCGCCGCCAGCCGGGCACCGCAGGCATCCCGGGGCCGCCGGGGCACGGGCACGCAGGCAGGCGGGCACCCGAGGCGCTTCGGGGGGGAAAGAGCAGAAAGGGAAAGGGGACTCCGAGGGGTGACAGCGAGCAAAGCCCCCGGTGGGGGTCCCCTCCCTCAGCCCACCGAGATAACCGCCCCCCGACCCGCGCAGCGCGCCCGGCCCCACGCCACCCACCCCCCGGCAGACGGGGACGCCTCTCCCTATCCCCCTGCGAGATAACGGGCGGATAGATAAGGGCCGGCCAGATAAGGGCTGCAGCCACCGGCATCGGATGTTTGCCCACCGGGGTTCCCCGGGGCTCCCCCGAGCCGGGAGCAGCTCGGCTCCCCTCGGCGGCCGGCCCCGGGGTGGGCTGTGTGTGGGGCGGGGGGAGATGGGGCCGGGGAAGCTCGGGGACAAGCGAAAAAGGGTCGGGCCAAACCTGCAGCCGGTGGCCCTCATGGGGCCGGGTCCCGGGGAGGTAAATCCGGTGGCGAGGGGGGCGAGCGGCGGCGGCGAGTCCGGCGGCGGCGGCGGGCGGCTGGATGTATAAAAAGGAGAGAGGAGGAGGCGCCTCTCGCAGCCCTGCCGGAAAAGTGCAGGCAGCAGCCGCTGATTGGGCTCGGCCGGCCCTAAAACAAACACGGAGCTCCGCGGGGGTGCCAGGCCCGGCGGCGAAGCCGGCCCGCGGCTCGGCCACGGCGGGGGCGGGCGCCCTGGAGGCCGCCCCGTCGAGGGGGGGGGACGGGGATGGGGACACGGGGACACGGGGGGGGCACCGCGGGGATGGGATGGGATGGGATGGGAGGGGAGGGGGCAGCGGCCCCCTGCCCTGGTGTGAGCGGAGGGGGCTCGTATAAATGATGATGATGATTTTAAGCCACAATGAATGCCTCCCCCCCCCCTCTCCTCCCTCCCCCGTTTAGGGGGAATGTTCACGTTTTCTTAGGGATTTTTTTTTGCGCCCCGGAGGATGTGCCCTTGGCTCCCGCTGTAAGGGATCAGGTGAACGACCCCAAATCTCCCGATTCTTATAATCAGAGCCATCCGAGAGGAAAAAACCGTGGCTCCTCCTTGAGCTGCCCCAGCCGTCAGGTGAAGCCAAAGCCGGCCGTAGGATGTGGCCAAGCCAGCAGCAGGCGGTAGGCATTTTTCCGCTGTTTCTTTCTCATTCTTCCCTTTTTCTCCCCCCTCCCAAACCTCTCCCTTTAACCCTTCCCCCCCCCTTCCCTCCCCCCAGCCCTATCCTCTTATCTCAGCTGTGTACAAACCGATACGGCACTTAGCAGGAAAGTGACTGGAAATTAAAATAACTCGGTTCGCCAGAGGTTATCAGCTGGGTATCTGTCATCATCAGTCCCTCCAGAAAGACGCATCCGCGGCCAGGGCTGCCAGCAGAGCTCAGCCCGGGCTCGCCGGGGCCGCATCCAACCCGGGGCCCGGGCCCCGCTTCTCCTGGGGGGTCGCAAGGCAAAGGTGACCGGGGCAGGCGACGACAGAGGCTGGGGGATGTCGCACGGGGCAGCCAGCTGCTCCGCCGGCGCCTGGGAGGGGGGGGACGTGTCGCGACAGCGAGGCTTTATCGCGCGCCGTGATTGCGGGGATGTCGCGGCAGGGGTCGGGGAGGGACGAGCGGGTGCCTGGGGAGCCCGGTTCCCTGGCGGACTGTGGGATTAAAGGCGGGCTAATGAACTTCTGGCTAATGAACAGCGCTCCTCGGGTCGCCCTGCCTGATAAAAAAGGAAGATTGGAGGCACTTTTTCTTTTCTTTTTTAACCTTTTTGACTTTTAGACGCACTTTCGTGGGTGCAATTTTCAACAGAAAACGCTTCGTCGTCTCGAAACGCCCTGCCTTTTCTGCCGACACGATTTTGCCACTTTATTTAATTTTTTTTTTCCCGTGTTTTCACTTAAAAAAAAATAATAAAAAATACTCTCCAGGAGCGGGGGAAGGATGCAAACGCCGCTTCGTCTCAGCTGGGTTGCCGCCGCGCCCCGTAACTGTGCTTTATTAATTAATATTAATTGCAAGTCCTTAATTTTCCCATTTAGCAAGCCCAGCCGGACTGGGGCCAGCGTGGCAAACCGCCCCCACGCACCCCTTGCCCCTCCACCCTCGCTCCTTCCCCTTTCAGCTCTGCCCCCGGGTCCAGCCCTCGGCTGCTCCCTCTTCGTGACGTCACCGCCTTCCCAAATCCCCGCGTGACGTCATTTTTCAGCCCGGGGCCACACGGCGGGGCGGTGGCACCAGGGCGGGATGCGCCATGGGGTGCGGGGGTTTTGGGGCCGAGGGAAACCCCGCAGGGGGATGCTCGGAGCTTGGAGGCACCCCGGGGAGCCGAGGCAGCAAGGAACTGTCCGTCGTGGCCAAAAAGGGAAGGATGATTTAAAAAAAAAAAAAATACTAAAAGGGTTTGCATCCAATTAAGGCAAAGCCCCTCACGGGCACTTCGGCCTCCCAAAAAAGGGGTGGGGGAGAGGCGTCTGCGGGCGCGCCCTGCCCGCTCCTTCCCCGGCCCCCAGCTCGGTGCAGGGCCGGGCCCCGCAGTGGGCAGCCCCGACCGGGGGTCACTTTGGGGACTGTCGCGGCGTGGAGCGACTTCTTCCCCGAGCCTTGTTTATGTAACTTAATGTACTTCAGAAACTGCCGGCGAGTTTAGGCCGGGCTGATAAGCCCAGCGGGTATTGCAGGCGACGTGCCGGCAGCTTCCCCCCGCTCTGCTCTCGCTCCCTTATCCGAGCTCCTTAAAATACCCTTTTATCAAGGCCACCCCGTGATACGGAGCGATTCCAGTCCCCGGCGGCTGTGACATTGGAGCGGGCTGAGCCACCGCCGCGGGCACCGGCCCCGGATGGCTCACTTTTATTTTATTTTATTTTATTTTATTTTATTTTATTTTATTTTATTTTATTCATTTCATTTCATTTCATTTCTTATTTCATTTATTTCATTTCTCTTCATTTCATTTCATTTCATTTCTTATTTCATTTATTTCATTTCATTTCTCTTCATTTCATTACATTTCACTCCATCTCACTCCATTTCTTTTATTTTTTTTTATCTGTCCTCTCCCCAAAACCCCCGCTCCGAGGCCGGCCTGCAGCTCCAGCCTTGCCCTCCGGCTGCAGGAGGCAGGATCCGGCCCTCCGGCTGCTCCCCGGCCCCGGGCAGCCTCCCCCGGACTGCGGAGAGGGGGAGATCCGGGGGTCCTTTCCCCTTGCAGCCTGCCGGTGCTCTCCCCACCACCACCGGGACCTGATCCGCCGTACTTTGGGGTGATTTCCCCGGGGGCTTTCAAACCCCGACACTCACACCAGCGGATTTTTTATGGGATTGGTGGTTGAGAGCGGGTTCCTTTCCTTTTTTTTTTTTTTTTTTTCTAATAATGATCTGCAGCTTCTTTTTTTTTTTTATTTGCCCTCCCTCCAGCCCCCGAGCTCCGCCTGGTTAATGATTTCAACCTTTAAAAAAAAAAAAAAAAAAAAAAAAAAAAGGAAAAAAGAAAAAGGCGGTGTTAAAAGCAGCGCAAGGCGCGGAGGAGAGGCTCCGACGGCCGCGCCAGGCAGCCCCGGTACCGGCGGGGCGGGCAGGGTTAGGGCGATCCCCCCCCAGCTGCTGGGAGGGCTCCGGGAAAAGACCAGTTCCCAAAAACCCACCCTCAGCCCTTCGCTGCTTCCCGTAGCGGTCGCGTAGTTGCCTCTCTTCCTAGCTCCGAAGGGCTGGGACCGGGCTTCATCCATCCCTTGCCTCCCCATCCTCTAGGAGAGCTCCTCGTCCTCCCCCTCCGCTATCACGGCGGTGTCAGCCTCCACCCAGTCCCATCCTGCCTCCCCTATATCCCCACAGCAGAGGGTACAGATACTTTTTTTTTTTTTTTTTACTTAAAAAAATAAAAATCAGACAAATTTCAAATAAAAATTAGACATATTCCCAGGGCATTATCCCACTCCGCTAAGAAAATATCGTTTTGTGCTTCCAAACGAGCCCGCCGCGCATCGCTGCGCTCCTTTTATTATTATTATTATTTTTTTTAATTTTTGGTCTTTGCTAAGAAATGCCACAAAGCAGCAAGATCGGGCAAAAGCTCCCAGCGCGATGTTTGCCGTGGGACCAAATCCATCCATCCATCTGTCTGTCCATCCATCCATCCTGGCGACACGTTTTGCGGGCTTTTGCTCTGAAAAACCGGAGCAAACAGCACCGCTGCTGTTGGCACTTGTCGGAAGCGCTCGGCTCCCGTTGGGAAACAATTTTGATGATGATTTAGCCGCTTTACCGAAGAGTCTGAGACCAAGGCTAATTTAAAAGAAAAAGGTAAAAAAGAAAAAGATAAAAAGGAAAAAAAAAATATTAAAAAAGATGTAAAGGAAAAAGATGTAAAGGAAAAGGAAAAAGGTAAAAAAAAAAATAATAATAATAAAATAAAAAGATAAAAAGGAAGAAAAATTAAAAAGATGTAAAAGAAAAAGGTAAAAAAGAAAAAGATAAAGAGGAAAAAATGAAAAAGATGTAAAAGGAAAAGAACCAGCCACAAACCAGATAACAACAAACCAACGAAAATTGCGATCTGACTTGAGCAAAACTCTTCCTTACTCCAAAACTACAATTCTCAGATGGTTCTTCCGCGGATAATGTCAAAATGTTGGGGTTTGCTCCTGCTCGGGCTGACGGTTCATTAGAAAACGTTAGAATATCTCCCAGAGCGGGTCCGACCAGTTCTGTAAATTAAAATCCTGCTGAAAAAAAAAAAAAAAAGAAAAGAAAAGAAAAGAAAAAAAAAAAAAAAAAAAAAAAAAAAAAAACAACAACAACAGCAGCACCAACAAGCCCGACGCCAACAAATTCAAGGCACCACATCAGAGGGCGGCAGGCTGCAGTTAGCGGCTCGGGGTAATTAGGCAGCCCATTAACAAATAGCCTCGCTCCTCGTCGCCCTAAAAGGGAGGCCGGTGCCTCCTGCCCCGGGAGGCAGGCGCCCTGCAGGCAGGGTGGGGATGCTAAATATAAATAAATACGTGAATGTGCCGCGATTTCCACTCCGTACACGTAACGCCCGAGGTGTTCATCCCCTTTCCCTTAAGCCTCCAGGAGCGAAGAGGCTGTGCAAATAATTCACCCTTTTCGATTCTTTTAGGAAAATGCTGCTTTGTACCGCCGTTATTGCCGGTCGCATTGCATTTGCAACTAATTGTTAATGGACACCCGTATTTTTCAATAATGAAAAGCGCAATTAGGGAGCCGGTTGTCCCCACAGATGGTTGTAACGGGGTGGCTGCAATGCATCGTCCCGCTGCTGTTATTGGTGTCTTCTAAAAGGTCACAGCCGAATGAATTTCAAGGCACCAAACCACTCCATTTTACGTCCCGATCAGATGGCTACGAGCAAGAAGTGCTGCGGTCGGTTACACATAAGGGTGGTTTTTACTCTCTGTAATCATTTCTTACATTTATTGTCACTGCTGGACATAATACATGTGTAAGGAATTAAAGCTTTAACACAGAATTGGCAAAGTATGTGGGAGTGATCCAAATGTGCTTTTTTCTTTCTTATTTTTTTCTCTTCAGTATTCATAATATGGACAGAGTTAGCAAGCCTTTTCTTGAGTAACCACTCCTCCGAGTAAATCAATGTGATGGCAAGGCTATACAGTGACCAGCATTTCCGAGAAAAAAAAAAATAAAATAAAATAAAATAAAAAGACCTAGACGTTTTCAATAAACTCTGAACATAATACCAAGCAACTGTATAACAAGATACCCTCGGGGATTTAAGGCTAACATCCATTTGCAACCAGGATCACATCTGGATCACGCTTTTAGCGTTTAGTGATGACAATCAAATATAAGTTCAGCCATACACAACTGTAATAGCTAGCTGTGGAATAAGGAGAAGAAAATGTTTTAGGATAGATTTACACATACTGCATGCCTTGCTTCAGCTTTGCAGCAGTGCATTTTCATTGTTAGGACGTTCTGTAGGTTAGTCTTTCTGACAGCGAAATCAAACACTGATTTGAGTGCATGTGAATCAGTGTTTGCAAAGAAGTCCTGCATCTGTGATTTTGCTAATTTATCCAGATCCTTAATATGATTTTAGGCTACTCATTCAGATGGAATTTGTCCTCACTCATGATGACTGGAGAATAAGAATGAGTCCCGAGAATGAGAGCTCTGTGGAAATACCTGGTGAAGCAATGAACCTCACAGATTGCTCTGTTGGGACATTAGCAATATGAAGTGCCACGCGGCCCGTCAGGTCATGACTGCAGCTTAGCCCAGCTGGCTTTAAGCAGATCCTGTCCCAAAGCCCAGATCCATACGTGGACGCCTAACGCAGAGCTTTCTGCTGCCACAGCTGGGAAGGCATTGATCCCAAACAAACAGGCAGCTCTAGTTCAGCAACTCCCGTAGATCCTATAACGAGCTTAGCAGCTCTAAGGGCAAGGTAGATGTTCCTTGTTTTATGTTGAGCTCTGGCAGGTTAACAGCACCCCTTTAGGGATGGCAGAGAGGGTACCTCCCAGCCCCATGGCTAGCACAGCCCTATAAACTTGCATTGTTCTTGCTGCTGGGCAGCAAGGTGAAAAGAGCATTTGCAGCAATAGCATCTGGTGGTATCACAGCTAAACCCAACAGAGCCCCAGGTGTGCTTGCTGATGAAAGCTCAGCAGTGCTCAGCTGGCTCATTGGCTTCTCCCTAGCAGAGGACTTGAGGTTGCAGCTGCTATTGGGTCTCCACTCACACCGTGTCCTCGGGCTGAGCATGTGGGCTGAACTCCAAGTCCTTCATCCTTCCCGTGCCACATCCAGGCAGCTCCCATGGGCTGGAGTTTTCTTCTGTGACATGAAGTACATGCAGCACGCAGCAGGAGGCTGAAGACAGGCACAAGGAAGTGAGGTGGCAGCAAATGTTCATGCTGATATTCAATTCTTACATCTTAGGTAAGGCAGAGCACATAGTGTGATTTTGGGGCACAGATTTTTGATGGCTTGCACAGCAGGAAGGGGAAAGCTGAGGGAAGCTGTCAGCATTCCCCCAAACACCCCTACCATGACAGCCAGGCAGTACCAACCGGCCCGTAATGACCACAGCTGTAGGTAATGTTACATAAACCAACGCGTTTCAGCTTCTAAGCAAAGCCAGAACTCTTCCCCTCGTATCAGTTAAAATATTTCCTTTTACCCAAAACAAAGTTTTTCTCTCTGTTTCTGAATTATTTAACCTGGTAAAGGACCAACTGTGAAACAAATGGGTTCATTCTGAGAGGATGGAGCAAGTGCTTCGAATTTTCCTCTCCCTTTCAGTTTGGCTGAAGGGGTCACACCTGGGGTGGCAGAAAATGTCTGTCACATCTGGCCTCTCACAGCCTGGATCAGAAGCCAAGATCTCAGCACCTGACCAGAAACCACAGCAAATCCTCTCATTTTCTGCCCAGTGACCAGGGTGTGGAGAAAGCAACCGCCCCTGAACTGCCTTAAACTACCCCATCTGTGCTTCGGGCTTAAAGCTAAAAACTCATTTCCTGGAAAAAGTAGGGACCAACATGAATACCCTCCAAGATGTTTCACTCAGAGAAATTCAGGGGGATGTAATTCAGCCTAAACCCAGACTTTTAGCTGTACTCTTCTTACTCCCTGCAAGAATAATTATTACTGACCTCAGAAACCCTGCCTGTTGCCCGTGCTAAGTTTTCATATCGGCTCAGTTTTGCTTCTGATAGCTTCAACAGAGTTGTTGAATGACATTTCCTTTAGCGGGACTTTTCCAAACAAATTAACTTCATTTCTGCTTGCAAGAAATAGAAAAACATATTTTGCTTGTGCCTGCTTGGAACTACGTGTGCCTGTGAGGTCCAAAGGGTGACACATCTTCCACGAGTGTTTCCTCTCATAAGCGTAGGGAGCAGAAACTAATGGCTGTGGGTTGTAACTACTAGAAAGCTGAAAATACTCGCTACAAAATAATATATGATACCCAAAGCTACTCTCTTGAACCTGGGGAACACAGAGCTGACTAGGGTGAAGCTGCAGGGAGAAGCAGAAAGCAAAACAGTCAAAGCTGAGCTGGAAAAGGAGGCCCGCTGAAGGTATCAGGGTGACTCCCTTGGACGAAATGAGGCCCGGCCCTCGGAGAGCTGAGCCGAGCGCTAACTGAGAGCAGCTAGGCTGAACCCTTCACGTTGGCTGGGCATTTTGGATAGAGACAGTGTTATCACAGCAAAAGCAGAGTATGTTCCCTGCTTTGTTATGGTTAAGGGAGAGAAATGCCACGCGGGTGGGGAGGGAGGTTAAAAGGCACCATCTCACTCCGGGCTCTGTTGCTGACTGGAGCTTGGGGAAAACACCCCAGGGGCTTTCAGGGGCTGGCTTATGGGCTGCTTCAAACCCACCCAGCTCTTCCTATAAAAGCAGAATCCAGCAAATCTAGAATTACACCTCACTAAAAAGACTAGCAATACATAACTGTTATACTATTCGGCCTTACAGTGGTTCCCAGTGTCTGTCAAAACTGCACCGCTTAATGGACTGAATTATTTTATCGGCCCTCTGTTTGGAAAGCAGAATCCTGCTGTGTAAGGCTCCAGAAGTAAGTAAAGCCTAATGATTAAGGACCAAGCTCCAGTGGGAGTTTTGCTGGAGAAAGGCCTGCACAAGTTGACCTAGTTAATTAATATGTACTAAAATGCAGTTTCCTTTACAGCGCTACACCCTAGCGTCAAGCTTAGAATCACTGAATTTGTTAAAAGTTGAGCAAAGTGGCTCATCTGTGGTCACCTCTTGGTAAAAAAAATAAAAAGTAAAAAAAAATAGGCAAAATGATACTTTTAGGGAAATGTGTTTATAATTAAAATAAATGTAGTGGTCTAAATGAGCAGTACTGACAGTATTAAAAAGGATAATGACTTAATTATTTTTGTTGATGTCAGTTATTCATTTTTTGGGCCATCAGGCTATAAACCAGGGTAATTTATTGACTGCAATATAAACTGGAAATGTGCCATATTATTCAAGAAAAACAATACACTGCAAAAACAATACAGAGAAGAGGTAATTTGTACAGAGTTCATGAGACAATTATATCATCTAATTACGAAACTGACTCACTATGCCCTTGGCTCTATTTAGTAGAAGAGAATTGAAGGACGTACTAAACATACTGAGAGCCTAGTAATTTAAATTTAAATCCTGACTGTACACCCAAGCATCCAGGAACTGGTGTGATCCAGCACATAGATCAGGAGACCTGAGGGAGTATTCCTTGATTTGTGACTCAGGATACTACTTAATTTTTCAGTGCACTGGAAATTAAACTGCCGGCCCATTTTGCTGAAAAGTGCTTTGAAACTCAGTCAATATCACAGGGGGTCTTTTAGGAAACTTCCACCAACATTTCAACACCAAAAATATTTAAGTAATTAATTACTGATTTCAGAACTTGACAGCAGTTTGAAAACTGTCTGGATTTTACATGCTTCACTGGTGTTTCTGCTGGTGCAATCCAGCAGTAACATTTGTATGCAAGCAGATGTATTTCTTGTTCAAACAGAAGCAAATCGCTAAGGTGTCTGAACTGTAGCATATAACCAAGGCTATGCACATATAACTCACTCTCACACAGCAAAGCTCATCAAAGCTCAGAAATGACCGAGACCAAAACAAAAGCAAGTTGCTGAATTATTCCTCAAATTGCCAAGTCATATCTGCACTGCAACCTTTTGAACTCTTTTCAGATGTTTTTCCTTGAACTTTTTATGCTATTTAAGGAATGTACAAATATTTTCTTTGTTGATCATGTAAAAAAACTTCATTGAATAAAGCTTTTTTTTCCCATCTTTTCTTAATGTTTCTTATTCTGTTTACCGAGCATTTTGTATTTGAGTAGATTTTAGTGGGTGACATCTAGCTATACTACCAAGTTTTGCAGGAGGCTAATGATTATAATGAATATTCATTTATAAAACAGGGAAAACCTCAGTGTCTCTTTGTTTCTATTAATAATAATGCTGGCTTGCACTCAATACATTCTAAAATTAAGGCCATGAGGGTCTAGGAGCTGGAATAGCAAACGGAGAGCCTGGGAGCCTTGGGTCTGACTTTGACCCAGGTATGGAAGGCATAATTCTGTGTGTTGGAGGGTGTCCTTCTACAGTGCATTGGTTTTGGTGCAATGCTGGATTAAGCAATGCCCTCCCACTGCCTGGAGGGACTCCTTTGCCTGGAGCCCAGCAATCCATGGCCTTCTCCACTTGTGTTAATAGAATTCCATGTGGCACCAGGCTGGCAGAAAGACCCTGAAGTGGTTACAGTTAAAAACATCTCCCTCTCTCCTCCTCCTGCAAAAGGTTTATTTTAAACTTCCATCACCTCAGTACTCTGATTTAAGCACTGTCCTGCAAGGAGTTGTTTTGGCACAACTGAGGAGGTGACAATGGCAGGCCAGAGGTGGGAACAAGCATCTGGGACAGGGGCTGGTTGCAGCAGTTCAGTTGCCAAAGGCAGTGGATCATAGGGCTAAGGTGTGATAGTTCATTGTATGAACTTAAACATTGCTTTTCCTGACTGTTTTCATAGCCACCAAGCATCTCTGCTGCAAATCCCTTGTAGTGAACGGCTGCAGCAGTGCTGCTTTTCTATCCCAATGCAGTTCATTTACACTAGAGATTTGCAGTCATGTGAGTTTTATCGTGGGAAAATACAGCATAAGCAAAGCCTCAGCCAAATCATGAGGCCTATATCCTTAAAGACATTTATTTAGATACCTAACATTCAGTCAGTGGAAGGCCTAAATGGATGGGTTTAAAAAGAGTCATGAAGCTGGAGACATTGTCTTGTCCATAGGTTAACAGCCACCTACACTCCCCAGCTGTGATTCCTTGTGGGTTTCTGATCACAGTCTTATTTATTTTGCTTACATGCTAAGGATGAAGTTGCATAAGTGATTCAGAACTGAGTAAGAACATCTCCCAAGTCATTCTGGCCAGGATTTAGGGTTCTTCCATCTTTTCTCTCAAAGTAAAGGCCATGAGTCACTTGCTGAAATCTCCCAGGCCTTCTTTCTTATCTCTCCAGCTTCCTGCCACTCCGTGGACCTCAGGTGATGGTGGCCCTTTGATTTCTTCAGTCCTCTGCCTGTGATGTCTGTCTCTTGGGGATTCAAAAGCTATAACCTAATTCAAATTTTTGCATACTGTTTTGTGAGCACTTGGGCAAACTTGCATAGCCTTTAACACACAGGAAGTCAGATAATATCTAATCTCCTGCGCATTAGGGTAAAAGTGTGTTCCTAGCCCCTTCCAATGCATTCTAGAGAAGACAGCATAGTATAACCTATTCTGCAGTTCCCTAGATGAAAAGCAATCATCCAACTTGTTCACATGCGACTGCATCACAGCGTGACCTCATCCAGAAACCGCTGAAGTCAGTGGAAGAAGATGCAATTCACAAGGGTTGAAACTTTCCTTCGGTGTCTCAGTTAACTGGCCTTCACATCACAATCTGCTCTCTGAGCCCCTACCATGTTAATCACCTGTTATTTTTCCTTCCAGTCTCAACGTAAACCAGGGACTCTGAAGATTTTGTTACTTGTGACCTGTGCTTTCACCAAATTTAAGAAGTATCAATTTTTTCAATAAGACCTTGTTTGCCCGCACAAGCGTGTTCATTCTCTCCTAGTCCACATGCACTTTTCCAGTCCTCCCTGAGATTAGTATGCATTACTGTAATGCAAATAAATTAAAAATAAAATAATGTCATGGTGACTACAATGGAGCTCTTCCATGGCACTCTACTGCACTCTACAAATCATAGAACCACAGAATATCCCAAATTGAAAGGGACCCGCAAGGATCATTGAGTCCAACTCTTGGCTCCACACAGGTCTACCCAAAATACAAATGAATAAGGACATCTAAATGATGGACGTACAATTGCTGCCTGCACAGAAATCATACTCAAGAAAAGGACTGATCTCACATAGTCGTAGTGGATGGTTACAAGCAGCTGGATGAGCAATACTGAGTCAGAGATCCCCCTCCTGCGCTCCCTTTCCTGGCTGTAGCTTATGTAAAAGAGTAGAAAGAAGGAAAACCCACGGAATAATGAAGATGAATGCAATAAATATACCCAAGCCTGTCTACTTGTTTTAGTGGTTAATGCCACTACAGAAACCCTGCAGGGCTTTAAGCAATTCTTAGTGATGAAGATTTATGAAGCCCTTTTAAAAACTTCATTAAAGGGTCAGAGAGATTTAAGTGGCCTTGCAAGCTCTGCACTGAGCCAAGAGATTCACTTAGCAGAAACTCAGCCAAAACAGTACGGGGGGAGATTTCTTGCAAGGACTGCCTCACAAGCTCTGGTCTAAGGGGGATGATGCTGGTACCCATGGGTTTAGGTGGCACAGTGTGCTGCCCAGGTCCCTCACAGGGCTGTAGTACTTAAGATAGCCAAAGAATAGCAAGAAGGAATTATTATGAACAAGATTAAGACTGGTGTAACCTGGTAAACCAGCCAGCTCTGCACACACTGCTTCACTCACTGCTCACACATCTCTTCCAGCTTCCCTCAGTTTGTCTAAAGTACATTAAAGCACTTTTGTAGTTTGGATGCATTCCTCCTTCCGACGACAAGGTCTGCCTGCATCCCTCCAAATCATAGCATGGAGCCATCCATAATGATGCTCTACAAACAGTTGTTTAGGGCTGTGACTATTTAGATATAAATAGCAACACTCATTAATCTGGCAATCACTCCCAGCTATGAAAATGCAAATCAGGTTGGCTTGTTTGTGTTTCTGAGAGAGAGAAGGTGGTGGTGGTAGGTGGGAAGGGGAATGTTCCTAAGGGTGCTGCTGTTTTCACCATGAGCCAGGGAACGTTTCATCTATGCCCTCCAGCACCTCACCCAGCTCCATTCCACCGCTGCTGGCACCACGCTAATCTTGTAAGGGTGGTTTATGGGCTTACGAATTGGGTCAACCCCCTAAAAAACAGCTCCTTATTTATTTTTTTTTTTGTAGGTGTGCAGCAGAAGCTCTGGTTGCTGACAAAACTGACATGCCATTCTGTCCCAGACAACAGTCAGCAGCACTCGGAGAAGCCTACAAAAAATACAAATAAAAATAAACATAAAAATAAAAGATAGCCATATAAAGTGGTCCCTCCTTTTTCTTTTCCTTTTTTTTTTTTTTTTTTTTTTTTTATCCTCCCATCCCCAACATCTTAAATACCTTCAAATCTAAATACCTTCACTAGGATTGGAAGGGGATTCCTGAGTTTTAGCAGTGCATTACGGGAAGGAGAATCTCATAAAGAGGTCAGTTTTCACAGTTTGGGGAGAGTTTGTTCATACTAGCTGTCATTGAGGAATGCACTTTTTACACTTGCGAAGCTTAAAGCACCAGCTTTACACGAATTGAAAGGGACGGAGGGAACTGAGCTCTTTTGAACAGCTGCACCACAATCAGCTTTCTAACCAGGGGTGTTCTCCAGGAAGGGTTAAATTGATGGTTGATGCAACAGGCAGTGCCCAGCCACCTCTCTGGGCGCTAGCACTATCTGGCACAATTTTAGCATCTGCTAAGAGCACAGCATTGGCTGTAGAGTCTCCAGCCTCCAAAGCAAGCCCTGGCAATACTTCCCAAACCACTGTTCAATACACATTTCGTTATTAATATACGGTATAAGGAAGTATAGCCACCGTTACCTACATCCTGCAGCATTTCTTAGAGGAGCAAAGGACCTTACCTCACTATCTTCGTCTGAATACAATTATTTTTGATGCGCGTCTGATTGCTGCATTCCTGAAGCCAGCAACAAAGAAAGGAGGTGTCCTCACATATGCAGGAGCCCAGGGAGATTTGCTAGGGAGCTGATTGCTGCTCACAGGAAGGAGAAGCCTCCCTCATGACACTGAGTCATGAGATCTCAGCACTGACAAGAGCTACTAGAGAAGAGCCAATTGCATCATATTGCGAAGAAGAGCAATTAAGTGCCTTCATTGATACCAGCTTGGCGTGAGCTGCATGCTGCAAATAGCGGCTTCATTCACGCCATCCCAGTGACACGCTGGAGATAGGAAGACCCAAGATAATGATGTTTTGTGATGGCATTGTAGGGACCAGGGGACCAGGAATTGTTCCAGAGCGGGAAGCTACTTTCTCTCACTGAAGACATTGTTTTGATCTAAAAACCTGCTGACTGTGCAATGTTGCTACATTTTTAAGATGCCTTTTTAATTGCTCCCTACGTTGTAGGGCATAGGGAGATTTTGGCAGTAGACAAGGACTCTTCCGAGGCATATGCTAGGAGGGCAGAAGGAATCTGCTCCAGGCAGACACGGGGTTAGCTTACTTTATTTTGATGCCTCCACACCAGGAGCAAGGCTCTCACATGCCCCATAAGGGATACAGGGTAACAAAGAAAAGCAGTGGGTGGCTCGGGAACACAGTGTCTTCACAGCCTTGAGGTGCAGCACCTCGTGTCCCTGACGCTCCTGCCCGGCTGCTGCTGATGGGGGATGTAGCAAGGGCTCATCCAGGAGAGCGGAGCTTTTCTGGGGGCTGCTGTCTGTAAGGCTGTGCTGCTCCAGTAGGCAAAGCATAGGCAGGGCGTAAAAGCACTTGGAGGATTAGTAACAGCTCCAGCAAATAAGTTCACAGGGAATTGTACCCTGGTCCTTCATCTGGAGCTATATTCATAGGCTGCTAATGTAGGAAACTTCTGAGGTGACAGGAATCCATGAATCAGTGGCCCATTTGCCATTGTTTTCTTTTTTCTTCTTTTTTTTTTTTTTTTTTTTTTCTTTTTCCATTTTCCACCTACAGAACAATACAGGTTGTCATAACATTATTTAGAGGCTTGTGTCGATCCCCAATTAGCACTCCTAAGGCTTCTGCTTGCTTCGGGTTTCTGACTGAAACAAAAGATAAAACAAAGCAGAACACAGCCCCACTTTTCCTTAAGCCAGCAGGAACTCTGCCAGCATTTAATTTTTTAAATCTGGTTTCCTCAGCTAATTTAGTCACGTAAAATTAGCAAGCTCAAAAAGGAAAGTGTAAGTGTGTGTTAAGCCTGTAATACCCCGAAGTGGGTAATGTTTCCCATCAGTCCCCTCAAGCAAAGCCTGTACATCTATGAAGAGCCAGATTTTCTTTTATTTTTTTCTTTTTGTTTTTTTTTTTTTTCTTTCTTTGTGGCAAGGCTTTAGCAACAAGCGAGAAGCAAAGTTTGTTGCAAGCCTTCTCTCAGGCTTTGGTTGCTCTTAGGGCTCTTACCTAGGGGCTGTCGCCACATGCCCTTTCTGCAGAGGGGAAGGAGAACATTTCCTCTTTCCTTTCCCCTCCATGTGGTAAAAAGCCACAGGCTTTTTCAGGCTTTTTTCAGGGCTGTGCAACGCTGACCTACTGCCACCAGATTTGTCTGGGAGCTGTTCTTACTGGAAAGCCACCACGAAGTGCCACCACCTCCAGGCTCCCATGGGGGCTCAGATCCCTCCTGCTGCACGGTCTGCAGTGCAGTTGAGCATTTGGGGGCTGCCCATCCAACACCAGAAAAAGGAAGAAAAATGTTTTTAGGTAGTGGGTTTCAGAAGTGTAAAGCTGGCTGCTGCAAAGAGAAAAGGAATATAGGAATATTTTTTTCTCTGTTTCTGTGTCAGATGGAAGTGATGGGTCACCCGTCAATAAGGGTACAGGCAATGTTAAAGGATGGCCAGAGACTGCAGAATCCTCATCACACATCCTTTTTAGAGCAGGTTAAGCAAAAACCTTAGGGAAAGGCCAGACATGGGGGAAAAAGGGGCTAGGTAGCCCTCTGAAATCGCTCCCAAGAGAGTACCTCTGTGGTTCTGCAGATGAGTGATTATCCATGTCTGCTGGTGGACAGTGGAGTCTCCGGGGGGAAATGTTACACTGCTCAAATAAATGATTCATTGAAAATCACTGCCTGGCTCCAGGAACAATTCACTATCAATGTTTTGCCTCAAATCTTAGTCATGAAACCAAGAGGAGTTAAAAAAGGAACAACTGTGGCTCAACAATGAAACCCCTTCAGCAATTAAACCCCACCAATAAATAGCGGCGAGTGCTGGATTGATGCTTTATTTCTAGAAATGATGCTAGCTGTGGAAAATATAAACTGTGTCTTCCCTGCAGACACAGCCAAAACTAATCAAAATACTCCTAGCTACACAAAGGAAATACCTCTGGGCTGTGATAAGGAATATGAATGCAGTTCTTTTACGTCTCCACTAGCTCATAACAATATGATGGACTGGTGGCACCGTTTTCAGCACCGAGATTAATAGCCAGGGAGAAGCTGAGAAGGAGAAAGTGCACTTTCAGTTTTCTTTCCGATGGCTAATTAAAAAGCCCATATCTGAGAGGAAACGTTGTGGAAATGAGAGCTATTTGGATGTGCCTTCCCCCATATACTATCACTCTGCTTCGTGAGGAATGCTTTATTAATGCTAATCTCATCCCTGTGCTTTGACAGAGGTTACAGTTTCCTTCCTTTGCAGCCGCTAAGGCTGAATGCTATTATGGGGTTTGTTTTATGGGAGCATTATTATTTTACTAAATTACCTCATCTTCTGGGAACAAACTTAACCTTGAACTACGAAGCTAAATGGCTTTTTAATGATGCAAGTCTGTTTGGAAATTGTGCTTTGATGACTCTAAATTTTCTTCCTTCTGCATGTTTAACATGTGCAACATAGACAAAAAGTGAATCATTTACGCAATCTTTCCTGATTCCCTGTTTTAAAATCAGATTGCTACAATTATTAGGGTTAAGATGAGTGGGAACAAACTTTCTCCTCAGGATTCAGGCACCACTGAGAAACTCCTCACAGCATGAAAAAAAAAAACAACGTCTTTAGTAGCATGGGAAAGCAACACCAACACTGGCATTGAAATGCTTGATATTTAAATGTTTAAATTCTAAGATGACTTAAAAGTCACTCTTAGGGGCTTTCTGGATGGAGCCTTCTTGTGCTGCCACGGCAGTCAATGAGAAGCTGTGAGAAACAATGAGAAACTACCACTGACCCTAACGAGACTGCCATCAGATCTGCAGTTCAGAGTCAGGACAAATAAAGGTGATTTTATAGGGTACCGTGTAGCATGGTGGACATCTCTGATCCCAGAAAAACTAGGCTTTTGCCTGCAGGGTGGTTGAGCAGAGAGGCTGAAGCACAGTATAGGGCTATTTTGCTGAGATCTGATGTGCACTAGAGGAATTACTGTCTTGGTTCCAGTTTGATTCGCTCCCAAATGCCTGTAAGTCACTGCAAACCCACACAAAAGACTTCTTGAGTCTAGAAAAATGTGTGTCTGTGTTTTGGGTGTGTGCAGTTTGGGTACTTCTGAGACGGTGTTGCCACAAGGTCACCTTTGGGCTAAGCTGGGGGCAGTGTTTTTTGTTTGTGTCAGACTTGAGTGGGAAGAAATACATGAAAACCAAACAGAAACATGCTGTTTGCTCATGGGGTAGCTACACCGTGGTGACCTATCTGTTAAGGAATATTGTCAAAGGTGGAGAGCTTCATTCCACCTCTCCGTGCAGAAGAGCCCTCCATCTTCCTGCAGCAGGAGCTGAGGGCTAGGGGCTGACTCCCTCCTCTTCCCCATCAAATCACCGGACCCACACAGACAGGCACAGTCTGTCCTGGCCTTCCTGGAGGCACCGAGCAGCTCCCTACCTGCTGCTTGTGTGCACACACGTGTCCCTTGCCTGCTGCCTTAGGAAAATGGTGCAGCCTGCCATGCCTGGGGGTTAGGGAACGAGCATTGATAGGGTTTGGCCCTTTGAGGGGTCTTCCCAACCACCATGTTCCCAAGGGAAAAGGTTTTTTCTCCGGCCCCAGATGGATGTGTGGCTTGGCACGATGAGGAAAGAGGTCCACTGAAAGAAGAGGTGATTGTTTGCAATACCAGCATAGCTCAGCCAGGCTGCCAAGGGGTTCCCAGAAGAAAACGCTACCAGGGCCAGGGAACAGGCTGGATAAATTGTTCTGAAGGCTACAGGCAGACCTTGTCCATGTTTAGCTTATGGTTTTACCTCACACTTCTGAGGAATTAAAAGCAGGGTTGTCACGAACAACTCACTTTTAGCACGATGTTCATTCTGCATTTCTTACAGCAAAGAACAGCCCTGGCAGATCATACGGAAACAGCCTCTAATGACAGCCTCAGAACTGGCACTAATTATTTCATCTGTGGCTAGACACCCAAAATCAGCAGAAAGTTGTTCGTAAGAGAAGCCAACAGTCCTGATATCTTGTTTCCTGGTCCTCAGAACTGGCAAAGCTGATGCCTGAGCTTTGCAATAAGATGGAGCCCTTTTCTCTGGGTACTCTCACCAGATGTCCCACTCTTCTAACACCATGCATCCAAACCACTCCAGAAAAGCCTTTCATCCTTTTCTGGGTGCCGTCTCTATAAGATCTCAACCTCTTGCTGTGGCTTTTTATACAGAGACTCTGCACTTGTCACAAGAAATGGCAGAGAGCTCACCTGAAGAGACCACAAACAGCCAAGTGCCCCTCACCTGCACACTTGTTTTTCCCTCCAGCACCCCCGTTCCTGCAGCAGTCCTGGACTCCCATGGTGTTACGAGTCTCTGTGAGAACTCTTGCCCTACAAAGAGGGATGGCCAACTTTCTCCCAGGCAAACTTACGTGCCTACATGCCAAAATCTTTTCTAGACAGGAGCTGTGGGACAACACAACACTGCAGGCACCAGAAAGCTGAGGGAGGAGTCCTGGCAGAAGTTCATTAACTGGGGATAGCAGTGATTCCCCACTTTTCTCCTACATGGTGGGGACAACTGGGACGTGGACTGGGTTTCAAGGCAATTTGGTGGTGTTAGTCTCCATATACTCTGCCAGTTTGCTTCCCCAACCACCCGGGACTGCCCAGGAGGCCCTGTTCCAGAACAGCTCCCATGTGTCTCCAGTGAGAGGTTAGGTACAGGTTCACCAACACACATCTATGACATTTCTTGGAATTTCAGTTGACAGACAAGGTCCTGCTGCGCTACTAAACCTAAATATTTTCCCTTTTTGTTGTGTTAAGCCTTGGCTGGATTTATTTTTTTTTTCATCAATATTTTTTTCCGAATGGGAATGCAAGCAGCTGAAGAGCAGTGAGAAAACATGAAAATAGATTACTAGGAAAGTAACCAAAAGGGCTTTACCAGCAGGACATGTTGCTTATCAAGAACTATTTTAGGAACGTGAGGAAACGAAACTTTGAAGAGAGATTTCCAAAAGGGAAGATTTACGGAGGAGCCGAGGGTTCAAAGCAGGATGACAGCAGAGCTATCGGGAAACCTTCTTCGCACCTGTTTCTCCACCAGCTGCCTCGCTGCACTCCCCCTCCTTTCTGCTGGCAGCTGAGTGACTGAGGTCTGCATCCCCTTTAGTGCTAATCCACCCCACCGCCTGTCTGGAAAAGTTTGCCCATCCCTTCCTCCTCCCAAGCACAGAAACGAGACAGTTTCTGATTTTAACACCCAGCTGTGCTCCAGACACTTTGTAGAAATCCGAGTCAAAACACAGGGTCTCGGTGTGCCTCAGTTTCCCTTCTGCACAAGGGAAAACCAATACATCCTTCTTCCCTTTTCTACACATGATTTTGGAGTCACTTTAGGATGATAAAACTGGCCACATCAGCACATGGGCACCAAAGTAATAACAAGCAATGAATGCTATCTAGATTATTAGTTTCCATGACCTAGATTACGGAAACCTTTCCAGCCATACCCCAGCTCTACCCCAGACTAAACCACTGGCTGGCACCAGCCCCAGCTCAAGCTGTGTTGCTCAATTCCCTGCTTTCCAGGGAAGGACAGCAGCCTTGGATGCTCCCATCACACCTTCTCTCCCACTCCCAGGCATGGTGCTAATGTTTCAGCTGTCAGTAATAACAGTTATGAACAATTATGAGCAATTAAAAGCACACCCTAATACTGCAGCCTGGAGAAGTATTGTCCCTCTCTGATGTCTGCCCAGGTGGTTTCATGCAAGTTCAGAAGCCCCAAGCTCCTCTCCCAGCCTGGTTCTCAGACAACACCTCACTGTGTGTATACGGAGGGAGAGGTGAGGGAGCTTCCTGCCCTCGGTTTGGATACATTACTTTTATTCATCTGTGTTAGTGATGGCTCTACTCGAGCTATATCCATAAATGAGGGATGTCAAATAAAAAGCAACCTATTTAACATGTAGCTGAAGAGTCTGCATCCCATTTCTCAGCTTCTACTCCACCCTAACAATGAACAGTCAGCTTTAACGTGTCTCGTACCTCAAGCTCACAGCATCCTCTTGTTAACATCCACAGCTGAAAGTTATTGAGCAGTGTGTGAGCAGTTATGGAGGATGGAGCTGCCTTCATTGTATTAAACTCCATTTCACAGCATTTATCTTGTTCTTTTTCACACTCATCCCTGCTTTGCTCATAGGCTTTTGCCTGGATGTTGGCTGGCATTAGGGTGTCACAGGTGGGAATAGCAGCTAATTCCAGAAGACATAGGCTGTGCACATGGAAACTTCAGTCAGATTTGTATGGTTTTGGTGTATGAATGCCACTACTGTTCGCAGCAAATGGATAGGATTGTTGCCCCAGATATAGGTTATCTCAGGAGCACTTGGAGGATTTATGCCAAGTGCTAAATATTTTGGCTTAGGGGGAGAGGTACAGTGATCATAATACATTGGAATTTGTACCTGTTATATATATATAGATGCAAATGCATACACATTTGTTTACACATATTTATTTTACGTATGAATGTATGTATGTGGGTGGATGTTTCTTACCACTGTGCAGCCCTCTAAGAAGCATCCCTGTGTGCCCAGTCCTTGGCCACAGCAAACACAGTTTCAGTGTTACCCTTGCAACTACAGCCAGAAACGGGTATCACATGGACTTCCTAAATATTTGGGCCATCACGACCAGACTAATTGCACATAAAAGGCAGGTGGTGGCTGATTTCTGCTTTGGTCTTTTTCTTCTGCCTGGGCAGAGAGCTCAGCCCAGATACAGCCTGTCCACGTGGCATCTCATAAGCACCAAGGCTGAAGAGGTAGACATCACATAGCAAACGTTATCACAGACAGTCAGAAGTCACCCTCTATACATAAAAGCTCAGAGAGGGGGGCAAAGCTTTGAAGCTTTCACCTCATGAGCTCTGACCCCTTTGGAGAAGGCTCTTTTTGCTCTTTTCTTACACCTCACTCAGCAAAGCAACTCAGCCTACACTTACCTGTGCTGTCCCATGGCACTGCAGCCACCCTGTACTGGGCTGGCGGGGCTGGTGGGCGCTCAGGGCAGAGAGGAAACACAGCACCTTTGCACATTGGAGCCGTTTACAATGACTTTTGTTGCTGATGGCGCATGTTTGGTTCTGCTTGTTAAATCTTGTTAAACAGGAAACAGGTTTTGAGGCGAGAGGGTCCCTTGGAGTTCAAGCTCCCGCTTTCAAATGTTCTTACAAGATGCACAATTGGCACTGGCTTACAGGAAATATTTAATTGGAGTCGGAAGGCGCTGGCTCCACTGACCTTGTATTACATTCCTCTGCGTGCTCCTTTCACAATGATTTTCACCTATAGCTTAAATCAGCGATTTATTTATAGAGGCCAATGGCAAGTTGAACAGAGTCGAGGGGACGAGTGGACCACAGAGATGCGGGGAGCGAAGGGAGGAGCGAGCAGCAAGGAGCAGCCTTACGAAGCAGAAGGGGCTGCCGCAGCCCGGAGAGTGACATATTTATGAGTCCAGTATCGGTTGCCTGCACTGATAAGCCATGGTCATTAAAGGAAGGAAAAGTCACCTTTGTGTATATAAAATATACAAGATTCATAGTCTGAAAAGACTCGACAGGAAAGCATTAGGTAAATAAAGGATATCCCATAAAGCATAATGTGAAAATTAAATTACCTCATAAGGGAGGAAGGCTGTCTGTCCCAGCAGTGAAAGTGAGGAAAAAGTAAATTCCTCCATTCTATCCCAAAGCTGATTTGGCTTTGGAGTTTTGGGTGGATCTAGACACATTGTTACTGATGTCTATAAAAAATGCATTAAAGTCCATTACAGAGGACTGGAAACACTGCAGCTTCCCATAAATTTTCATTGTATCCTCACAAGGTGATGAGAAGCATCCTATACTTTCCTGCTCATGGTGGCCAAATAACAGAAATGCCATCTCAGGACTGAGTTGGACTTTCAATAGTATTTCCAGTTTTCAGGTCCTTACCAGATTTTCTTGTCAAATCATTTTGAGACCTGCATGTGTGAAACACTTTGAAAAGTTTTAATCTCTCTTCCACTGACTTTTCTTTTCTGGTGATCAGGATTCATCTATTTTTGTTTTAACTGGTCAGTGTGCCTCCAAAGCTGAGGAAATGCAGAAACATCAGGGAGAGGCAAAAGGAATGAAGAGGAAAATGTGATATATGATAATGGATGGGGAAAAAAAAAAAAAGTGAAAGGGGAAAAGAAAAGATAAACCAGTATTTCAAAGCTTCACGGTTTTTGTTTGTTTGTTTGTTTAATATATATGTGTATTTTTCACAAGTGGTCTGCTAGTGTTTGCCTGCAGAAAGTGGTGCCCATGGGAGATCCCTGCCTTTATACAGGTGAATAACCACGGCACAACATATAGCTTGGCTCAGCCTCAGCAGCAAGTCCTTGTGGATACAGCTTTCAGCCCATCCGTAGCTGTTAACTGAAAGCTTCACTGACGCCCAGGGTCTTTGTACTGTGATTTGTTGGGGAGAAGCTGATTCAACCTGAATCAAGCCAATCTCTCATTTGACTTCTCCGGTGCTTCACCCAAGTAGATGTAGCCACTGAGTCTGCACCAACACCTCTTCCCACTCACCTCTTCTGCTCCAGACTGGGACACATTGCTTCCAAGTCTTGTTCTGCCTGTGAAGCCCTTTGCGCCCCAGGAGCTGGCAATTTCCTGCTGAACAAGTACCTCTCCAGAGCATCTCCAGAGCATCTCCAACCCTTCAGCCTTCTGCCTCAAGTAAAAGCGTTCATATCACTGACCTTTAAGAAGGGAGGAAAGGAAGAAAGAATCCTATTCTGGGCAAACTGAATTGAATCAACGAGGGTGAAACTTAGTTATCTTTGCAGAGCAGTAGTCTAATGGCATTGCTTTTGTATGTCATTACAGCAATTAAAGGGTCACCATGAACAGCTCCTCTCTCATTTTTGAAACCTCCACCTTATAGACCCATGGCACTAAACGCAGAAGTTTCTTTTCCAAGTCAAAACAAACACAGGGTCTGGCTTTCTGCTCCTGGCAATCAACATTGCTCCAGTGACCTCCATTGACCTGGCTTGTCCCAGACAGTGTCCTCACTCACCCCTCTTCTCATTTCAAGTGCAAGGGAGGAGGTCCCTTATTTTTATCACACTTCTCCAAATTGAAAGGTGCCTCTGAGCTAGGCAACCAACATCAGAGCCAGGTTTATGCCTAGGAAACTATGACTAAAGAAGCAATAAAACTAATTTGTCACCCCTGGATATGCAGTTTAGTACAGTCCTGTCACCTTTATCTACAGCCACAGGGATATTTCTTTATTTGTAGGGAGTTTGCATTCAAAACTCTGCCTGTGACCCCCCATTAGATAAACACAATGTGATCCAGAAGTGAGAAATGGGAGATTTGTTTTGCATGAAGCTTTCTAGACAAAGCAGCTTCATTTAATTTGATTTGGATTTTGTTTTTAATTCCCTCTTTTGCCCTTTGCTGTTGTCACAGCTCCCTCTCTAATAAATAACTGGTCCACATCACTAAACCGCTGCACATAACTCAGAGCAATTTGTTACTGTTGGCAATGTCTACAGCGGGGGCCCAGGAACAGACCAGCATGGAAGCAGCATTACCTCCCACTCTTCAGGAGCATGATTTCTGCCTGATTACAGAAGGGGTCATTGGTAGGACAATGCAGAGAAGGCCATATACAATTGCCTGCACTCAAGTCATATATGCTGCATGGTCCTTGCATGAGCTACTTCAGATCCACCCAGGAGTATCTGTCAGGAGAAATCAGTCCCGTGATATCAACACCGCAAATGTGGCAGAAAGTTACAATTAATATATATCCATGTACTATCAAAATGTCTGAGCATTTTACACAGCCTCGGGCCCAGAGGATAGCTCAAAGTACAGAAATTCCTCTACAAACAATGATATAATAAATCCACTAGGTCTAAGGTCCTTCCAAAAGTAAGACAATGAACATAGCCTCCAAATATTCAGTGAGACTGTAACATTAGAAGCCATGTATGGTTTTAAAAAGAGATAGGAAAGGATTATGCATGCGTTTTCCCTTGTTTCCCCTTCTGTTTGTCCTTCATGAACACTGGGGAGTGCAAAGAAGGCAGCAGCCTACACCTTCCCATGGCATAGTCATTTTGCTGGTGGCAACCTTACGATAAGCTGGGAATCAAGCTGCAAAGAAAGGGATTTTCAGGGTCCTGCCTGGAAAAGAATTGCTCGTCTGTACTCTGCCTTCAACAAGGATGAAGGGTTAGCTAAGGACATGTAGGACTATGCATATGGGGCACCTGCTTTTCTTCTTCCCATGAGGCTCATGAGAGCTGAGGGGGAAAGAATGGCAGCTCCTGGTTTTTGGGAAAAAAAATAATTCTGGTACCTGACAGTTGCTCCTTTTCAGTAGGGTCTTTCTCAGCTTCCCTTTGTCTACACACTTATGAAAATAGAGTCTCTACAATGCCTTTCTTCTCATGGCCACCTTACTTGAGAGCCTAGCTTAACACCTTTGGGATGGAAAGACATGGAGTCAAGAAGCAGAGGGAACATGATTTTTCTACACACTCCTGTCTCTCATTGCCAATTAGCTGGTCTCTGTGGCTGTTGGTAACTAAGCCTGGAAACCTTGAGGCTCGATGAAAGAGCATCAAGTGGAGGGCAAAAATAAGTCAACAGAGCAACTGGAGGGCAACTGCGGCTTACCCGGACTGTAGCATCCAACTCAGCAGCACCATGTGCCAGTGCTTTTAAATTTCAAAGTTGTCTTATTTGTTTCTGTGGGGATTTAGGGAGAAGTTTGTTATTTGCCGTTGCTTTTGTGGTTTTGTTTTGCTTTTTAACAAAGCACCTTTAGAAAGAGTATGCTTTCCAAGAAGGCATTGTTTAAGGTAATAATAGAAGGGGGAAATGGAAGATGTGGGGGAAGGCAACGGAGAACCAAAGCAGAAATAAAACCTCCTTGGTTGTTGTTTGAACTAAATCACTGGGTCTAGAGTGTGTGATGGGTAAAATACTGGGTGTGATGGGTTGAAAAAGAGATAGCTTCCTGGAATTTTTCAGACACACTTAATCAAATACATTTATTCTGGGAAAAAAAATATCCTCTTTTATTTTTATTTATTTATTTATTTATTTTTATCTTTAAATGTTATTTTGTCATTTAAGCCCATGGAAGAGCCAAGTAAGGCAGAATGCCAAACTTCCAGAGCTGTCAAGCACAGAGTGGAAAGGTCTAGGGAAAGGTCTGTGGCAGATCTGGATACAGCCACAGTCACACAGATGATCAAAATAAAGGCCATGATGACCATTTTCCCAAGAGATGCTGGTATTAAACTAAAATTACTTGTTTTACTTGCTTCACTCACATTTGTGTCATCTTTTGGGGCAAAAGAGTGAATGGAGGCAGCCTGCGGTGATAGCTAACTTTGCAAGGTGGTGACATTCACCTCATTTTGGACGTTTCGAAAAACACTGGATACCTGAAAGATTATGTGAAGGAAGGATTTTGTGGGGTATCTTTCTACATCTGTAATAACATTGAGCCTCTGCATAGTCCCACAGAAATAAAGGAGCTACTCACACATTGAGGGTCAGGCACAACTACTTGTCTTGCTGGATCAGGACCAAATCTCTCCAAAACGGAAAAAAAAATCCACCACCAATTCTCATGTGATTTCCAGTATTTCCCGTTTCAAGGTGGGCTACAAATCTTGCCTGACCATTTGATGATGCTACACCTTGCAAGCCTATTCTCATCAGACCCAGAAATGAAAGCCATTCCTTAAAAAGGAAAATCATTCATGTGGGCTATCTACTCACATTCAAACTCCAAATTTCAGTGTAAGGTTGGTTCAGGTTTGGCCATACAGATTCAATCTGTGTACTCACTTATTTTTAAGCTATGTTCATTTGCCTCCTGTTAACATGCTTTCTGGCATGCTTATCCTTCATCACTCTTTCCCAGCATTTTCAGACCTGCTAAATCCACACCTTTTCCCATACTTAATTCTCTGGAATGAACGAGCCCCTCCTCCTGCCTCTCCCTTATCCCTGTGTAACATCCATCACTGTATCAGCACCTGTCTGAGCAGCACAAGGGAAGGGTCAAGGTATTATTTCCTACCCTTGACAGGTGTTATAACAACACCAAACCACCCCAACTTATAAAAGATTCCATTCTGCAGGCTGCAGTGCGTACTTTTCTTCCGGCTACTCCATCCTCCCTGGAGGCTTCTCAGCTCTGCTAGTGCCAAGGCAAAAAGCCAGTCATGCTTCCGCAAATGCAGAAGTGAAAGATAGACTTTCCCCTTGTTGCACAGCTTTGAGAAGAGCCACTGTGCATGGGTCTCCTGCCATGGCCAAGGCTGGCATTCCTCCCTCTTTTTTCCTGCCCACTGTGGAGGAGCAAAAGCACACAGTCGTACCTTCGGTGCTTTCACAATCCCATGGCACTCTCTTTCCAGTAAAGCGAGAGCAGTTTAAGGAATGAAGGACCTGTTAAATCCGTGCAGTGTGTGAGCAATGTGAAATATTTGGAGGCTGGATTCTCAGCCTTGTAAAAGTTACGCACCTAGGTAAGCTGGCTGCCTGTTTTATGGGGAAATCCCATACGGGCAACCCTGTAAGGTGACCTGTTTCATCCTAGTATAGGAGTCCAGGCTTAAATAGGTTAAATCCATCCCTGCCATTAAATCTCTCTCACCAGCAATTATCTTGGGCAATTAGCTGAAATTAACCATCTAACTTTCAGTTAAGTGGGGTGAATCCCTTGGGTCCCAGCTTCTTAGCTGTGGCTTAACATTTCCTGCCTTTTACAAGACACATTTCCCATTTGCTTGGAGTCCAGCGAGGCGATGCAGTAGGCGGCTTGGTTCGTCCAAAGGGGGAGGCTTGCTCCTTGGAGAAACTTTGCTTTTTGGCACCCCCACTCCACCCCGTGTGCACACCTCTAGCAATGGCATTTTCCATCTTCAGGCAAATCAGGCAATTACTGCTGAGCACACCATTGTCCAGGACACAAGCATCATGCCTGCTCTTCCCTGAGTCCCTCCAGGAAATGCCAGGAAATTTGTATAGGCAGATAACTGCATGGGGAGAGGGCGTAAGAGAAGGAAGGCTGCAGGGGAGAAGAGAAACTTTAAAACAAAACAAAACAAAACAATTTATTTATTTATTTATTTCACCAAGAAACACTGTGCTTAAGGAGTAACCACATCTTGCCCCCGGTTGCTGATAACCACTGACGAGAACTGGCAGCCTTCCAGCCTCAGACGCCCCCGAAAGTTTCCAGACTCACTGGACATGTGCAGAAGTAGATTGATAACACTTCTGGCATCCTGAGGCTGTCAAGCCAGCACAGAGGACCACAGCACAGCACCGATCATTGATTATTTCCACTCTTCACTTGGACTTCTGCAAGCTGAGAGGTTGAATTTCCCTGTGATTCTGAATAAGAGACATTACTGCAACCTTTGTCCGCCAGAGGAATCCCCCAAGCAGAGAAATCCTTGCAAAGACTGCCTTTTCTTTGTCTAATCCATTCCTTAATTATGATTAATTGTTTATCTTAGCTTGGCTATAAATCATAAAGAATGCTCAGGGACTTATCCAGCAGAGATGAGCACAGCCCCTGAGCTGACACACTGCTGGCACTGAGTCTCCTGATCTACCAGCAAAAGTGCTCTCAGTAAAACATAGAAAAAAAGAAACTGCAAAAACAAAAGCGAGAAATAAAATAATACCCTACACAGAGGATAAAGAAAAGGCTAAAGTCAGCATTTTATCTGATAGTCCATCTTCAGGAAATGTCTGTGAAAACAGCTTTGGAAAGTAAGAGCTGATCTGGCTGCAGATATTCCTTGAAATGAAAAAGGTGCAAAACCCCGGTGCCATTTTTTTAAAAAGAAAACAAAATAGTTCTAATGAAAAGAAAAGCATTTTGACACCCTGTGAAAGGCAAAGCGCCTGATTAAGGGTAAAGTATTAGAAGATACAAAGCTGCTCGCAGAAGGGTTCGTGTACTTGTAAGAGCAAAAGGAAATAGTTCTGAATTAAAAATGAGTGAAAGAAAAGGGATAGACAAACACAGAAGAGGCTGGCACAGTGATGAAGTGTTTACCTAGCTAGGCTCTCCCTGAATCTCTGAGTGCCATCATCAGGGTTTTCCTCATTCTTGTAATTTTTAGTTTCTTTTTTTTTTTTTTTTTTTTTTTTAAATGACAGGCAATCATACCCACAAAAATCTCCACACTGCTCAGCTTTGCTGCATATCTTCCCCTCTCCGCTCACACAGCATGCTTTCTGCAGGAGAAAGAACAAGACAGCAAGCTGACAGGTGTCGCACTCCCATTAAAGACAAGAAATACAGCAGCAAAGGTATTTCTAACACCCTGCCTAATGACCCCAGTTAAGAAAGGCATCGTAGCTATTGCTCCTAAAAGCAAGCTCCCCTTCTCTCCTCATGTTCAGGTTCACGTTCATGTTCAAAACGCACATACCCTCTGCTACGTCAGTGGAATTAATCTCACCGGTGTCAACATCTTTTCCTGGGGACTGGATTGGAGTGCAATGCAGAGAAGCCCCAGTTCCCGCAGTGCAAGTGATACCCTAAACCTGCCACCAGAAAATGAAGGCACAGCAGAGGGGAGCTCTGGCAGAAGCGCTGTCCTGAAGCCTGGTAGCAGCGCAGGTAGTGCTAACCTCACTGTCACACCTGAAGTACTGCAGGGACACATTTACTCGTGGGAGATGTTTTCCAGACTGACGTAGAAGTGGGCACACATCTGCTGCAGGCTGTGGTTCATTCTCCATTTCTTTAAAGAGAGCAGAAGCATCCTGAGGACTGCACAAGGAGAGGTGCCCTGGAGCCGGGGGCATTGTTAATACAGGGGGTGGCTGTGGGATGCAGAGCTCCTAATGGTATCTGGTTATTAAATAATAGAAAGCCACTCCGCTCAGGTATCGGAGGCGGCATGCCTGGAAATTATGTGATAGAAATCAAGTGGCAGCCTGCCATCCTGCCCTGCGACTCCTGCCTCTTCCTCACATCCTGTGCCAGAATCAGTCGACGGATCCAGATCCTGATCTGATCTAGCTGTTACTGGCATGAAAATGGGAAGGGAACCATCACAAACAGTAACAGCAATACGAATATCCCTTCAGAAATTGCCTAAGCAAACAGACACAATAACATAATCCAACCAAAAATAAAAAAGTGATGCCTCTGAACAGCAGCAAGTGGAAGATAAGAACTATCCTTTTATCGAGTCCAGAGGCCTCCTGGACAGAAGAAAAAACAAGTGGAAGATCAAATGGATTGTGGGTCAAGTAAAGCACTAGGCAAAGAGGTTTGAAGCCAAACCACAGGACACATTTGTCAAGCTCTTAAAAAAATAGAAATGCAGGATCAAAGCAGAAGCACTTTGCAAATATTAACATTTGTCACCTACTTTTACTTTTGATGTACTTCATTTTGAAGACATTTCTCCCTTTTCTCTCTCTCTCACTCTTTTTCTTTTTTTTTAAACAGGATAATCTAATCTTTTGGTACACACACTTGCCTCCTTCAAAAGAAACACGGTGAAAATATTACTGAAATATGGATGACTTTAATAAGAACAGATTAAAAGAACTAACATATGGAAAACAAATAAAAATATATTAAGCAGCAGTCCAGGGAAATGCTGTTGATACGGTCGTCCAATGTTCTAATATAAAGGTTTTGGTAGTTTTCCCAGCAAAATATACGTGAAACAATAACTCTTTGTATTGCCTACTATTCAAGTGGAGGAAGAGCATTTATGCAGCACTTGAGTCAGCAACAACATCATTAAAGCAAACCATATCAGCACCAAATAGATCACATTTCTTATTGATGTGTCTGTGTTGTTTTGGAGATGTTACTCTGTTGATTAATAGAATCAAATATAGATGAAGGAAGGAAGGAAGGAAGGAAGGAAGGAAGGAAGGAAGGAAGGAAGGAAGGAAGGAAGGAAGGAAGGAAGGAAGGAAGGAAGGAAGGAAGGAAGGAAGGAAGGAAGGAAGGAAGGAAGGAAGGAAGGAAGGAAGGAAGACTTGAAAACTTTTTGGGTGCACTTTCATCTGTGTGTTTGTCTCTGCTACATGAACTCTGCAGCTCACGTTCTTCAGAAAACAGCAGTGAGAGAAGTCCTCACCCAATGGTGGGATGCTGCTCCTGCAAGACAGGGCAGTGGTTTGGCTTCATCCCTTCAGTCAGAAGTTTTTCGTGTCTCCACCAGCACCTGGAGCAGCAGGACAGCAGAAGGAAGCAGTGCTGGAGGATCTCCAGCGTGCATCGAGAGCAACCTCATCGAGAGCAACCTTCTGGATCTGCAGCACTGTGGCACCACTCCACACAGTGCAAGGTAACAACAACAATGCCTCAGGCCCAATTTAGGAAATTCGGGAATTGTCAAGTGTGGTAAATCATCTTTAAAGCAAACACTCTTGAAATGAGAGAGATAAAGCTCCTTGCCCCGCGATGCGGCCGCAGGCAGGGTTTCAAAGCAGCCCGGTGGCGTTGGGTGCGATCCTGCCGCCCGCTGCCGCCGGCACTGCTGAGACTGCTGGCACCAGGGTGACACGCCAGCAGTCGTCAACAGGGGAAGTCTGTCTGGTGCCTGCTCTTTGTTCCAGCCCCACTTTCACATTTGAGAACCCTTATGATATACTTTCTATTCACAGCAACGTTTTAGCCTGTCGCAAGTGTGGTCCCAGCGATTGTAGTTTGGCAAATACAGCAAGAACCTACACAAGCCTGAGCCCTTCAAAGTATCTTTTTTTTTTTTCTTTTTGCTCAGTTTCCACTTGTTAATATTTGACTGGGTCTGTAGTTTGAACAAGTACTTCCCAAATATATTTCAGCTTTAAAAAAAAAAAAAAAAAAAAAAAAGCCACCGAACATTTACAGTGCTCAGAGCATTTATGGCTGAAACTAGTTCTGCAGGTTCAGCCATCTGTCCTGCCTGTCCTTGCACAAGGCTGCTCTTGTAAAATGCAGGCACTTGTCTTCGTGGGGAGCCCATACTGCCGCTGGCACCACATTCAATTCCTGGATGTCTCATCAGGATGATTTCTTGGAAACACTAAGAACAAGGGAGATGCTAGGAAGACGTGGCTCAAAAAGCTTACAGCGGCAGCAGGGCGAGAGGCATTGAAGTGCAGATAGCAATGTCTCAAGGGTTCCACCTGAAGCTCCACAAGGATATAGCCAAAACAAAGGACTGCCACCATCTCCACGGAAAGAGGACAATGGGGCACGTGCTCCTGATGACATTAAAGAGAACAGTGGTACCAGCTGAAACACCAGAGCTGGACCAAGGGGTTGATGACTCAGATTACCAGGTGGGGTGGTTATCATTACTAACTACTATCCCATTTTGCTGTGTGTCACCAATTCCAGGTACTTGCTCAATTTGCATAAAAGTTTGATTTCTCACTGAGGTTCATGTGTAAAAATTAGGTAAAATTGCTTCACACTAAGGAACATTTCAGTCTTTTCCTAAAAGCTAGCATCAAATACCATACCTGTATGAACGAGTTCTGGATATCCACAATGACCTACTGCCTGTTAGAAATATATATATATATATTAAAAACAAATAAAAATCTGTGGTTTAAGAACAGACTTAATGGTGGTTACAACCTAATTTTGTAAGTTGACATTTGAGAGACAAAACCACAGGCTCACATGAGCTATGCTTTTCCCTGTTATACTGAAGGCACAGAGGTCTATCCTTGCTCTTTACTGTTGTACCTGATGTACCTGAAACTCCACAGAAGTTGGAATAAACTCCATCAACTCCAGCAGCTGCTCTTCCAAGCACTTTGTGGTCTGTGCAGTCTTTGCACAGGGGACCCAATGTGGATTTACACAAAGGCTTCTTCATTCTGCTTCTGGCAACACAATAAATTTAAAGAGGATATCGGTGAAGGAAGTTATAACAATTGTTCTTATGTGAACCTGTTCATCTATTTTAAATCTCCTTAATCCTATGCCATGACAAGTGTGAAATCTGATAATTTTACAAGGCCAGGTTTTTTCTTTCTTTCTTTCTTTTTCAGCCATGCACATATGTCAGACCTGAATTTTATATTTCTGTACACAAGGCAGAAATCATTCATGTTGATTTTGCTTTTATACCAAGATGGGGAAACAAGCATGCAGCAATAATAACAAGGAAGCCTATTTTCCTTTGAAGAAAGACCCTTTGTTTTTAAAAAAGCCTTATGATGTGTAAATAGCTGTGTTATTAGACATGATAGGTGTTTTTTAACATGCAACTATAGCATAATTGTGGTAACCTTCAGGAAGCCCTGAGAGGCTTTCACTTGAATGAAGAAGGGGAATCCAGGATTGATCTCAAAGCCTGTCTAATTACACAGGCTTACAGGAATTGTAATATAGGATTGAAACTGCACTGCATCGCAACAATTCTACTTTCATATTTCATTGCTTCTGACTAGAACAAGGTCACTTTAGGTGAAGCTCTGGTCTTCTGTGGCAATTAAAGAAATCTGATCTTACCTGTATTTCTGGTCCCAGAGAAAAATAAGTACTGTTGATAAGGCTGAAAATTAAGAAAGTTTTCTTAATAGGTTGACTTCTGTTAAATACATTGTTAAGGTTAATAGCATTTATTTATGGTTCAGGATAAGTGTTTGAATCAAGTAATTGTTTTATTTTTTTTAACCAGATCTGTCTCACTATTCCATAGCAAACCTCAGAACCAAAGAAACCCCCAAAACCCAAGAACAGAAGCTAAAAGCCCTTGTTGTCCCCTCTGATTCTGTCTCAGTGCTGGTGAAACCACATCTCACATGGGCTGTATCCCTGCCCCTTGCAGGCATGTTGGGTGTTGGCCTGGCTTCACTGAGCTCAGTTTTGCTTGGCCACTGAAGTAATTACTTAATTTCCACTGGTTTCTTCCTGACCTTCCCATGGTGTTACCCTTTCTGTTTTCCGGACTGCAGATGTTAATGTCACATCTCCATCACCTCTCCTCTGTTACCCTTTTTCCAGGTGTTGCTTTACCTTCACAGATGTTTATCCCAGTGTATCTTCTCACAGGGTCCTGCTAGGAAATCACAGTTGGAAATGTCTTACAATCTTGCTCCTGGAAGACACCACTTCTGGTGTAGCACATGGAAAGATCACTGCTTTCCTTGCAGTAATAACACCTTTCTAGTTTAAGCAGGTAAGCAGAGGTGACATACAAGCTGTTGTCTGCAGGAACTGCAGTTGCTGCCCAAGAGCTCCTCTTCGTAGCACTTCTTCATCCTGGAAACACAGCCACAGGGCTGCTCACATCTTCAAAGTGTAAATCAGGCTCATATCTTGGATGCAACTGGTACAGTTAGAGCATGGTCTGTTTAAATCAGCTCAGAAAGTGAAAACCAAATAATGAATGAGCACAGAATATTAGCTTGGCAAAACTCCACCGCAATGATTTGTTTTCGAAAGTGCAGCTGATTTACAGATTTGAGGCCTTCATTGGTGCTCTCTAGGTTTAAAGCAAGATATTTCAACAAAAATTATAGCTGATGAGCAGTTCTGCTGATCCAGGAAATGTTCTGCGGGTGACAGGAGCCGCTTGTGGTATGTGGAAGAGCAGCGTACTCCAGCCGGTGCCGCTACATCTCTGCACAGAGCAGCCAAGAGGTGTCACTGAATTTATTGGCTTTCCACCCCCCAACCCTGCCCAGGGCCCCGCAGCTGCCCCACTACCCCTATGAGTCAGGAGCGGGTTTCACTGGATTTCTGTTGATTCCCCTCTTGGCAGCCCTGCTGAGGCCACCCCTGGAGTGCTGGGTCCAGTGCTGGGCCCCCCAGTACAAGAGGGACATGGACAGAGTTCAGCAAAGGGCCACCAAGATGATGAAGGGGCTGGAGCATCCCTCCTCCAAGGAGAGGCTGGGAGAGCTGGGACTGTTCAGCCTGAGGAAGAGGAGGCTCAAGGGGATCTGATCAGTGTGTATAAAGACCTGAAGGGAGGGAGCAAAGAGGTCAGAGCCAGGCTCTTTCCAGTGGTGCCCAGTGCCAGGACAGGAGGCAATGGGCACAAACTGGAACACAGGAGGCTCCCTCTGAGCACCAGGCAGCACTTCTGTGCTGGGTGGGTGACACTGGCACAGGCTGCCCAGAGAGGCTGTGGAGTCTCCTCCTTGAAGATCTTCAAACATTGCCTGCACAGGGTCCTGGGCACCCTGCTCTGGGGGACCCTGCTTGATCTGGGGTTGGCCCAGATGACCTCCACATGTTCCTTTCCAGCTCAGCCACTCTGTGGTTCTGTGAAAAAGCTGACTTTGGCCTGAGCACTCCAGCAGAGGCTCGGATGCCTCTGGGTAGCTCCCAGCTCCCCACTGCAAAACTACCCCTTGGCCATAGGGACAAGGTGCTGCCTGAATAGCTCAGGCACTGGAGCTGCACCTAAATAATTGGGAAGTGTTTCTCTTTTCAATGACTGAGACACTCGTAACTGATGTCAAGTATTTTTCAAGGATTTTCTATCCTCAGGCAGCCCCTCACATGCATTTAGGAGCTCGCTTGGACAAAAGAGGTTTTTTTTCACTGTATCATGCAATGAGACAACAGAAATTTAATCCCAAGGCACAATAAAGTGCCCATCAGAGATGGCATAAGCGGTACAACCCCATTAATTTCAGTGTCCTGAGCATAAGGATTTATATCCACTGTGTCAAATTTTGCAGTTGTTGTTGTTTAAAGCATAATGTAAACTCAAGGGGGTAAACTGTGTCCTCACTTTAACTCCTGTTCCATAATTAAGTCACCTGGTTTATGGATGTGATTAAGGGGGACAATCTGTCTTTTAGATGGCGTGGCATATTGGCCAGGAAAGCAATGGGGATGTTTACTAACATCTTCTTCAAGCTTGAGAAATTATGAAGCAGTAGAACAGCAGATGATATTAATTTACATGTGTCTCTGGAAGGAGAAGCTAAAAGATTCTGCCACAATATTCTCACCACCAGAAATATCAACAGTCAAGGAACAATTCTCAGGATGGCGGGAGAGGCTTTAAGAAGAAAAGCTTTGGCAGACTGGAAAGTGGAAGGGGACCCACTTGAATTACAGGGAAAGGACTTGGCTGTGAGATGGTATAGTCAGAAATGCAAATGTTTTAGCCCCCAGACTTAATGGCATAAGTGTTTCTAAGTGGTATCATGATACATTGTGCATCAGCTTCTGGACCTCTGTACCATGTGGATTTTGGTGATGTAAAACCAGCAGCATGTGGGGCATCCTCTCTAATTCAGTGGTATGGAGAGGAAAGATGGGTGTTGTAGACAGCCCCATCCTGTATCTGATGCCAGGACATCCTGCTGGATCAACAGGAGCCAGGAACCCTTGGGTGCAGCTGGGAAATGTGGCCCTCACCAGTCCACAGAGGCAAACAGGCCTGGCCTTGAGGCCTCCCCTCCACCAAGCCCCAGCCTACAAGGCCTCTCAGGCTCACTTTTGAAGTTCTCACTTTTAAAGTTTTTTCTTAGTGTTTTTGTTTAACCTTTTATGTTTGGGCTTTTTTGATTCACTTTCTAGTCCTGGCCTGTTTCATGCTGCAAACTGTTCCTCTTTATGCCACCTCCATGACTTGTTTTTTTTTTTTTTTTTTTTTTTCCTCACAAACAAACAAACAAACAAACAAAATTATTAAAAAAAAAAAAAGGGCAAGAACACAGGAGAAAAAAAAAAGTGCTTTTTAATGTAAATTTTGATTAACACAGGAAAATGTTGAGAGAGTATCAGACATTTCTCCAAAGACGAGTTCTAAAATTTCTTCTCTTTATTTTCATCTACATATTGTCAGCTTAGCTATTTCTTCTTTGCAAGTAGCCATGCAGATGCTTAGCAGCTCCTGAGGGCATGTGAAACCCAACTCACCCCTTAAACTCCTCAGAGAGACAGAACTTAGCAATGCAAAGTATGAGATGATTACTTATTATATTCACATGCTATCATGTAATTAAAACTTTATCTGAAGAAGAGAGAGGGGAAACCACAGAGTTGATTTCATGTGGCTATCAGTGAAAATTTTTAATTGCCGTTATGTCCGCTTACATTTTTTCATAAATAGTTCTAGGGTACATTAAGGGAAATCTCATCACTGTGATGTGCCATTCACAGCGTGGTGTGGGGTTAGGTGCTTTTTTTTTTCTTTTTTCTTTTTTTTTTTTTTCCAAGTGTTTCACATTTTTCCAATAGATGTGGGCAAAGTTTTGTGTAATTTTCCAGTGACCTTGATTATGCAATTCTGTGTGGCTGCTGCCCCAGGCAACATCAAAGATGCCACTCTTGTTATCAGGTCGTGGGCAGCCCCAGGGTGCTAGGGACACCCCGAGGGCACCTGGCCATGCCAGGGGCAGATGGCCCTCCATCCTGCCTTGATTGATGAGCTTGTCCTGGGGAAACTCTTATTGCTCCTATTCCACTTTTTTTTTTTTTTTTTTTTTTTTTTTAAGCAGGTAACAGAGCTGGTAGGCGTAAAACTCACAGAGGCATCATCAGACAGGTGATCATACCTCAAAAACTCAAGGTATTTACACCCCCCTCCAAACAGAGAGAGGGTGGTCCCAACCCAGCTTATCACATGCTTGCCTACAAACAGGGGCTCTAACCCCGCTGAAGTCAAAGGGTTAAACTGGGCCTCCTTTGAAGTCCGTAGTGCAAACCTTCATCCCAACCAGGCCTGTTCCTCCCCCCAGCACTAAGCACTTTGATGAATCAGCGCTGAAGCACCCAAACGAGGTGCAAAGCAACATCTCCTCCCTAGCATGGCAGGCCCAACCCTCACAAGGGATGATGGAGCTGTGGACAGGGCATGGCCCTTCCACGCTTGCTTCTAGGGCCCATCACGGATAGCAGGGGGAAATCCCACATGTGTTAAGTCCCCGCTCCTCTCCACAGCCTGGCCACCATCACACAGCTAAGGGTGACGACCCTGCAGAGGCCTTCAGAAGGAAGCAGCACGAGTCACTGGTCTTGCCCAATAAACTCGCCAACCTCACTGTCAGCGATGGGTTACAGGAACAGGAGAAACCAACAGCAGATCTGAAGTGTGAAAATGCTGCTAATGTTGCAAAAAAAACCAAAACACCTCCCATCACAGATGGATCCTTTTTAAATGTTGCCATAATTTAAACCTCACCCCCCCAAAAGATGAAAGTCACCTACACCCAGTGTTTCAGATGGTTCAGTGTTAGATATTTTTGGGGTAGGGCCTGGAAAACCAACCTATGAGAGGTTTCTCCCTACTCCTCTTTGAGAACTCCTCTCCATTTCTTGTTCCTTTTTTGCACAATTTCTTTTCCCTGCAGGCCTGGGAGGAAGGTTTGAGCAACCAGGTGATCTGTCTCCCAAGTGCTTGGTGTGATGAAGCAGAGAGGAATGGAAATCACCCACTCTTCCTGGATTTTCACTATATTGCTTTGCTTTGCATCATGTTTCCTGCTACACCAGTAAAGAAGCATCCTTTTTTTTTTTTTTTTTTTTTTTTTTTTTTTTTTTTTTTTTTTTTTTTTTTTAGCAGAAAAATGAGTGAAAAATAAGAAGGAAGAAAAAAAAGAAAAGATAAGCTCTGGTCAATCAAGCCCCAGCTCTCTTGTCTCCAGTTTGTGATATGTTTTATGATCTCAGACACAACAGATTGTGAGCCTGCAATGTTTGGAAATGGTAGATGATTAAACCTTCTGGCCAGGTGTAAATGCAACCTTTGTCTTCTGCTCACTGTGTGAGAATCACCTTCCTTCTCAAAGTCCCCGGCTGGCCCTGCTCTCATCAGTGTTACAAACATCCCCTGCCTGGAGTCACAGCCACCATGCACTTCCACTTTATTTCTAATCTATAAATGCACCAGTGCAATCCATACCACTTGAATTTTCCCGAGTTACAGAAACAAAAATAATTGCCAACCAAGCTACTAAAATTTTGAAAGAATGTGGCCCGTGAGTTTTTCTGCTTCTTCTGTTGGGGGGATTTTGTACCAGGTAAATAATAAAAAATGTGTAATGATTGACTAGGCTTTTAAACCTGAACTGAAGGTAAGTTTGTCTTGCTGTTCCAGTTAAATATTCTCACTAGCCCCCTTCTCTTTCTCCAGTTTATCATGCCACAAAGTCCCTTTCAGCCTGATTCATTCTTTATTCTTTAGAAATTTGGGCAACAGTCAAATCTGACCTTTAGAGCCATAAACAAATTAAATTGTTTCACAACCAAATAATACGAAACAATATTGAATAGCTCGGCTTCCGCCGAGTTTCCTCTTAAAGAGAAAGAAGCCCCAGAACAGCACGACACTGAAAAATGGAAGATAGAGAGATGGAGCACGAGTGATGGGGAAATATTGGAGCACAAGAGGTGTTCGTAGAAGTGATGGGGAACCACAGGGGCCTGGCTCCGGACTGGCAGACACCAGCACTTGGGAAGATGCCTTAGAAGCCTTAATTTACCTAATTATTTACTCTGCTGGGAGCAGGGTGCTCCCCTAGGGGCATGTCCCACTGCAAGCTTGTTGCTGCAGAGACCTCAGGCACTGGCAGCTGTGGTGGTTCAAGGTGAAACCCAATGGTGGCCGATGTGTCCTCGGTGCCACCAGGCTGGAACCATGCCTCCTCTTCCCTCTGTTTGCCTGAACTTTGGCTGCATGCAGGGCGGCCTCCCTGTGCAGGCGGCACCCACCGCCACACGGTCCCCCTGACACGGGCGAGGGGCAGGACTGTGTCACCCGCTTTCGACACCGCGGGGACATCCTTGGCAGCCTTGCCATGCCCATCCCCTGTGCCTGGGATGGGGTCCAGGAGTCAGCTGCTGGCCCTGGGGACAGCGGGGTGCTGTAGGGCTCGGCACATCTGCGGCGCATCGCTGGAATGCGAAGCATCTGGGGCAGATGCGGAGGCTCGATAAGGCTCCTCGCTGTCCTTAAAAACGCTGTGGAGCGCCAGCTGGGGATTCCCCTGGCAAAGGTGGATTCCCTGCCTGGCACCAGGCTGATCCCAGGCGCTGGGGCCACCACAAGCAGCCCAGCCCCAGCCCCCGGGGAGATGCCCTGTGGTCCCCTCTGCGGTGGGTGGCAGGGTTGTTCACCCTGTCCCCTTCACAAGACAGGGAGGAACAGGCACAGGCTGGGCATCGGAGACATGTACTACCTCTGTGCTACCTGCATTTTGGCAGCAATACTCTGAGAATTATATACTCACTTATATAATATATATAATATATAATATATAATAATTTTTAATATAACAGCCATGATTAATTCTTCTCAGACACACAGTTTTTACACAGGCAACAATATGCTTACATGAGATGCAGGGACAGCCCGCTTTGCTGCTGCTTGTCACCTAGACTAACATCTCAGCTACATACGTGCTGATAATCACTGCTGTCACAGCCACTGACAGGAAAAGCCTTTAATTATAAGCAGCTTTGTACAAAGCTGAGGCACGAAGAGCATTTGGCTGCTTTAATTAACCTTAAGAATTATGAAGCCATGCCTGCAACTGAAATATAGTTTTGCCTTTTGTAAACCATTTGACACAAGAATTATGAGGCCAAGAATTAGATGTAGGAACACATCCAAATATTTATACTACGCTCATTACTCTGGTATCTGAGCGCGTGTTTACCCTGTAACCTCCACTTCTACATCCGTTAATTTCACTTCGCTGCACAGCCCGTGTTACCCACCCATCGCACAGTGCCACTGCCTCCCTGCTGCAGGGACTGCCCTACCTCACCCAGTGCTCTTCCCTGTCACCAAATGCCACTGGCTTCGGTGGCACGGAGAGGAGCAGATGTCCTTGCAGTTGCCACAATGACGCCACTAGTGGTTAAAGAGGGTTTGGGCAGGAGCATAGACTCACACAACCAGGACGTATTTAATTATTGGGACGATTTGGATAAAAGCTCTTTCTCTGGGCAATACATTTCCCACGTGCTCAGCACAAAACTTGCCGCAGCTTCTCCTGTAGCAGGCAGTTCTCCTTTGCCTTGCAAAGTCCTCCAGCAAAAAGCTCCAGCCCCAGCATTTTATTATGGCACAAAAACAGGGCAGCAGAGCTCCGGTAGCTGCTGTCATCAAAATGCTAACAGAAACTCAGGCTAAGTGTACTAAATGTTTCACCATTAGCAAAGCCAACGTGATGTATTTTTTTCTGAAGACTGGGGGAGGAAGGAAGCTGTCAGCAATGACACCGAGATAGATGCAAAGCTCCAAAAATGGCTTTGAATAAGGTTTTAGAAGTCTTCTGACAAAATAAAATACACACCTATTTTAATTGAATGTTTTGCTCAATCTTTAATGAGTCTTTTCATTTGAAGTATGTTAGCTGATGAAGTGAAAAAGAAACAGAATTCGGAAAAAATAAAAATAAGAGCCAACAAGCTTAATTTTGAAAAGTTCAAAGCGAAATATGGTGTGCCTTGCAATTTTCTTCCTAAATTATGTTCTAGTAAATCACTTGTCTATCCGGACTGTCCCATATAACTCTACATTTGTTATAGCAAAAACCGGTGTTAGTAATTACACACAGACACACACAAGAATTTACCTTTCTCTCATGCCTATGAATGATCAGAATTGCAAGCACTCCAGGCAGAGATTTCCAGCAAATGGCATTTTGTAGCTTTCGGATAGGAAGCTAAACAATTTGAGAGGGTACTTCCTATTCCTCATATCAAACTACATAACCCATGCCCAGAAGATGCCTGTTGAGGTCAGCACTTCACGGAGGCGCTCCCAATGGGCACCTCCCCTTCTGCCTTTCCTGCCTCTCTCTTCTGCCACCCCAAGTCTTGAACTGGCTCAACACCAGCCATTTAACATCGCCACCTTGCCTCTGCGTTAATACCAAAAGGTTTTGTCGTTTCTGTGGATGCATTTCTTTTTTTTCCCCACACCAGTTTCACCCTCCTTGAAGAAGGAGTGTGGCTTTCAAGGGGCATTTCATGACTGCCAGCCAGATGGAGAGGAGGAGCACCATCCCACCCTCACCTTCCTGTCTCTTGGCAAGCAGGCAGGAGATGTTGGCCACCACCAAGAGAAGCTGGGAGAGCCCACTGAGGTGGGAAGGGAGATGCTGCCCCAGCACATGGGGCCTGTGGCCACCAAGAGAGCCCAGCACGAGGAGCTGGGGCCAGTCCCACATTTGCACGCCCATCCCTAAGGGTATAGCTCCTGTCCCCCCATCTAAGAGCAACTCAGGTTACAGGGACTCAGCCTCATCTGTGCTGTTGCTGTTTCATCCACCTGTTATCTTCTGCTGTTCTTCAGAAATTACTGCCAAATTATGCTCTTTTTTTTTTTTTTTTCTTCCTCCATTATTAATATCTTTTCTAGGGTGGATAGCTTCCCAGATCACCCTCCACCCACTTACACACATGCATGCACATACACTTTATAGAAAGTGTTTACTTATGCGGGGGCAATAGTTTAAAAGGTAAATGAAATAGAGGACGCAGCCTGGATTGGCTTAGCAACACAAACAGTGCCAGCAGGTAAAGGGCCCGGGCCTGTTCTTTCCCACCTCAGAATTGTTTTAAAATGACACCCCTTCATAATTAATTGTACAGCACCTGATTAGTCACTATTGACAGACCCAGAGCCAATTGACTCTTTTTTTTTTTTTTTTTAATCTGGCTGGGGAGAAAATATGAAGTGCCTGTAGCCACACACACACACGCTGCAGCTCCTGGTGATTACATCAGGCAGCTGAGCAATTAGAGCCCCGAGTATCAGCTCTTGGGCTGGAGGCAGCGGTGGCAGGATCACAGCCCTGCGTCAGCCTTTAATATGAAAATGAAGAAGGGAAGCAACAAATCCAATAAACCGGAGAAGTCAAACAAAGCCAACTGGGAGTTCGTTTGTTGATAAGCGGAGGGAAGAAACGCGGCTGATAAAGCTGGGTGCTTCTGCAACTCCCGTCTCTCCCGTGGGTGAGGAGGATTAAATTACTCAGGAGGCAGCCTGAATACACCCAAGCAGGAAAACAACCCCAAAGGCAAAAAAAAAAAAAAAAAAAAAAAAAAAAAAAAAAAAAAGTGTGTGCATTTTGTTTGCAGCAGGGCCGGCGCAGAACGGGTGCTTTTCTACCCCCTTTCCACTTCCAGGCATCTGCGGGTGCTTTGCAAAGCAAATGAGTTTGCTCCCTGACAGGGCAAGGACACACGGGAGTGGACCAGCCGCTTTTGCTCACCTTGATCCAAAATTGTGTTATCGTGCTGAACGTTTGGAAAGAACAAAGTCAGCCTCCACTACCAAGAAGGCAGTTTCCCACTCACTTCACAAGGTCCTTCATCTCAAGCTCCCCCAGACGCAGGGACTTCATGCGCCTCAGCACAGTACCAGTTTAAGTCACCCGTTGTACAACCCGGTAAAGCTAAGTCCTGCCACTGTGCAAACACTTTACTCTCAAAGAAGAGGATCTGTACAAGACCTTAGCCAACTTCAGAGTACTTCTGTGTAAGGTATTAAGCCAATATTGGTGCCTACATAGGAGCTTGCACCGATTTGAGTTAATCAGTTTAAACCCATACCTTTAGATAAATACTTGTGTGCAGGCAGACAATGACTTAGGATTTGACCCAAAGCTCAATGAATACAATGTGAATGGATGTGTAGTCTGAATAAATACACACATAAATAAATAAGGAGCCACTTAATTAAGGTTCTGCGGCCATTCTCCTCTCAGAGGAGGCACTGTGCTCAGAAAACCCCAGAGCCAAGTCTGAAGTGGATTACACAGCTTTGGCAGAGAATCTGCTGCTCTGGAAGATGAGGAGCTCATCAGGAACATGTTACAGTGAAAAATTTTCCCTCTGTGGAAAGGCCCCCACACATCTAGACTACTTTAAGCAAGGTGATTTTTCCCTGAAGGAGTGCCTGCAGAGCAAAGATCCTGCTCTTGACTGACACGAACCATCTTGGCTATAGGAGGAGTCCAAGCCACGCTGGGTCCAAGGTGACAAGCCTTTCTAAACGTGCCTAGCTCTGGACTGGGCTGGTACACGTGGTCCAGACATGCCCTGAGATACTTTCTCAGTTAATATATTAAACAACAGTACAAAACTCAGCATATGGTTTATAGAAATTGCACCAGTTGAAAAAGCACCAAATCACAGATATTTATAGTTACACATTAGGGTCCAGATCTCTGTGGGAGCACATAAATACTGCACCAGTTGATATCCACACAGTCCATGGCCAAATCCTGGGATCAGGAACATATCTGTCCTCCTGCACTTGTTCACAGCTGCCCTACAGAGAATCAACATTTATGACTCAAAAGAATGCTGCAAGGACTTGGAAAAAAAAAAAAAAAAAAAAAAAAAAAAAAAAAAAAAAGAGCCACACCTTTGCTTTTAACTGGAATCAAAACTGTTTTGTTTCTGGAAAACCATTATTAGCCTCAAACATTTTTTATTTACAGGAACTGTGTCACGGGCTCTATGGCAAAACACAATTTTCTCAAGAAACACTCTGTAATTGCCACTTAACACAAATCCCTAAATATCTGCAGAATAAGGGCCTAATCAGAGGCAATGAATCCCAAGAAAAATAAAAGATTAGACAACAGCAAGCCTACAGGCTGAAGCAGTGCGTTGGGATTACAGTGGCATGGCAACTTGGCTTCAGAGGAGGATGCACAATTCTCACTGCAGTTCTGACTTTTTCTTCAGCTTTGTTTTTAGGCCACATGTTATATTTTAGTCTTGCTTTGCCTCTTATTTTTCAGGGAGGGGTCTTACACTTTTCTTCATTCCCGTTCTCTAATTCCATTACAGAGCTTCTGCAAAGAGCAGCTTTTCTGCATTTTCCATTCCAGAAACCTACTACAGGATCTGCTCCTACAGATGATATTATAACCATCAGTCATTTCTTGTATTTTATCCTGCACCTGCTGAAACAAAGCATGGAGCTGCTGCTCCAGTAAAGAATACATACTTTTGGATCACAGCTGTAGCCCAGCTAAGTCTTAAATCTTCAGCAGTAAACCATCCTCACCACCGTCCTCCTGAACTCAGTAGCTACCTGGAGTGCCTGGTCTGAGTGATAGGTGGCTTTTGATAACAGAACAGAGATTGTTGCAGTGGAAGAAGAAGGGTAGGGTAGTCTTTGACGGGGTTCAGTCCCCAGGTTTTGTTAAAAAAGCAGAGATCTGGACTACTGAAGTACTTCACCTCAAGTATTCTCTATTGCATGTCTCCAGAAACTTAACTTTACATGCAGGCCTTGTCCTCCTGGTTTGCATTTTCCTGGCCTATTACTCAGCCACAGCCGATCTTCTTTCCCTCCCCATCTTCATGCAGAGAGACTTTTCCCTCCACCTCCAGCAACTGCTTCCCTTTTGCAAGACCCATCTGCACGCAGCAGTGCTAACAGGCCTCCCCAGGGCCCTGCCCAGTCCCCAGCTGCCTGGCGTCAGGAGGTTAAACCCAGCACGTGCAGGCAGGTGGGACCTGCATGACCTTATTCTGGCCACGCTTGTCACCTCTCCCTCCATCCCACTCCATTTCCTGCCCATGTCCTCATGATGTTCCCACAGGAGCTGAACCCGTTCCCTCAGGACCTCCAGTGTTCCCTGTTTCCAGTCAGGCTGCCTTTCTTCTCACCTCTTCCATCTTCTGGTTGCAGGACTGGGCCATGTAGGCAAGGAAAGCCATGTTCTTGCAGCCTGAGGCCCCAACTTGGGACTAACTTAGATATTGGTGCTGTGCAGGGAAGCATCACAAATGGATGGTTGCATGGGATTAATCCTGCTCAGGCCACACGTTCCTGTAGGCTCTGGATGACAGCCAGCTCCACATCATTACAGCTTCTGAACAGGAGGAAGAGCCTCCTCTGGGGCAAGATACAGCCTGCAAAACCTCATTAAGTGTTCACAGGTGAGATAATCAGTAGTGGGTTATATGAGTAATGTTATCTTTAGCAGGACATCCTCCTTGCTGCACTGCTTTCCGGCAAGTATCTGGAGAAGGGATGAGGTTGGAAGTGCTCCCACTGTGGGGGGAGCGGGGAGGTGGAGGGACGCTGGGCAGAAGGTGAGTATGAGATCTGCAGGCACAGTGGTGCTTGGTGCTTCCTGAGGGAAGACTCCAGGTATAAGCATCTCAGGTAGATGCCAAGAGGCTGAAGATCTGAAAACCACTGTCAGAGGAGGGGAGAAAACAAACAAACAAACAAGAGACAACATCTTCCAGGAGCAGTGCCTGTTGCTCCAGATCATGTGTGGGTGTTGGGAAAGCTGAGACCAATGTCTCAGGCGCTGGGGTGGGAGTCTGGAAACTCAGGTCCTGTCCCTCACCTCTTTATCTGACCTGCCATGAGGATCTCACATGAGCTCATCTGACTGTACCCTACGGTATCTAAGTAACAAGCATCCTAGAGGCCAGCAGAACCCCACATCTCAACGTGTTGCAGCAGCATGACTGATCCTAACAGGAGGGGGGGTGAGAGGCTGTGAAGTCATGACTCCCTGGGTCCTGGGCAGCTCTAATCCATTACAGATGACATTGTAATAAATGCTGATAATCCTTTGTTGGTGGGGAAGAAATGTTTGGGGGTGGACGGACAGTATGCTCAGGCTGAGAGCTTCAAGCCAAAGGCTGAGGAAATGCTGTTGAACCTGAAAGGCCAGAGCACGGGGGGACACCTTTCAAATCTTCATGGGAGTCCCACCTTGGTCATCAGCAAAGACCTACCAGTGAGATGGTTCTCCTGGGGTCTTTTATCCCTGACACTCTTATGCTTGCTCCAGATGTATTTTTCTGGCTTCTGAGCTTAGTGGAGCATGAGGAGGAGAGAAATGGAGGCGTTTAGGAGAAGCTGAACCAAAAAGCATTTTATTGAACCAAAGCTGAACCAAAAGCATTTTATTGGCCTCCACCAGTCGCAGCACTGCATGGGCAGCCATTGGCTTCCAGCATACCCATAGACTTGATGCCAAATATCTCAAGTCTGCTCTGTTACCTGTCTGCATTGTAAAATAGAAACAGAATTTTGTGCTTTGTCCATTTTGGTGTCTGCTGCAATACACCCTGAGAGCCAGACCTGGTCAGCCTTGGAGCGAGCAACAGCCCTTCGCGTCAGTGTGGAAATGTGAAAGAGATGTGCCTGTACCCAGATCTAGAGATATGCACCAACCATAGGCTTATCTAGGGGATATTCCATGTGTAACAGCTCTGACAGACCTGGATCACCGTTATTTCTCATTAATGGTGTTTAGAAAATATTATTTCTATTCTGCAGATTATTTTACCATTAGAAGTGTTTGCACCATTTTGGCACCAAAGTAAAAACCTGAATTGTTATTTTAAATCTCAGAATGGATATTATGGAGGGCTTTTCTGGGACAATTCCAGGAAACTTCACTTTGCCAAAGGCAATGCAAGAGTTAAGCAGAACCTACAGCTACTTGGAGCAAAAGGCTGAAATAGCAGATTTCAACTTCAGCCTCCACATGAAATGCAGACATAATGATTTGTTTCAACATATCCAGTGCCACCAGGACTGGAAATTTTCCATGCAATGTTTAGAATTTTCAAAGGGAAAAATTGTTCCACCCAGGCTTTACTATATCCTGCAGTTACGCCAGGCGTCACCGTGTTTATTAGCTGTTGCTGGTTTGCGTATTTCTTATTCTTCTCATTTTCCGCTGCATGTGGGCATCAGTCCACAGGTACTAACACCCCAGGATCAGAGCCCAGAGACAGATCACTTAAAAGATTTAGTAATCTGTGAGTAAACAATCTCTGTCTAAGAGAAGCCACAAGTTTTGCTGCAGTCCTGCAGCTCTGACTGGTGAGAACATCATTATTCCAGATGACTGCTCAGCCCTGCCATCTTTCGCTCATTTTACAGTCCATATTTGAGCAGGGTTTTCTTCAAACTAGGGAGTGATACCTGAATGATACCTGCACGTTGGCAGTATTTGCTGTTTACTGTTTGCGGTGTCGCCTTCTTTTGTCTTCAAGCAACTGAGCAAAGACACAGGAACTGCGCCACGAGACTGTGGCAACACGCCACAAGCTGTCTGTGATAAATGTTCCATCAGATAAGCAGCACGTTGATCTAAGAACCTGTCAAAAAAAGAGAAACTTTGCTAGATAATATACTTCCAAGGAAAATCCAAGCTGCTCAAAACTTTGGCAATCTGTTTCCAGCAGAAGTCAAGACTCAGTGTTTAAAGAAAGAAGGCTGAGAAAAATAAAACTGTAATGCACCTGCAGAACTGTGCTTTCTTTTGATGGGAAACAGCTCTTCCTCTGCCCGCACTGCTTCTGGTATGTTGTTCATGGTGTTATGGGGTCCCACCAAGTAGGGGCAGGGATCTGCTTGTAGTGGGGACAGCTCTGGTGGGTTACTGGTTCTTGATCAGGGTGTCCACGCCTCCAAAAAAACACCAAAAAATTGGAGGCTGTGCAGGAAATTACAGATCAAAGGCATCATCTCAGCTTTTTAAATAGAGGCTGAGTTGGCTTGATGATGGTACAAATTCATTCACAAGCAGACAATGTCACATAGCAAAAGCCTCCTGGTTTTGGCAGAGAAAGCCACAATAAGAATAGCTGGAAGTTGAAGACAGATTAAAAAATTCTTTGTGAGAACTCAGAACAGTATTTTTACCAGTGAGGATGAAGAGCATGCCAGCCAAGGGCCACAGCCTTGCTGGCAGGTGTGTTTCAGCCAAAAGCAAGCTGCTTTTGATACCGATACAGGGATGAAGTCCAGGGGGGAGCTGTGAGGTTGGTGTTAAGCAGGAGTCCCACAGCGCTGTCCTACCAGCCCCTCCCAACTGCTCACAAGTAACATGGGAAGGACTAAAACTACTAATGTTTGTGTTTCACTACTGCTGCCAGGAGCCCCCTCTTACACCTTTTTTTTTTCTTCCCAATTTTCATCTTTAGCAATCCTTTGTATTCCTGCAGGAAAAGCCTTGGAATTGCATAAGCATCTTTATCCACTTACATATAATGTAACAGTGCACATATAATTTTTCACAGCCTGGACCACCCCCATCCACTTGCTGTGCCCCCAGCTCTCCCAGATCATCGGATTTCCAGATGCTAAACACAAATCACTAAGGGGGGGGGGGGGGGATGCACACAACCACCAGAAACAGATCCTATACATCCTACTTTAAGTCATGACAAATGGTTTGCCATTAATGAATTTCACCAGGACTAGTGGGTGGTGGTCGCAGGTGTTTTTCAGAAATCCCACTGGCAGCTGTTTGAGGTATGGCAGCCACGAGATGCCAGCAGAGGTGTGTGCATTGACCAGTCCTGAGAAGGGATTGTCCAAAAGGCAGAGACACAACCAGATGCAAGAGACAGAGGGGTGTGGGACCAGCTGAGGCTGGCATCTCTTGAATAAATCCAAGCTGTATATAGGAATTGTTGATTCAGGGCACTTGACCCTCCTATCTTCTTTTCTTTTCTAATGCATCCTCACCCCTACTATGCCTTGTCTTCTGTTCTTCCCCAGTTCTCCCCATCCATAGTTCCCCATCCCATCCCTGGCTTATTCCTCCAACGCTAACAAAGCACACCTCTGGCCCTGCTTTTCCCCAGGGCAAGATGGGGCCACATCCCTGTGTGTCCAGTAGCACCGTGGATGGCACCAGGCCACCCTAGTGGGGTGTCCTGTGGCCTGTCAGCTCATTCCTTCAGCCCCTCTGCCCAGCCGAGCCAAGAAACATCTTCCTGGCGAGACAGCCCATATTATGACTAAGGCAGAAGGCCACAGGTTTAGTCAGTTTGTGTACAGTTTGCAGTTATTCAGCTGTTTTAATGAGAAGAAAGACCTTCAGGCCCGTGATGTCAGAGATAAGAAAGTGTGGAAAGCAGCAGATGTGTGACCTTGCCGCTCTGCTATTGCTTTCTCCTTTGTTCTGGGTGCTGCAGCTCTTCAAGGTTTTAATACCAGGGAGGGGTGAGGGGAAGGTGAGGTGCAGGTTTCATGGTAACTCAAAATCCTGGCTTGTGGAGCAACCTGCTGGCCTTTAGTACAAGCCATTAATGGTAACCGAAAATCCAGCAGCTGCTCGGCAGTCGGGATCTCGCAGGCTGCAGCACTCTCCGGTAGCTGGATCGTTGTTCACTTTGGTAAACTAGAATAATGTTTCCCATTATTAGGTGTTTTCCTGGACATAAAAGTTTTCCAAAAAAAAAAAAAAAATCAGTCTAGAGCCTTTTACTTATAAAATTACATCTCCAAGCAGGTGAACTCGGTTGAAAGCAACATTTCTGTTTGTTGTGAATTTGTGCCCTTTGGCCTAGCCAGGAGAGCTGCACTGCAAGAGTCAGCAACAGGCACAGGTACCTAAATAAACCCTTAAAGGTCCCAGAGGCACAAAAGAATGAAAGTTGGGAGCCCCACTTCTCTGCCCAGATGCCACCGAGCCCTTCAGCCACCTGGGATGTACCAAGCTGAGAGGCAAAACATCTAAACCATATGGGGTTTTGTGCCAAGGTGTCCTTGCAGCCATCTTGCCTGGAGGTAGGGTTGGTGCTGTCTCACATATCTTTAAGCAAAACAGGAAAACACAATTCCAGTGCAAATCTGGTTGGATAACCCAGTCCATGGAGCAGCTGGTGGAGGTTCATTGTCATGGGGAGAGTCACTAAGGACACGGGGCCACTGCCCAGCTCTCCCTGTGTCTCCTTTGCCACAGCAAGAGGCAACTTAGTCTGTGGCCACAAACCTGGCAGAAACAGGTATTTGGTGTACAGGTTAAGAATAAATAAATAAATATTTAAAATAAAAAGAAGAAGAAGAAAAGAAAGGAAAAAAGAGACATTGTTTCATCGAATTACAGAAGTGATATGAAGAAACTCGGTGGGGAGCTGTGCAAGAATTTACAATTAGGCAGGAATAATCAGCTGAACAAATACCAGGTGGAAATGGCCATTCAGACATCAGTTCTGTATAAATGGCTGAGTCACACTATTAGCAAAAACAAAAACAAAAAAGCAAAAGATTAAAAAAAATGTTGGAAGGAAAAAAGGTCATCATTGCTGATACAACAGAAGAAATTTTCCTTTTGTTCAGAGCAGTCCTGCTATGGCTGCCGATGTGGTGTCCAGTTTGGGGCAATGCATTTCAGGAGAGAGCTGGACTCCTTGCAGAGACCACGGGAATAAGCAGAGGTCTGGGGAATGCGACCTGCTAAGGCAGGCTGAAAAAACAGTTTAGGTCAAAAAGATTGGTGAGGACATAGCAATGATCTTCAGCTACGTAAGACAGCTCTCAGATGAAGAGGGAAATAAGTCAAAGAAAACCTTTCTGATGGTAAAGGGGAGTCCTTAACAGAAGTGTAAGAACATCTTTCAGATATGGTGCATGCACAGTTGGTCACTTCTTGGGCAAGGAGATGTCTTTTGGAGGCCTCTTCCAACCCTCTTGTCTTTTTCTGTGCCTACAGACACGGAAACCCCCTGCCACATGCATGCACACACGCCATCAGCCACCCAGCACCAAATAACCATCCTCACCACCACAGCTTCCCTTGAAATTATTCCATTTTTCACAGAGCAGTGATGGAGCCATTTGTCCAGAGGCAGGGATTACGCTTGTCTGGCCCGTCCTGGTGGGTCTGGTCGGAGCAGTGTGGATTGGAAAAGGTCGGCACAGCTGCTGGCCCCAGCACAGCCAGCCACTTACTCTCCCCAGAGCATCGATAGAGAAGATAGGCCTATTTGAAGACTATTTAGAGCATCTGTGTTACCCCTGAAAATATTTCCTGAGGGAGTTTCTCTCCCTTCATTGACTATGGGGTTAGCCAGGGTGATCAGGAAGCTAGATAAGATTACTGGGTTCATAAGCTTCACCTCATGGTTCATAAGGTTCATCCCCAAAATGCCCTGTTTAGCAAAAGCAGCATTCCTGCATCCATTTCCCAAGACATGTAATTTCATTGCAGTCATTTCTTCAATGCAATGTAGAACCTGGAACAGTAAGAGGGAAATTAGATAGCAAAAAAACATCCTCCTGAAAGTGATATTTGTTTTTCAAATGAAAACCCCACAACAGCGCCTCATGGATTGGGCCTGGAAGGCAGCACTTCAGGCCATCCCTACATGCAAACACCTTGCTTGACACGTCAGGGGCCAGCAGCCCGAGGCTGGCCGTGCCTGGTACTGCTGCAAATGCCACCAGCGCCCGGCGCTGTCCCTGTCTGTGCAGGTCTCCTTCCCATCTTCTTCGTGTCGAGGCAGCTTTTGGGGCGTGCTGCTGCGTTCACCTCGCCCCAGTAAAAATAAAGAATTGTTCCAGCCATATGACAGCTTTCTGCCATTTTGCTCGGATGGTTTCCCCAGGAAAGCCTCCTGCTATACCTCTAGACACGTGCAAGGGGCGAGGGATGGGCCCCCCAGAGCAGGTAGGCAGCCGGCACCGCTCTCCCCGTGCGCAGGCCCCCCAAGCACCTCATTGTAATCCTTATCGGGCCGACGCACATTTTTTGCTGGAGGTGGCAAAACGCCCAGGGGCTGCCAGGCTGCCAAGCTTTCGGCTAAAAATACCGTAAGGCACATTGCAGCCGGGGTCCATTAAAGAAAAGAAAGAGAGAGCGTGTTCTGGCCACAATGGGAATTACGTGAAGCGAGGCCGGGGGAGGGAGAGGGGGAGACACGGAGGGGTGGGATGGGACGCGGGCTGGAGCGCTGCCCACCCGTCGAAGGGGTGCCAGGGGGTGGAGGTGTCGCACGTCCCCAGGGTGATGGGCACAGCCGCTGGCACACCGCCCTGCTCCCCTTCCCTCCTCGTGCTGCAAAGCCTGCTCGTTTCCACCACGCCTGCTACGTGTCCTGCCACCACCAGCACCACGGAAGAGGGAAGATAAGAAGAAAAAGAGGACAAAAAGGAAGAAAAAAAAAAAGGAGGATGAAATTCTCGTAGCATGAAAATCCTCCGGCTTCATCTGCTGTCTAGTGGGATGCCATTAGCTTGGAGGTCTCCCCACTTAGGTGGAGGCAGCCTGGGGCATATTTTGGGACCCCTGCATGACGGCAGGTGGTTTATCGACTTTCCTGGCCTTCATCAAAGCTACCCTAAATCAAACACAACAAATTAAATATCATCAATATTACAAAGGAAAAGAATAATTTCTGGGATCTACAAAGGGGAGTTCAGTTTGCGAGAGTCACGACAGGCTAACACATTTTGCTTTGCTTTTTATTTTCAACGTGCTGCCTCCCTGTTTAAATTGCAGGAGAACCAAGGAACCTTCACCAACACAAACTGTTCTTCTCGCTGACCTTGCAGATAACCATGAACCAAAACATGCGGCTCTCTAATTGCTGTTCCTGACGGTGCTTTACAAGATTGCGCTAAATTTAACAAGGAGGAGGAGGAGCAGCAAGCTGAAAACTTTTCCAAACATTTCTTTTCTGTCGTGGAGGGGAGGATTCAGGTGCAAGAAGAGTCACTGCAGACCTTCTGTGAAGGCAATGGGAGAGCAATAGGTGGAAATAACCAGAGGACCTGACTGCATTGCACAGAACTAATCTAACCCGAGGCTGAAGTCTGCATGCACATGGGCATTAAAACATCCATGTGCATGTTAAAAGCCTCCCAGTTTTACATGCTGCTGGTCCCAGTCCCCGTGCTTTGGGTTTGTATGACAAGGGAGGACAGGAGACATGAGGAGCAGTAGTGCCCTGTAATGCACTACCCTGCTCCTGCCCCATCAGCCCCACACCATGACAAGGGCAGGAGGTGTGGGTGCCAGCATGTACCACAAATGCTCTGTAGGTGCTGGAGGACTTTTAATTTTTTTAAAAAAATTTATAATATTTTGGTGTTTTTGTTGTTGGTGGTGGTGGTGGTTTTTTTTTTTTTTTTTTTTTTTTTTTTTCCTTCTCCTGCCCTTTCTGGCCTGTTATGTTCCATGCCTGCAATTTTTCAGAGGAAGCAGATGTTGCTCCGACCACAGTAATTGTCACAGTGCTTAATTTCATTAGGCTCTTAGGCAAGACTCTCAGCACCTTTCACAAGCTGCGTATGCCACCCAGAGAGTCTCAACGCACACCAGGGTAAAGCCCTCCCTCAGGTGGATCACAGCATCTCCAAAAAGGACCCTCAAGCCAGGAGGCACCAGATCAGCTTGGAGCTGCTTGTTTAGTCAGCTGCTGCTGCAGGAAAATAACTTGTCAGAAATCAGAGTAAAATCAGCGCAGGGACATCAAAATACTGCCTTAAACATTCACTGATCAAGAAAAAAATGGCTACAAAAAGCTCTTTAGAGTTGGTGCCTGGTCTGGTGGGCAACCCAGGGCCGTGGAGAGCCTTCCATGAGCAGAAACCTGGGATTAATTATTCCTCGCCCTGCCACTGTTTTCTCCGTGCCTCTTCTCCCTGCCTGCGTATGTCGTGTCTAACAGGACTGCAGCTCCTCGGGCCAGAGGCTGCTTCTCACTCAAGCTTTGCATATTACCAGGGTGGCAAAGCCATTTTGTGGTTGTTTCCACAATCCGAGCAGCAGCAGCAGCACCAAACCAAACCTTTGGGCACGCTCGATGTTGACAAGTAGTGCTGCTGCCCGTGTTGACGGAGCGGTGACTTTGTACTGCACTGGAGCCCGGGCTGTTGTGTCTTTTTGCAATTGTATTGTGTTGTTTGGCTTTGGAAAAGAGCAGAAGCACATGACTACAAGGACGGGAGATTCTCCCATGTCCCCACCGCATATTTCAGGCAACCAAAATTAACCTCTTCACGGGAGGCAGAGAGACAGCGTGCTGCGAGGTGCAGCGAGCGCAGCAAATGCGGCAAGGGGGAGCAGAGCAGAAACAAACCCATTCACAGACATGGGAAACACAAAAAGCTGCTGCAGATAATCCAGGGCAAAATACAGAGCTGCTGCAGAGATCCACCTGGGTGGGAGAGAAGAGAGCGTGGAGGACCTGCCAAGGAACGGGGCTGCAGTTGAGCTGTATATGAGAGAGAAGCATTTGATAGCTTGCGCTGCCAAGCTCTCGTGATCCATTTATTTTCCCTGGAGGAGTGTTCAGCTTGGAAATAGTGTAGGAAGCACTGATGAAGGCAAACGCCCACATCCCTGCACTGAAAGGAGATGGGCCATCAGCAGTACCTGCACTACACAGTCTCCAAAGGGCCGTGTTGTGGCACCATCACGCTACAAACCCAAACTCGTGCCCCAGCGTGCCGGGCGTTTTACCTCTCCCAAATGAGCTATTGCCATTCGGGTGCTGCAGTGAGGGAGGAGAGGTTATTAGCAGGTGGCCCAGGAAGCTGCTGTAACGCACTGAGAACTCAGCAAAACATCTAAAATCACTGTCAGCACTTCAGGGAATAGCCAGCACAAGGAGCTCTGAACAGTCCCTTCGGTCTTTGCTATCTCTAGCTGCACATGGATGTAAAACAGCAACATCAGCAGAGTTTGACCAAAATAATGGCCCAGAACCCAAAATGCCGCTCCTTACATCCACTCATAATCCCTTCCTTCCTTTCCAGCCCTGGCTCCAAAATCCCTAACCACAGAGAGCCCAGGCAGCTTCAACCCCAGCGCCAGCAGCGGTGGGAATTCCCACCCGGCGCTAACTGGTTAAGAATAATCTTTACATTTTTCCCGAGCTGCCGTGTTCCAGGGAGCTTGAATTAACAATTCACCGAGCGTGTTAGTTTTGAATGACTGCATTGAAATCAGCACAAACTCAAACAGAAGCCCTATAAAAAGCCAGGGCTTTATCGTGCGCTCGGTGGAGGCAGAAAGAAGGCCGGTGGGAAGGAAACAATACCCGTCTGAGCGGAGCGAGCGGTTATCTGCTTGCCATCAGCACAGGCCAGCCGTGTTGTTTTTCCGTCCGCTCACCATGTGAGCAGGCTACGGTGTACAGTACCAGGCGGTGCAAAAGCCCACGGCCGGGTCCTTCTGTTTGTAGGGCTTGCTGACATAAGGTGGAGTTCAGGTTATTGTGGTGTGGGACGTTTCCTGCCCCGGCCGCTGATAAAGGCAAATCCCAGCAGCCTTACAGGCTCTCTTTGTCCGGGACCAGAGCTATGCACAGCCTGCATATGCCCAGCCCTCTCCCTGTGCCCGAGGATGCTTCACCGCACGCCGAGCATCCCCCGGGTGAGCACACGGAGTAAAAGGATTAAAAGCGAGGCCGGTGCCGGCTGAGGTGCAAATGAAGGTCTGGCAGTGAAAACAGCATTAAGCTCGCTTTGCATCACCCAGCGTGGTGGCTCCGGAGCGATGTCTCTGTCATGCCAGGTGTGCCCTGCCCCAAAATACCTCCTGCCCTGCAGGGAGCCCAGCAGCAGGCCCGGAGATGCTTACAGCTCTGGAGGTGAACATCCCTGGCAGTGCATAGCCGTGCAGATAACTCTCCTGCCTCTCAACACCGGGCACTGCCCTGACCCTGGCTCCAGGTGCATTTTCCCAGCTCAGAGCAAGCCGAAGGGCAGGCTGGCAACCTCCTGTTTTGGCAGAAGGCTGTTAACCAGCAGCCATACTTTACCCCAGGGGCTGAGCCCCATGGCTATGTTGATGGACCAAATGGCAGCCACCCCACATCCCTCGGGGACACCAAGAGGTGTCGCCGGTGCCACCCCTCGTCCTGTTCCTCCTCCCCAACACCAGGTGAGCAGACGTGCTCTGCACAGAGGGTCAGGCTGTCAGACGGCACCTGCGGAGAGGAGGACAGGGACACCACCAGCTCCACATCCTTAACACAAACCACAGCTTGACTGTCTTGGTGGCTAGACCTCACCATGCATGAGATAAATCATTTTGCCTCCACAAGGAGCTTTTTGGCTCCCACTACTGCCAGTGCAGAGCTCTGAGCTGTGGGATGTCACATTCCTCTTGCAGCAAGCCAAAACGGTGTGCCCTCCAGGTAGGCAGCACACAAGGCTTGCCCTTTTGTCCAAGATTTGCTTTACTGCATTCACACCAGCTTGGGAAAACAGCCGTAATGCCATCAGCTGCAAGCTCCTGTCTCCTGTAATCTCATATCCTGCTCCCCGGGAAACTCAGATGGAGAGCACCAACTCTGCCACCCCCCAGAGGCCACAAGGCAGGAAGATCCCCCCTATTCTGAGCAAACTCATGTGATAAAATAAATAACTCTCTCTGCTCGTGTCTGTCTGCAGCCACAATGTCTCACACCAACAAATTACCCAGTGGAATCAGCCCAGATCCCGTTTAATGCAGCTGTCAATTTATCAGGTGTTTTATCTCTATTAAATGTTCTTCTTGCCTTCATTTGATCAGACGTTGTCCACTTTGGGTCCTGGTTTCCCCACCCCCTTGAATGCCCCGGGATTTCACTCCTCTCCACCTTCTTCTTTGTAGGCCAAGTTGTTCATCTCACGCTAGGCACCTAGGCACAGCGAGCGTGGTGGCAGAGGCGAAAAAAGGTCTCAGGATAAGGCTGTGACAAGCACAACTACGGCGAAGCCACTCTTGGACAAAGCCTCTAACACTAGCAGTGATGTGTGTCAGACCGTGGAAACTCCTCTTACCTGTGCTACCATTCCCACACATGCACAGCAAAGCTGGCAGTGGCCAAGCCATGGCACGTGCATCAGCCAGGGGGACTCAGTGTGCATTTGCGTGGAGCAGAGACCCTTTGATCCCCACCTCCAGGGTGCTTACTCGGGTGTTAGCACACCAGTGCAGACCTTTGGGAGCCTCCTGAGCGCATCTGAGCTGGAGGAAACCACCTGGCCGGAGGAAACCACTGGTTTGATGGCGCTGTGCCTGCAGGAGGGACGAGCATAGGTTCAGCACTGCAGAAGGATGAAGACCACGATGGGGGAGGGAGAAACCCTGGGTTAAATCACACGGGAAAGGAGGGACAGCCTGCACAATAAGCACGGCCAGGGTCACATCTCAATCACGGCAGAACAATCCATCCATCTCGCCCCCGTGCTAGTCACTGCCGGCAAATTTTGCCCTCCGTGAATATTCCTCCCCCGTTTCCCCGAATAAAGGCAATTCTCTCCAAGCTGTTTAAACTAACAGCAGCACAATTCACAGCCAGCGGCTTCGGCCCGCTTTGTGTTCATTTGCTCAATCAACATTCGCCCCCTGGTAAGTAACTTTCAGAGAAAACTGTCACTCGCAGACAATGGGCTGGCAGTTAGCAGCAGCAGTTCTGTGTCTAAATGTTTGCAGACACTTGGGCAAAATGTCTCAGCCCAAATTTAAGAGGACAGCTGCCTCCCCGCCTGCCCTCGGTGCACAGGGCTGGCAGAGCAGCTGGGGGATGAGGTCGGCCACCTTCAGCCCTGTTGGATGAAGGCACCTCGGGAGGTGATGCGAAGGACGTGGCTTCACTTTGAAATGCTGCTGCCAACGCCAGCACTGCCTGGGCGCCACAGCCCTCGGCAGCCAGCAGCTCTCTGGCATCGCCCCCAAACCTCAGGGCTGCATGAGAATAATTCACCTCCCTCCCCGTGGCTCACTTAAAACATTTGTTTTGACAATGAAAGCGATCATTAATTCCACTCATTGATTTATTTTTCCTAAAAGCCCATTGTTACCGCTTAAATGTGCATGATAACTTGCCATTTGAGATACCAGAGAGTGGTTTATAGGCTTGTCTACCAGAAAAAGCCATGTCGGTTTATAAATGGGCTACTTAATGTGCCTCCCTTGTGGCAGTGTCCTTATTTTGCTTTGAAAGCAATGCTTGATATTGTTTAAACTCAAGACAAATCATTGCTTGCTTTCATTGACACGGTTTTCTCGTGCAGCTAGGACCTAGCACCTTCCAGTTTTGATCACGCCGTACAAGTACCAGGTATCAGCAGATCGTCCAGAAGCTGCTGTTGGACAACAAATTCCCTCCCATCCCCCTAATGTGGATGAAGCCCCAAAATATTGTCATGGATCCTGTGACCACGATGGAGAAGTGAACACAAATTATGTAGCAATAAGTGTTCTTGGTGTAATTGTTTCAGACATTTATGTGTGTCTCTAGAAATACTCCAACCATTTCCCTCCAGGCTGTGGCTCTACCCAGGCTGCAACAAACAGTCATTCTTGTCCCTGCCACAGCCTTTTTGTGTCCCCCAGTTTCTGCCCTCTTCTCATCTGGGCACTTTTATTAAAGCTTCAAGGTCTACCTGTCCTGTGCAGATGGATGTCCCTTTTTCACCTCACCCTGTCAGCCTTCCTGTGAGTGTATCCATGAGGCTATATGGGGTTGGGGAGGACCATCCCAGAAGAGCCATGAGAGCAAGCTGGACATCCAGGCATTCACAGGACTGTGCTTACTGAGGCAAAGCACAAAACCACCATGAAATTGGTTTGCAGCAATGAATAATAGGTCTTAGAGAGCAGAGCAAGCAGATGGAAAAGCTCCTTCTTCACGTTGGGTTCAGCCAGCATCTCCATCAGGCTCAGCCAGAGATATGTGGATGAGAACTGCTACAGAAAGGCAAGAGTACTTTTAGCTAAGGTGAAGATTAGCCCCAGAGTATCTATTTGCTGTTAATTTTTTGTTGTATGATAATAACTGCAGAAATCACTGGCTTGTTTGTAGCCAGCATGCCCTGACCAGTGTGACAAGAAAAACTTGGTGCACCCTGGGTGAGGGCAGGTACCGCTGGGTTTCTCAGTGATACAGCTGTGCAACCTTTGTGGGCATAGGTATGCCATCCCTGATGTTTTTATTGAGGTCCTCCCACCAAATGTCTCTACTTGCATGCCTCAGAAAATGGAAGAGGCCATCTAAGCCTTCCTGGCTGCACAGGAAAGCTCGAAAGAGAGATCTTCTAAAGACTCAGAGGTCAGAAAGAAAACAGTGAGGAGTGTCTCGTATTTTCTCTGTTTTGTCGGGTATTCAGCAACCTCCAGCTCTTCCAGCCAGATCTGATTTCCCCACGTGTGATGCTCTGGCAGTGCAACCTGGCAGCCTGGCTGGGTCTAACCAGCTCCTCTCAGGTGCTGAGGCTCCGGATTTTACACAGCTTGAGAAATCCTGCCTGGCGTTCACCACCAGCATCTCCCATTCAGCATGCATTAAAATGAAAGCCAGGGGGGTCCGTCCACATAAATCGCCCCTTGCCCCTTGATCTGCCCCCAGATCTGCCCATGTTGGCGCAAAGGCCACCTCCCTCTCCCCACAGTGCCACCAAGACCCCGCTCTGCCGGGGGTCTTTCCCCGGGGAGGGGTGTCCCCGGGGGTGTCCTTGATGCTGGGGGTCGTTCCAGCACAGCCTGCCTTTTGGGAAGGCAAATACACAACCGAAACATGCAGGCTGCGGGGCGGCTTGACCTTCGAGCGACCCTTCGCCTGACCCAGCGCTGGTCACTCTCACCGGCAGATTTGTTTATCTTGGGACCTCGAGGCTCCCAGCCCCAGAGCGCCGCTTTTTCTGAGAAAGGCACAGCAAGGCCCGGGGCTTGTTTTTAGCCCCTTTCCTTCAGGCCTGGGCCAAAATTGGGCACGGAGAGCCGACGCAGAGCTGAGCTTATCAGCCCTTATTGAGGCTGATGTTCTCCCGTGCAGCGCTTGGTCCTAGTGAAAATCTCGGGATAGGCCCAAAATGCAGAAGTACCTGCGTTGCTTAAGGCAGAAACCAGATTCCTGGTTAGAGCACTGTGGGATAAATGTCTGTCCTAGAGAAAAGAAAGCATGGCTTTGATCTGCTTATATTAGGGAAGAGCCCCCAGCTCAGCCAACGAGACCTGGTACATTAAAGCTGGGCCCAGTCCCCAGACTGTGGAGCCGTCAGGCTTTGGAAACAACCCCGTGAGGGGCTTTGCCTTTCTTTGCCAAGCTCTGAGGAAACTTTGCCCAGGGATTTCCCCTTGTTTGGCCAGCAGATGCAGAAACCCAGGGCGATTTCTTGTCTTACCCCAGGCAGGAGCCCAGGGCAGGGGGCCGGGGGGGGCAGCAGGCCGCATCGCTTTGGGGAATGTCTGCTATCCCAGAAGGGGCTGGAAACAACCCATCTGAAATATGCAGAGCCATTATCAGGCCTGGGCTTAAATAAACTTTACTGTCCATTCAGTGATCAACCTCCCTGGGAGCCGCTGGCTCCATTCGTCACTGTCACCTTTTCAAAGTGACTGCGATGACAGTTCATGATCATTAACTAGTAATGGTGTGCTTTGCATTAACAGGAGGGCACATCAAACAGGCAGACTCGCGAGTCGAGAGTTAACTAAATTATATAATAAACATTCTCCGGCTAACCAGGTACAGATGGCGACAAAAGGTATAACAAAGTGGCAGGCAGCAGAGAGCGGGGACGGGGGGCACGGTGGGAGGGAGTGCTTGGTACGGGGCCTGTGGTGCTGCCCGGCTGCCCCACGAGATGCTATTAATTAGGAATAACGAAATGTGGCCCTCCAGCCAGAGGCTGAAGCTGCAACAGCAAAGATGCAGCAGGGTTTCAACAGATCTGCTGTGGCCAGGGGCTTTTTTGGGTGCATTTTTGTCTTTTTTTCTCAAAGACATCTTCTCTGGCACGCACAGTGGGCAGAGTGGAGCACTGAGGGCAGGGTTTGCATGGGAAAGATTTATCTTTGGAAAGAGGAGGACGTGAGGAGGGAGATTTCAAAGGTTTCCTCGACACATCTTTCATCTGGGAGGACAGGGATGGCTCATCACCACTTCCTACTGGCACAAAGCACCAACTGCAGGACCCTACTCTTATGTGGGCCTGGGGACATCAGCCTGGTTCAGAGGAGAGCTTGGGAGGCCAGAGCTGCTAGCACTACCCCCAGTACAATCCCTGCTGGCTGAGAAATATCAAAAAAAATATATATTTTTTTTTAATGATTTTTTCAATCTATTCTCTAGAAGAAATTAAAAACACCATAAATCATATTAGTACAATTTATTTTATTATACTTGTTACAAGATCATTCACACAGACAAACTGATGCCTGAAGTTGGGGTTTAAAGTCCATAATTCAGCACTTCAGGAAATGGAAAAATACTTTTAACAGAGACTTCAATGGGAGCTGGTGGACGCTCGGGGCTTTTTCAGAAATCCAGCCCAAACCCACTGCAGTGAATGCGTCTCCTGCCACATACTGACACAGGCCCTCTACTTAGATGCTTATCTATACATTGAAGGGCTTTAGGTTTAGGCAGCCATTTTTTAAGCTCTTGATGTTTTAAATTAGCGCACAGTCACGATCAGGGAGACTGACTTAGAAACTGAGCAAAAATCATTACTCTCCGACAGTTTGTCTTCCTTCACTTCCCCACACCTCAGTCCCTTCAGCAACTGCTCAGGTCACTTACTTTTCCATCAGTTACCCTGCTTCCATGGCAGAGGTATGAAAAAAAAAAAAAAAAAGCCATGGGAAAAGTAACCCACTCAGCTCTTATCCTAATCTAGATGGCCAGCCGGGGGGAGGGCAGGGAAGGACACCCAACTGGGTCTTGCAGTTCCTCTCCCAGCCATGCTTCAGAGAGCTTGGACCCACGTTTTCCAAAAGCAGCAGTTTTTCAGTGCTGAGATAATCAGGTGGGGAGAGCACTGACACATTTAGCTGCCTGTCTCTATGCACTGGGAAATAGGTTTTGTTTCACGCCAAGTCACTGTAGCTTCAGGGAAAGTTGCTAGAATTCAGATTTTCAAAAAAGTCCTTTAGATTTGGGTCATCTTCTATTGGGGTGCTTAATTTTGAAAGTCCATGGCTTGGCTCTCTGAGGCACCCAGAGCCTAGACTTGTGCTAGATGGGGACAAAATTCATTTGGTCGCTGGGGACGCCGTGGGGAGCACTGGTGCTTGCAGAGCTGAGAAACCTGCAGATAGAAGGTCTTATCAAGGCAATTTTGCAGACAGACAGCAACTCCAAAGGCACCTCGGGGAAGCGGGGATGTGGATGCTGTTGACCACTTTGGCCACCTCTGTAGGTACAAGTCCTCGGTGCATGCCCTGTTGCCAGCCTTCCTGCGACTGTCCTGTGTCATGAGTTTGGATGAAAGGTGCTGCCTGGTTTGGTTCATTCACAGCGTCAGGCTTCTGAGCACCCACATGTTCTGTTTAATGGGAGCAGAAGAGCAAAATAAACACTTGGCAGGCACGAAGGTAAAACATAATGTGGCAACAACTGAAATAAGGAGGCACAGGCATAACTACACCCTTCTTCAATGCTTAGGAGGGAGATTTAATTTCCATACAGCCGCCCTTGTCTGCTTTAAACTGCAGCAAAAGAAGTGACAGAGTCCAAAGGCTAGCAAGGAGGCAAGGACACCCGCTGCCTCCCGTCCCCTCTCCAGAGCCCTGCCAGGATCACAGCTGGGCTCCGCCGCCTGCCCGGCACAGCGGTGTTGGGACACCGAGCGTGTACCATCCTGCGAGGGACGGAGGCCTTTCAGGAGTCAGATAGGATGAAGAAGCCACATTATTTTCTCAGGAGATTTATATTGCTCGTGGGATATTGCTTAACAGATCTTTCTGTCCCTCTTCCTTGGTCCTAAAACAATGCTTATGACAGAACAGAAAGGCCGAAAACTGCAACTGGTTTATGATTTGTTCTTTCATACATGCAGATGTTTCACAAACATTTAAAATAACAACCAACCCTGGGAACATAGCGGCTGAGGGAGGCAGCTCGGCCGAGGACTTCTGGGTCCTAAGCCTGGCCGTCGGCTGTGTCATCGCACACAAGTGCCCGCAGGACTGCTCTCTGCCGCTGCTTCCTCCCCTTGTTCTGAGGCACTTCTTCAGATGGCGAGCACGTCGTGGGGCAGGAACTGCTTCTTTTTAAGTGTCTGCAAAGCACTCGGCATAATGAGAACCCTATGTGTGACGGTCTTGCAGTCAAGGGGCTTTGTATTTCACTATCAACGTAGCTCTTCTGGCAGCCCTAGAGCCAATACTGAATGAGAGCTGGTGGACTCAGACGTACTTAGAGCAAAAACAAACAAACAAACAAACAAAAAAGAGCTTGGCTAGGGTGTAATATTAACCATATGCCTCATAGGGGATTGACAGAGATCCTGCACTTATTCCTGAAGGTTAGTGCTGGGCTAAAGGTTACCATATGCTCTAGGAATGCTCTGCAAACACCAATGAGTGGCCATGAAAGTTGGAAACTTGAAGTTACTATACAGTCAGAGGTGGTTAATTGCAGCTTCTACAACCTGTTTGCCCAGGTATATAGAGCATTCAACTGCTTGGTTACAAGGGATGTTAGCTTTTCTCCTCACACATGACTGACTAATTTTCTACATACCATGTAAAGGAAAATGCAAATAAAAGCGGCTTTCAAACAGAACAGGTTTTCTTTTCCAGTGTGGCCTCTGCAAAACTTTAGAAGCTCAACAGTGGCTGGTCAGAAAGAGAAGATCAAGAGCCATAGCCAAGTGGCCTGGAAAGGAAAGGGAATGAAGTTTAAAAAAAAAAAAAAAAAAAAGAGGAAAACCAAACTTTAATATTGCCAGGAACTGCTTGAAGCAGGGCAGGCAAGCAAATCAGAAGCACGAGCAGGATGGGGCTCATAGCACTGTATCATGAGACACAGCTATAAGCTACAGAAATAGAAAGGAAATAACTGTATTGGCCTGCCTCTACCACCTGGCTGGAGCTGTGTTCAAGCTGAGAGGTAGGTGTCCTTCTCCCAGCCATGGCTCATGCTGTGGAGGAAGATGTTTCTCAGCAGGAATGTCTCCTCGTTCACAGAAACTGAATGAAGGAACAGGCTGAGGTGAGGATTGTCAAGCTAAAATGCAATAGGAAAGGGCCCTTCAGGCACACAGGGGACTTCCCTTGTGACTGCAAATTGCAAACTCAAGAACACAAATCACAGAATATTCAGAAGTGCAAAAACACTGGAAATAAGACTGAAGTGGAGCTGGAAGTGGTGATCAGGACTTCTGACAGTACAATTCAGTCATTCTTTAGAGGTCTTAGATCAAATATTTAAAAGTCATGAGTTCTTAATTGCATCAGAGTCCGTACTGAAACACCTCTGTCCCCAACCATCTAAGCAGCTGAATGATCTACTGCAAAATGCCCATCTTGGCATCTCAGCAAAGAGCTACTCCAAGCAGCTGGCTTCTTTGGAAACAATTGTCCCCATCCACACTTTCTTCCTTCTTCAAAAAACAAAACAACAACAACAAAAAAAAAGCAACAGGAAAACCAAAACTGCTAAATCCTGGTAGAAGATGAGATACACTGCTAGTAAAATGACTTGAGGAGGGAAACCAGTCAGAAGTTGTGTTATTAATCCAGACAGGTAGGAGAGGACAGCACAGAGGACTCTAATGCTAAGCTTTGCCCTACCAGCACATGAAGGGTAGGCTGCAAAGGAGCAAAAGGCAGAGCAGAAGAACCCCCCAGTAGTAGGGCTGGAAGGGAAGCCTTGCTGGCCACACTCAGGTGCAGACAAGACCTCTGCAGCTGGATTACTGCCCCAAGCCTTACCTTGTACCAGGGGCAGGTACAAGATCATTCCTTCAGAAAAAACGCTGCTAAAAGACGAAATGGCAAGCACGGTGCTGCCTAGGACACGGGTCTGGTTAATATTATTAAAGGAGCAAAATTTCCCTTCCCCCAGAGGGAATGTCTGGGCCAGAGATTTGTGTGCAAAATAGCTCAAGTTTTTCCCTGTGGTCAAAGAGCAGTGTTTTATTTATTCGCGGTCAGTCACATTGGGCTTGTGTCACATTTTGCCGTGGTACTCCATTATTTAATAAAGCCCCGTGGACACCGGCCAATGCTGCTGCTTGACACGGACCACTTTCTGACATTGCACCTGGCCAACTGGATCGTTTTATTATTGAGAGAGGAGGGGAATTAAAGGTGCAATGAGAAATTGGTTTTTAGCCCAAAGGAAAGAGAGTTGTCAAGCCTCACAACGCTTTTTTTTATTTAACTTAACTTGTTAGATGAATACAGCTGCTTATGCCACAGAGCACTTGTGTGTATGTATCAAGCTGCTCTTAAATCCTTCTTCTAAAACAGCACGTCTCAGCGATTTCCCACTGCGACCAAAGCAATAATGTGCCCATCCACAAGGGCTCAACTTCACCCTTCCTAAAGGTCCTGAG